>NC_053022.1:169137230-169464437 GCF_003073215.2 Triticum urartu | reverse complement strand
AGAAGAAGAGACGGGCGTCAACACTCTGGACAGCCCGGAACCTCCGGCCAGAGCCCAGAACTTCCGGCCCCCGGACCTTCCGGCCACCCCGGTGCTTCCAGCCTCCGACGACTTCGCCCAGCCCAGGCATGCCAACTCTCGGGTTAGCCCGGAACCCGTCCTTGACCTTCCGGCGCCCGGAACATCCGGCCAGCCTGGACCTTCCGGCCCCCGGATGCCAACCCAGCTCCACCCGCGTCAACTCTCGGGTTAGGCCGGACCTTTCCCAGAACCTCCGGCTCCCGGAACTTCCAGCCTCGCCCGGAACTTCGGGCCCTGCCTGCGCGCAGCCACTTGGGCCGAGGCCCGTGTACCCTTTCGTCACCTAGACTATAAATACTCTTCTCCTACCTACGTTTTAGGGTTAGCAAAGAGATAGATCATGATTGTGTGAGAGCTTTGCTCATCCACTTGGTTACCTTCTCCTCGGAGATCGCACCTCCTTGGAGAAGATTCCCCAAGCGGATTCAAGACCCCTCTTTAGGGAAGAACATCAAGACCTCCTCACGGAGAAGACTGGTTACCGTGTATCGTCCCTAGTTGATCGTGGATCATGTATCTTACTCTATGTATTCGGGGATCTAGCACGTGTGTGACTATCTTGTTGGTTTGAGTGTTCCTCTCCTATTTCCCTTGTGTTTCCCCTCGTTTTCCCCTTTGTGTTCTTCGTGTTCATCACGGGATTCTGCTCCCTTCGTGAAAGATCGGGCGATTAGGGTTCTACCCTACATCATATATACAGCCCTTTGGGCATCGTTTAGACTTTGGGTTTGTTTAGATTAAAAGTTCGCCATAGCTGCAACTTTGCGTACTTCGTTTGTGTCCAACGACCAGACCAAGACATCACAGAACCCCACCCTTCATTAATAAAGCTTTCCTCTTTTATTCGCAATATCCAGATTGCAATCTCAGTTTCTTGCTTGTTCTTCGTTTGCTCGCAGGAAATAGACCCTCGTGGTCATGTTGATAGTGCTCCAGCATGGTCAATAACCCTCGGAAGTTGGTTTAGCGATTGCTAAGGCGCGACGTCTTCGCATGTTCGTAGTCGGATCGTCAAAGTCAACTCCCACAGAAAATGATATCTATCTCATCGAAACATTGGGACACCTTCGCCTCTATCACCTCCCCGCCTGCCTGCGCGGCGGACGCGTCCCGTCAACTCATGCATGCTCACACGCCACACGGGTCGCGCGGCGGCACGTCTATTTGGATGATTAATGCTGTCGCTTTATTGCTTAACCAAAGCATGGCACGTATCCATTGTTGGACTAATGCTCACGGTTCAAATAAATAATCCGTTTGTGATATTGGTTCCCAATTATTAATAATCTCCCGTCTGTAATTAGATAAAGATTACATCAAAACTGGTCTCAAATTTGACAAAAAAGTACAATGTCACTTTGTATTGGTGTCCTTATGACAACACGATAAATTTCATGAACTTCAAATAAGTTTTGGATGTACTAGAATTCAAAAATCAAGATTCTCAATGTTTGAAATTTGTTGCACGGGGAGTAAACATGCACCCTGTGAGACACATGTGATTTTGCAATCCATTTAGGTGCATTGTCACATGTGCATGTAGCTCAAATTTGAGTTTTGCACATTATACCCGTAGAAAATCAATCGATCAATGTACTAAAACGTCTTAATGATCTCTATGATTTTTTGAAATTAAAACGTCCGTCCTTTGGTAACATGTATGTTCACCGCGGGATAATTAATTTAACATGCATCATAGTTGCGGTAGATTCGCGGTGTGTGTGTGGGTCTGTGCGTCTGGGGGTGGCGGGTGGCTCACAGTACACTACGAGTTGTGAGCCACCGTGTGGGTTGGCCGTTTTGTTAGGCAGGCCGGCGCCACATCAGAGTCATGAAATCATTATTTAAAACATTACACAACCCTGTCATACATAAATGTTTTGGCCACATGCAGTCGATGGTTGTCCTACACGACACTCAATACTCGCGTGTGACGCTTTCTGTGGGCCCGCGAGGTCGTCGTCCATCACTTTGACGAACAACCGACAGTGAGGTTAATTTGACCAGCAAGGTAGAATCTTTTTTGTTTGTGTTATGGTGGTATATAGTATGCGTCGAATAGGTGGGAGGGGACTAGCATATATACTATACGTACACGTCCGTGAACAAGTAGACCTCACTCGGTGTCGGGACTTTTTGGTTTCCGAGGCACGTGCCAGATCAAAATTGTGAAATCACTTATTCAAACATCACACAACACCTTTTTGGGCCACATGCATATCCTAGCTAGGACACTCACGTGTGACGCTTCCATCTGTGGGCCCATGAGGCCATCGTCGATGCATGCATGCATCACTTTGACCTACATAGGGAGAGGTTAATTAATTTCACCATCGATGAGGATTCTTTTGCGTTACATATATTACGGCATGAGCATATAGTATGCGGTGAGGAGGGGGGAAGGGGACCATCATATGTAGTATGCTTGATATGAACCTCGCTCTGTGTGGGTGCATGGTTTATGGTTTTTGAGGCATGTGGCACATCAAAGTTGTGCATTTTGGGTATTCAACATATATATGTTTGGCCCACATGCAAAGCGGTGGTGGTTGTCCTCTCGCACCCACTTAAGCGGTTATCAGTGATATCGATGCCTTCCATTTGTGGGCCCGCTTGGTCCATCATTACTTTTTGCTTGACAACAAGAGAGGTTAATTTGATTTTGGAGGGGATTATTATTTTGCTCTGGGATGACATGCATGATACAGCTTGAGCACACACACATGCATGTGTACGCATGAATCCCTCCCATCGAGTCGAAGAGGCTAGTACAACGACACATCATGAACCGATCTTGCTCTGTGTGGGGAGCTAGTGTTCGATTTTTGACACACGCGCCACATCAATGTTGTGTATTCAAACATGCATGCACGCATCACCTTCATACATATGCATGTAGTGGTTGCCTTCGAACGGTACACTCCCTCGCGTGGTTATCGGTGACAAGCCTATATATTCGTGGGCCCGTGTGGGCATCCATGATCACCTGACCAACAACAAGATAGGTTACCATGGCGGATTCTTCATTTGGTTCGTGTTATCGTAGTATAGGTCATGGCGAGATTCAGACCTAATTAAGTTTGAGCGCATATACTATGCACACATGCATGCATGAATCCCCGTCGTTGGCTAGAAGTGTGGTGTAACATACATATGCATCGTTAACCTAATTAACCCTCACACAGTCTGGGGATTTCTAGTTCGAAATCACAGTGCCACATCAAAGTTGTTCCATTGTTACTCAAAAACACACCTCTCCATACATATGTTTGGGCCACATGCATGCAGTGGTTTTGTTCGGGGACTAACTACTTGTGTGATTATTGGCGAGCTAGCCCATCTCCGGGGTCACATGGACGACCATCACTTTAACCAACAACAAGAGAGAGGTTGTACGACCAAGGTGGATTATTCTTGGTCTGTTTTACGATCCATGTTGGTGATATATATGCCTCTCTAGCCCACCGACTGAAAGTGTGTGTGTGTGGGGGGAGGTTGCTACTTCACACTTTGCTAGGTGACCTCGGTTGGGGGGGCATGCATTAAAAGCTTAGAATTCCCTTCGTGGCGACACGAGGGGGGGCTGCTAGCTACTTCGCACTTTGCTAGGTGAACCTCAGTTGGGGGGGAGGGGGCATGCATTCATAGCTTAGGATTCCCTTCGTGCCGACACGAGGGAGGGGTGGCTGCTAGCTACTTCGCACTTTGCTAGGGTGAACCTCGGTTGGGGGGCATGCATTCATAACTTAGGATTCCCTTCGTGCCGACACGAGGGAGGGGGGCTGCTAGCTACTTCGCACTTTGCTAGGTGAACCTCGGTTGGGGGGATGCATTCATAGCTTAGGAATCCCTTCGTGCTGACACGAGGGAGGGGGGATGGTAGCTACTTCGCACTTTGCTAGGTGAACCTCGGTTGGGGGGCATGCATTCATAGCTTAGGCTTCCCTTCATGCCGACACGAGGGAGGGGGGCTGCTAGCTACTTCGCACTTTGCTAGGGTGAACCTCGGTTTGGGGGGGCATGCATTCATAACTTAGGATTCCCTTCGTGCCAGCACAAGGTAGGGGGGCTGGTAGCTACTTCGCACTTTGCTAGGGTGAACCTAGGTTGGGGGGCATGCATTCATAGCTTAGGATTCCCTTCGCGCCGACACGAGGGAGAGGGGTGGGGGGCTACTAGTGATGCGGAGCATCCTATGATCATCCCCATGTACACTCAAGCATATGCCTTTGGGCCTAAGGTGAACTCGCTCCTTCCCGAATCTTCCCTTTCCGCATGTTAGACATGGATGCTACTTCAAGCGCGGACCTTGTGCATACTCAGGTACACCCGAGGAGACCATGGAGAACCCAAGGACCAAGGCCAAGCGTGCGCGGAAGCGACGACGGAAGAAGACGGAGACAACTCCAGGACCCGGACATCCGGACCAGGCCCGGACATACGGCCGCTGGAGACGACCCCTACAACAACAGCCTCCCAGCCGCCAAGTGCTACAGGCCCCGGACATCTAGCGTCAACCCCGGACATCCGGTGCCTCGCCAAGTCCTGGAAATCCGGCCTCGCCCCTGGAAATCCGGCACCCTCCAACCAGAGAGCAGAAGAATCGGGCAACTCCAGCCCGGACATCCGGCTCTTTGTGAGCCGCCGGACATCTAGCCCCCAGCCCGGACATCCGGCACCTGCCTGTGCGCAGAGATCGGGCCAAGGGCCCATGTATCCCCGTCTCACTTACCCCTTCGTGGGCTAGCACTATATATACTTCCCCACCTCCTCCTAGTTAGGGTTAGCATTGGTTTAGCTCATTTTAGAGATAGAGCATTGCTCATCCACATCGGATCTACTCCACGAGAGAGACCGCGACCTCTACGAAGAAGATCCCTTTGGATTCAAGACCTCCTTTTGGAGAAGAACTTCAAGACCTCCTCACGGAGAAGACCGGTTACCGTGTATCGTCCCTAGTTGATCGTGGATCGTGTATCTTACTTTATGTACTTGAGGATCTAGCACATGTGTGACTATTTCTTGTTGGTTGAGTGATTCTCTCTTGTTTCCCCTCACGATTTCCCTCATATTCCCCTCGTGTTCCTCATGTTCTTTGCGGGATCCGCTCCTTTCGTGAAAGATCGGGCGATTAGGGTTCTACCCTACATCATCTTGGTATCATGAACCACGTTGATCATGATTTCGGAGGCTCCCCTCTTTGTTTTCTAGCCTAATTTTGTTGATTTCATCCTAAAATTCAAAAATCCCCACCAAAAATAGCCCCAATTGTTTTTTGTGATTTGTTGGTTTGACGAAGTTTTGTTGATTTTGATCCATGGATTTGCTTGGTTTCGAGTGGATCTAGCATATCCCCTATTTTCCCCACTTTCCATCCATAACATCCCATCAATTTTCCCCCAAATTCATCTATTTCCGCCCCCAAATCGAGTTTTGATGTCCCAATCGAGATCTGGAATCGTCGGGTCGGACATCCGGGCCATCGGGCCGGACATCCGGGCCCCAAGCCGGACATCTGGCTCCTGAAGCATAAAACCCGCATGGTCTGGACATCAGCCCCCGGATATCCGGCCCCCACCCCAGATGTCCAGCCCCTGTACATTTCAGCTTCCCCGTTTCACCGTTTTGTCCATAACTAATTCATCCGGAGTCCGTTTTTATGTTCTTTAGCTCGTTGAAAAGCTCTTGACACCCCCTTCCAACAAATATACTACCATAACCATTTGACTCCATCAAATTTTTGGAACTTTGGCATCTTTGCCTAGGGCTTCCACCACAACCTCCGCATAACCACCACCGACTTCCGCAACCTAACCAATTTTGTTCCTTGTAGCATTTGTGGTTTCTCGAGTAGTGATTCAAGTCTCCTAAGGTGTTTAGGCTACTTAGGGATGATTGCTTCTTCATCAACCACCACCACCATCATAACTTCCGCATAGGCTTGCCCACCATACACTTCCACCACCCCAACTTAACCCAATTTTGTTTGTGTTGTGAGTTGTGTCTCCTAAGGTCTTTCGGCTCCTTAGGGACCGTGCTTTCAACTCCAACACCGTGTATAGTACACCACCTTACCCTCCACTTCCGCATTGCCTACTCGTATAACCAATCATTGCACTTCCACAAATGCACCACCGCATTCCCGCTACCACCATTTGACATTTGACATTTGAGATTTTGAGTTCGCGGTTTTTCCGTTTCCTAAGGTGTTTCGGCTAGTTAGGGACGAGTCTCCATCATCTTGTAATCTCCATCAAGATCACCGCCACTCATCATCGACACAGACGACAACCTCCATATCATCTTGGTATCGTGGTATCCCTCCATTTTATATTCCCTTGCAATTGCATTGATAACCCCTAACCCATTTTGCATCACTTGCCTATCGAGACTAGCCATTTGAGTATTGCCGGCAACGTTACTTGTGCACATTAGTGATCTACACCATACATTGCATACATACCATATCATATCGGTATCATATCATCCCTTGTGCCTCAAGTTTGTTCCCGCATATACACAATCGCTATCTTGGTTTGTGCATTTCGCAAAGTGGCCAAATACAAAAAAAAGAATAAGCTTTTAAGCAAAAGAAAAAGAGTGAACAAAGAGCTTGTAAGCAAGTGCCATAGCATCATACCACATTGCATAAGATTGTCATATCCGATCATCTTGGATCATACCACCGGAACATCATATACATCTGATGAGGACATGACTACCTTGGATACGACCAAAAATATTGCATACATGCATATTTGTCAGGTGATTTCTAATGCAAACTATTCAATAATCTATTTATGTTATCCAGAACAAAAATACTTCACACACTTTTGTGTTTTGTCTAATTGCAGGTGTATGGGACATTTGTACAATCCACATATGAAGATAAGGGAAGAGGAGAAGTTTATGTTGTGTTCAAAAAGTCCTCTCACATCACTTTTGGGCCAAGAGAAGATAGAGTCCAAGTCTTTCACGTTCTCGATTCAGATTCGGACTGCACAGACATACCTGACTCAAAACGCCAACAACTTTTTCATACGGACTCCGAATTGGGTGATTCTTTTTTTGTTGGAAACTAGATTTCGTGCTCTTTCCAACCCAATTGGATTCACCTTCAAATTCGTCCGGAGCGTTGAGTTACGGACGAAACAATCTGACGTTGCAGCAGAATCCTAGTCAAACTACAAGCCCAAAGGTGTTGCATCATCTCCACTTGGGCCCATGAGCCTTGTACGACCTAGGGTTAGTTTTAGGCTGCCTTGGGACATCCTTCCACTTCCTTGGCCGCCACTCCTTGCTCCTATATAAGTAGATCCATCTAGTAGCTTTTTCCTTGGGATTTGTTTAGTTAAAAGTTGATAGAGGCGAGGGTCCCGATCTTTTGATGAGATGATAACTATCGATTTGGTGGAGACGACTTTGACGATCCGACTACAAACGTGCACGACGTTGCGCCTTAGCAATCGCTAAACCAATCTCCTGAGGTTACTGACGATGCTGGAAGCACGGTCAGTCTGACCACGAAGGTCTATTCCTGCAAGCAATCGAAGAACGAGCAAGAATATGATAAAGCAATCTGAATGTTGCAAATATATATGAAGTATTGATAATTGTGGGGATTCAGAAGCGGTCTTGGTCTGGTCGTTGGACACAAACGAAGTACACGAAGTTGCAATGGCTAACTTTTAACTAAACAAATCCCAAAGAAAAAGCTACTAGATGGATCTACTGATATAGGAGCAAGGGATGGCGGCCAAGGAGGTGGGAGGACGTCCCAAGGCAGCCTAAAACTAACCCTAGGTAGTACAAGGCTCATGGGCCCAAGTGGAGGTGATGCAACACCTTTGGGCTTGTAGTTTGACTAGGATTCTGCTGCAACGTCAGATTGTTTCGTCCGTAACTCAACGCTCCGGACGAATTTGAAGGTGAATCCAATTGGGTTGGAAAGAGCACGAAATCTAGTTTCCAACAAAAAAAGAATCACCCAATTCGGAGTCCGTATGAAAAAGTTGTTGGCGTTTTGAGTCAGGTATGTCTGTGCAGTCCGAATCTGAATCGAGAACGTGAAAGACTTGGACTCTATCTTCTCTTGGCCCAAAAGTGATGTGAGAGGACTTTTTGAACACAACATAAACTTCTCCTCTTCCCTTATCTTCATATGTGGATTGTACAAATGTCCCATACACCTGCAATTAGACAACACACAAAAGTGTGTGAAGTATTTTTGTTCTGGATAACATAAATAGATTATTGAATAGTTTGCATTAGAAATCACCTGACAAATATGCATGTATGCAATATTTTTGGTCGTATCCAAGGTAGTCATGTCCTCATCAACATCGCATACTTGGGATAGAAGTCGTTGCATTTTTGTCTCCTATAGGTTGTGCACAAGTGTCGTATCCGCCTATTGAGCAATCGTGCTAGTGTCTCTCTAGAGTTGTGCAACAAGAGCATTTTCCATGGATTCCACATTTTGAGCTCATTCCTTGGTTGCACGACCCCATTTATCTATCTGTGTGTGTGTTTTCGTGTGCCACATATTGCTATTGGTCTACTTGTTACACTGGCAAATTTGCGAATCTCTTTCAGCATTACTGACTCTTGCTAACATTTTGCATCAAATTTTTGTGCCACTATCCTCACCGAGCTCCACCATAAGCCTTATTTGTGTAGGTGTGAGAAACCGACTAGAATTGGTACCAATTGTGCTATTTCCTTGTCCACATTGGAGTGATCATTGATCCACTTTCAACTTCGGTCAAGGTACATTTGGTATTTGTTCTTGTCTTTCTACCACTGATATTTTTTTCTTGGAGTGATGGATAGGCAAGGCATTTCATCTCCGGTCTTCCACAACAACGACGGCGTGAACAACTACATCACCAAAGCGTCAATATTCGATCTACAACGACAAACGAGAGGCGCACAATCAAGATTGCAAGATTTCCGGGCTGGTGGCCGGATGTCCGGGGCCTGTAGCTTCTGGCGGCTGTGTTGCTGTAGTGGATGACGCTCCAGGGGCCAGATGTCCGGGGTCTTGGCCGGATGTCCGGGGCCTGGGAGATGATCTTGGCTCCTTCCATTGGTTCTCCTCATTCGTGAACTTGGGGACTTGTACATCTTCATGCGCATCTTCGGGAGGGTCCTCCTGGTACCTGATCATGCACAACATCTCAGACTTAGGTAGTAGCCATGTCTCATGTATAGAAAGTGGAAGTTCGGAGAGGAGTGAGTTCACCTTATCTTTGATAACCTTGGCTCGGGCTCGTGTCATTGGTCCAAGTGGTGTCGTTGGAGGTGTAGGTGCGTCCATGGGGATGATCATGGAATTCTCCGCATCACCACGCCCCCCTCCACACACACACACACACAAACCAAAACCTGCTCGGGCATGCGCGCGCGCACACACACACCCCCTCCCTCGCTAGAAACCCTAGCAAGGTCCTTGCCACTGCAAGGCCTCCATTGTCAACATCTGCCGGTTTGCCCGTGCAGCTTACCCACTGATCTCCTTACCCAGGCCGCCCTGAGTTTCTTAGATGACACCTACCAAACACACCCTTTCCCATAGATCCCCATCCCCATCCCCCACTCCAGAGCGTCGCAGCCTAAGCCCGGCTACGCTTCCCATGGAGCTCGAGGAGCGACTGGCCCAAAAGAGGTGTATAGCGGTCTCTTTGCCCGACGTCGCCGAGGAAGCTGACGACCATAACTAGCGGCAGGCACTCAAGCAGCGGGCTAGAGTATACGGGCATGTCTCGTCCACCGGCTACGACATTGAGGTCATGGACAGCGATGGCCTGAGGCGGGTTATGTCACAGGTTAAGTGGCCCACCCCCAACCCCTCGGGTTCAACTGCCGTCGATCTCATCCATGGCCCTGCCGTTGATCTCCTCTCACTCGTTGTCAACAATTTGCCATTCTACAGCGCCATCGAGCCCCTTTTGTCATTTCTGAAGGACATGTTCTGCGACACTGGCTTGGGATCCACAGCTTCCAAATCAAACCTCATCGACGGTGACCACGAGGAGGGCACCCTCTCCGGCTCTTCCAAGGGGAAAGAGCCCATATGCTCTTCCAAGGGGAAAGCGCCCGTCTGCGACATCAGTGAGGGCACCCTACGGCCGTGCTCTTCCAAGGGGAAGGAGCCCATCTACGACAACATGGAGCGCATCCAGGCTTCGTGCTCTTCCCACGGGAACGAGCCCATCTGTGACAAGTGAGGAAACCCATGATTTGTTTTTCCGCGCCTCTTCACAGGGGGAAACCCATGATTTTTTTGTCGAGTCCCTTTTGTAGTGTAGTGAGAATATGTCCAGTTTTAATTTCTATATCTGGTTGTTTGCAGTATGCCTTGTTTATTTCAGTTGTTCACAATGTGATGCTCTATATGTGCAATTATTTACTGTGCAGTACGTTTCATCAATCCAATTTTAAACATACAGATATGAATGCATATATTTTCTTCTTGTTAAGCCTATTATAGCTAGCATATGCCTCTTTTAAAGTTTTTTGATTGCTCGGTTGTTTGTACTTAGCATATGTCCAGTTTCAAATGCTATCTTTGGTTGTTCGTAGTATGCCTTGTTTATTCTAGTTATTCACAACATGATGTTCTATATGTGCAAGTATGAACTATTGTGCTTAACATGCTTCTCGATGTAACTACACAGGACAATTTTGGGAACGACTACTGTTTTCCATCGAGGTTAGTTTTATCCCATGGCTTATATCTGCGCACTGTTCAGGATATCCGTAGTTGGTACCATATAGGCCGACGACTGATAAGGGACTTGACAGAGGCAAAGGTGTCCCGTCTTTCGATGAGATGGTGGCTATCGTTTTAGAGGAAGTCGACTTTGACGATCCGACTACGAACGTGCGAGGACGTCGCGCCTTAGCAATCGCTAAACCAACTCCAAGGGGTTATTGACCACGCCGGAGCACGATCAACCTGACCACGAGGGCCTGTTTCCTGCGAGCAAACGAAGAACAAGCAAGAAACTGAGATTGCAATCTGGATATTGCGAATATAAGATGAAAGCTTTATTGATCAAGGTGGGGTTCTGTGATGTCTTGGTCTGGTCGTTGGACACAAACGAAGTACGAGAAGTTGCAGCTATGGCGAACTTTTAATCTAAACAAAACCCAAAGTCTAAACGACGCCCTAAGGGCTTTATATATGGAGGAAGAGAGGGGAATTTCGTGGCCCTTGAGGGTGGGGTCCGAAACCAACCCTAACTCTTGTTTCCCCACACATACAGACTCTAAAAACAGCCTATACTTAAGTATTTCAAAAATACATGGGCCTGGCCAAATAATAAGGTGACGCAGCACCTAGAATAGCCTCTGGACGAAATTTATGAAGTGGCATATTGTATATTTCATCCAAGGCTTCATGCACTCCTTATGGTGGCTTCAAAGTCCTTAAGTAATTACTTGTAACTCCATTCTTGATCCCCTTGCGCATGCCATCATCTCCGTGCTTGAACTTGCTCCAAGGTTCATCTTTCTTGTCCAAGCTAGGCCCTTCATTTGTAAGCAAAACAAATGTATCCAATTTAGCCAGCATCATATTCTCATGAACATTAGAATCGTTACCAAGAAACGAAAGTACCTGATAATTCAATTGGCGTGTGCGAGCTCTAGTAATTGGTCCAGTATGTATAGCAGCAGGGGCTGTGTGTGTAACAATGGTATTGATGTCCTCATCAGGACTAATCGGTGAATCGGACTTTTAACTGAATATATCTGCAACCCATTTATCGTTAGGTTAACTAGGTGTAACATCCCAAATTTTCAATTTGGAATGTTATACATTAGGTCATCACTGCATATCATATTTTATTTGCTTTTGGCCTGATCCAGAAATTCTATGCAACTCAAGGACCCACGGAGAGAGTTGGGGATTTCGTTATTTTCATATTTGGGTTTTTCTCAAATTTTGAAAATAGGATCATTGATTTTATTTATTCTATCTTCAATTATTTTTATAATAAAAATATGAGAGAGGGAATAAAATGACTTTCCCAAAATAAAGAAATATTGAAGGTTTAATAAAAAAAATCAAGTAAGACTTTATTTCGGAGTTTTCTCGCTATTTTATTTGAATTTAGGAAAAATTGCATTTTTCAAAACTGCATTTTAGGGCCAAGAAAATGTTCATCCTGTTCTAAATATTTTACTTAGACGGTGAAAATTTGTTTTGGCATTTTTATATTTTTATTTATTTTTCTAGGTTTTTTCTTAGTTCGGCGGGATTTAAAAAAAACCTCCCGAGCGCCCGACTGGGCCGAAGCCCAGCCGAGCCAGGCCGGCCCGCCCGCGCCCGCGCCACCGCCTCCCCGTCTCGTGCCGCTGCCGGACTCGGGAGAGTCCGAGCCGCTGCCGCCGCCCGACCCCCTCCCCAAGTCGGAGCCGCCGCCGCATCTCCCCCCTTTAAATACCACCCCGCCCCCCCTGGAGCCCCGAGTCACCGCCGCCACTGCCCCTCGCCGCCTTGCGCCACCGCCGCCCCGCCGCCTTGCGCCGCCGCCGCCCCGCCACCCCACGCCGCCCACTGCCACCGGAACCCCGCCGGAGCCCGAGCCGAGGTAGCCGCCCGCCGACCCAGTTTTTCTAAAGAAACCGATCTGGTTTTTTAGAAAACCCTAAATTCATTATATATATATATAAATAGAACGGTTTTATTTTCTGGTTTATTTATTTAGCGAGCGTTCGCCCGTTCATTCGTTTTAACGGACGAATTCGTCGTTCAGTTTCAGTTAACGAATGTTCGTTCGTTAATCTGTTCGTCAGTTTTTCTTTTTCTCGGATTTTTCCGCGGTTATTTCTGATCGTGATTTCTGATCCGATTTTTCGTTCTAGTATAACTTTTCGCTCGTTTATCGGAATCTGGCGATTCAAGCGCCTGGAGTTTCGTCGCGAAACCCTCTTTCCGTTTAACCAACTCAAACATGTTTTTGCATCTGTAAAATTTGACTTAGATCCAGATTAGTAAACGAAGTTCGTTTCTTTCGCCGTTTGACTTTTGTTGCTTCGTTCGATTCGATTCTTTTTGCAAACCGGAGTTCTTAAGTTGAACTTTCTGGTTAGTTTTATTATTTGAGTTTTACCCGTGCATTAGATGAGTACTTATTGTATGCTTGTTTGTTTGTGATAGAGTACCCGGAGTGCGCCGCTTGCTACTTCGAATCTCTTGGTTTCACGGATCATCAGCAAGGCAAGTAACTCTTTGATCATACTTCTTTACTACCCAGTTTTATTGCATTAGATCAATCCTCAAACAATTGCATGATTAGGATCTAATTAAATTGTGGGTTTTGGGAAGTAGATGAGGTAGAACCTATTACCTGTTTTATTATCAATCCTTGGGAGTTACTTCTACATTTGCTCATTATGCCATGCTATGCTAGGAGACGTGGAGTGGGAGAGTGTATCCATGGCAGATGTGAGATTGATAAATTAATGGTTTATTTAAGGTGGCAACTTAAACACACATCTGGGTGGATTGAGGCACCTGGGTATTCCAGCGATTGCATGTTTTTGTTTATGGACCGTCACCCAAGCTCAAAGGGATCATGAGATGTATTCATACTAGAAACTTCCGTGTGCAGCCACAAGCTACTATGGGCTCTAGCATAGTCGATTAAGCCGTGCGAACTCTTATAGTGGTAGACTAGCAAATGTAGGGGATGTAGGTTGGTACTGTCTACCCGACCGTAAGGTGCTAGCGCTTCTGAAAGACTATGTCTCGGTCATCCATTTCTCAAACACCATGTAGTGCGAGAATCCCAACGGAGGAGATCGAGGCCTGTGGGGAAAAGTGCGCAAACCTCTGCAGAGTGTATAAACTAATCATGGTTAGCCGTGTCCCCGGTTATGGACGTCTTGAGTATCTAGTACTTGGATTAGCATGTGAATCTCATCATGTTACCTTAATTAATACTGTTGGGTTTTATTGATGATACTAAATTGGGATTGAGAGGGTGTCTACACTCTCAATGTTTAACAACTACCTTGATAGTTAAATAAAATTTATTCCTTTACAGTAGGGAAAAATTGGCTTTACGCAAAATTGTAACCATAGAGCTTTCCACCAGCCATGTATGCATATAGTATAGCTTTATTCTTCCATTACACTCTATGTGTTACATTGCCAGCATATTCCATGTGCTGACCCGTTTTCAGGCTGCAACGTTCATGTTGCAGACTTTTCAGATGACGAGTAAGGTGCCTTTAGGTCGTGGTTCTATACTCAGTGATGCCGTCGGAGTTGATGGACTCACTTATCTTCCAAGCCTTCCGCTATTATCGTTATTAGATGGCCTTAAGCCATATTTATTGTAATAAGTTCTCTTTTGAGACATTCGATGTAATAAGTCATTACTAGGGAAAACCTTATACACAGAATTTTAGCAATAGCGAGGGTCAAAAAAGCACGCTGGTGCTAAGTAGCAGTAGCGCGCCTGTGCAAACCGCGCTGCAGATAAAGTTCTAGCGGTAGCGCGTTACGTCATAAACACGTTACTACTAAAATTCCCACGACCCCACCACAAAGCTAGTTCTAGCAACAGCGCGTTTACTCGGACAGCGCTACTGATAGGTAGTTTAGCAGTAGCGCCTTCGCCTTTAGAGCGCTACTGCTAAAACTAGCTATCTCCACCCCCACTACCGCTCCTCTCCGCGATACACACTCACACACTCAGACTCACTCCCCCTCAACGGCCGGCCGGCCCCTCCTCGCTCCATCTTCCTCATCCGTCCTACTCTCTTCTCCCTCCTCGAGTCGCCCCTCCTTCTCCCTCCTCCCTGCTATATTTTGATTTAGTAGGCTAGTTCATATGTAACATTTTGATTTAGTTGATTTAGTAGGCTAGTTGATTTAGTTGATTTAGAACATTTTGATTTAGTAGGCTAGTTGATTTAGTTGATTTGGTAGGCTAGTTGATTTAGTATGCATCATTTTATTGTTATTTTTTTTCTGTACATGGATATGTAGATGTTTTTGTTTTTTTGTAATAAGTTACTTTTTGGCAAAATGTAGGTGCCAATTTAGTTACAATCACATGCTACTGTTTTTCTTTCCTGTGAAGTGGATCGTTAATCCTTTGCTCATATTGCTTTAGAAAAATGGTGCCGCCACCACCACCACTATGTCGACTATGCAAGTCAAGGTGCGCCAGCAGCCTTGCAACTGGCAAGCTGTTCGGCATCTACTTCCAGCCAAGTTTTCGTCATGCGGTGGTAAGAAATTAGATGAAATGTAACAACTATTTTATTTTTAGTGTTGACATTACTGCATTGTGTCATTTTGCTTTGTTTACACAGATCGTCCCATGCAATGTGAGGTTGAAATTCAACAAGCTGACAGGAGACATTGTGACATTTGAGGCTCCTGGGGGCCCGTACACTATCGAGGTCGAGAAAGGAAGCAATATGTCGCAGATTAGAGGAGATGGATGGGCCCGTTTCGTCGCCCACATGCGTCTTACTGGTGGTGAGTTGATCAGGTTCTCCTTCAGAGCGGAAAGACGCAAGCTCGCTGTCATATATCTCAACCTGGTGGAAGATGATGAAGATGACGAAGATGATGAAGATGATGAAGATGATGAGGATGATGAGAACCCACTTCGTGTAGCCATCGTAGCTCAAAGAATGAGGCTGAGCGAGGAGGAGGTGCGCAACCTATGGGACATAATTCCGCCATGTGATGACTTTGTCGGGGTGCCATTCGTGACCCGCCTGACAAGTACCATGGTCGATCGGCATGAACTTGTATGTTATACTGACTGTAGTAAGTTGATGATATATATATATATATATGCTTTATTGTTATACTTACAAATGCAAATTATCCGATGATATGCTTAGTGAATCCGATGATATGCTTAGTGTAGAGTCCAATGATAAGCTATGTGGAATCTAGTCGATGATATGCTATGTGGAATCTAGTAGATAATCCATATATACTTATTAGTAGAATTCATGATTAATTTGTACAAATGTGTAGTACTGTGTCTTTTGATAGTGTAGAAATGTAGACTTAATAGAAATATATTTGCAAGAGTATGTGCCAAGCTATTTATTAATTGATATGTTTTTCTTATTCAGAAATTGCCAAAGAACCTATCTGCGAGTTGTGGTATCGAGCATGATGAAGAAGGCTCAGCTGGACTACGCCATACCGCAAGGGGCCCCGTCACCACCTGTACTTACCACATGGACACAGACGACGGTCGCACACACTTAAACTCGGTTGGCTGGAAGAGATTCCTCGTTGGCAAGAATCTTCGTGTTGGACAGGCCATCCTAATTACTATCAGGAACACCCGCCGTCCAGGCTTGAGGATGATGATCGCCGTCGATATCATCTAGAACTACATATGTCTGTGTGTGGCTATATCATCTAGAACTACATATGATGATTGCCGTCGATATCATGTAGAACTACATATGATGATCATTGTCGATATCATCTAAAACTACATATGATGATCGTCGTCGATATCACCTAGTACTGCTTGAGGATGCATGTTGAGTATATATGAAATTTTTATCTAGTACTCCCTCCATTTCAAAGTACTCATCGTGGTTTTAGTTCAAATTTGAACTAAAACCACGACGAGTAATTTGCAGCGGAGGGAATACTACCTAGTACCTATAATGCTTTATGCCTTTATGAAATTGATATCTAGTAGTACCTAGTATCTCGAAATTGTAGTTTATTGAAGCTGAAATGGGGTTGAAATGATGAAAGATATAGCAGTAGCGTAGGGCTAGGAAATCGCTACAGCTAACTAATAACAACGTGTTCTGTAAAAGCGCTGCTGCTATAGTCAATAGTAGTAGCGCGGGTGAATACAGCGCTACTACTAGGAGTTAGCTGTAGCGCCTTATTGGTAGCGCGGCCCCCTGCGCTGCTGATAGCCTAAAAACCCGCGCTACTACTAGGCTTTTCCCTAGTAGTGAGTGTGTGATTGCTACTCTGTTATAAATCCTTCAAGTACTGTGCGTGTCAGCATTACTGATCCAGGGATGACACTAAAGCACAGAGATTGGACTGTTTGAGGTCTGGTCGCTACACTAGGGCCATATGTAATATATCTGAGGCTACACAGCAATATGCACTGTACTTAATATCTAAATATGCAATCCTAGGCTACATAGCAACATGCACCATACTTAATATCTCAATATGCAATCCTAGGCTACATAGCAACAAGGAAGAGTGTTACATTAATGTTCTAATGATGTCTAGATATACGTAGAAGGGTAGCAATAGCAGCGACAGCAACACAACCCTATTTGGATACTCAACTAAGCTAGAGGTTAGAGTTAGTTTCTAGCTCATTACTAACCCTGAACTAACTCCATCCAAAGAGTTGTTTGGATGGCAGGGTTAGATTGACAATAAATGCACTAGGAGAACTAGCTCCAATTAGCACCTCTTGGGTTGGCTAGTTTTTTTGGGTGGGTTATAGATGCAACTAGCTCAAACTAGCCCTCATGTTTAGATATACTTTACGGCTATTTGAGCCCGAACTAGCTCAAACTAACTGTAACCCCTGGATACAGCAGCGGTTAATCAGCCGATAATTGGTAAGAATGCACTAAACTCCTTCCGGCCCATAATATAAGATGTTAATTCATAATTCATCTAATATGTGAGTATATTGGATGTTATAAGATACTCCCTTCGTTCCTAAATATTTGTCTTTTTAGATATTTCATATGGACTACCACATATAGATATATATAGACATATTATAAAAGAGTGTTGTGCTACATCATTGTGCAATTGCTGTTTAACTTCTAATATTAACTTGGTGCTTTTAGGTACATATGTCATTGGTAAAGATCCGCGCTTCGACCCTTTCTACGTATGGGGCAATGAGATATCGATGAACCAGCATCAAGTGAGGAAGCTGATAAAGATTGTTAGTAAAATGGGTCCAATGATGGCAATTAAACTATTCGTTTACACTTTATCCTAGACAACAGCGAACTGCAGTATGGTAAGTAAGAACTCTCCAGCCTTCTTTTTACTGCCCATAATGAGTTGTGTTAGATGACAATGTCTGAATCTTTTTCCTTTGCAGTGGTTGCCAAAGCAGTTTACTCAAGATTACCTCTCAAACTACATGATTGGTGGGCATGCAAAGGTTAAAGTATTTCTACCAGAACACGATGATTATCTAGATGTTTTCATGAAGACCGTGAAGGATGGGCGGTCGGCCATCACAAAGGGTTGGACTAGAGTCGTGCGTGCCTTCTCCATGGAGGAGGGCACAATATGGGCATTCCACTTCACCTTGTTCAGCAAGCAGAATATGTTTCGCCTCTTTCTTTACCGTCTACAATAATACAAGTATACAACTATGGTTCATCATACTTTATTTGGTTATTATGTAATTCTTGAACATATGTACCTATGGATCGAATAATGCATTGGTTGTTTGAACCTGATGGATATGAATAAAGCTGTAGCATACATTCAAATTCAAATCCAAATCCGGTACAATTTGGAAAAGCAGCAATTAAATTAGGGTGAAATTACGCTCTCCAGGTTGTTACGTGATGAGGACATCAATACCATTGTTACACCCACAGCCCCTGCTGCTATACATACTGGACCAATTACTAGAGCTCGCGCACGCCAATTGAATTATCAAGTACTTTCGTTTCTTGGTAACGATTCTAATGTTCATGAGAATCTGATACTACCTAAATTGGATACATTTGTCTTGCTTACAAATGAAGGGCCTAGCTTGGACAAGAAAGATGAACCTTGGAACAAGTTCAAGCGTGGAGATGATGGCATGCGCAAGGGGATCCAGAACGGAGTTACAAGTGATGATTTCAGGACTCTGAAGCCACCATAAGGAGTGGATGAATCCTTGGACGAAATATACAAGATGCCACTTCATAAATTTCGTCCAGAGGCTATTTTAGGTGCTGCGTCACCTTATTATTGGGCCAGGCCCATGTATTTTCGAAATACTTAAGTATAGGTTGTTTTAGAGTCCGTATGTGCGGGGAAACAAGATTTAGGGTTGGTTTCGGACCCCTCCTCCAAGGGCCACGAAATTCCCCCTCTCTCCTCCATATATACAGCCCTTCGGGCATCGTTTAGACTTTGGGTTTTGTTTAGACTAAAAGTTCGCCATAGCTGCAACTTCGCGTACTTCGTTTGTGTCCAACGACCAGACCAAAACGTCACAGAACCCCACCTTCATTAATAAAGCTTTCCTTTTTTATTCACAATATCCAGATTGCAATCTCAGTTTCTTGCTTGTTCTGCGTTTGCTCGCAGGAAATAGACCCTCGTGGTCAGGTTGATCGTGATCCAGCGTGGTCAATAACCCTCGGAAGTTGGCTTAGCAATTGCTAAGGCGCGACGTCTTTGCACGTTCGTAGTCGGATCGTCAAAGTTGACTCCCACAGAAAACGATATCTATCTCATCGAAACATCGGGACACCTTTGCCTCTATCAAGTGGTATCAGATTTTCAGGTTGCTCGGTGAGATTTTACAGTTTTTCATAGTTTAGATCGAGTCTGTTCTTCATACCTACAGTCCATGAAAAAGCCACAAAAAAATAGGGTTAGTTCATCATATCCGAACCAGTCTGAGCCATTGCATTGTTGAGTTTGCAGTTGCATCGTCGTGTCTAGTTGCTGGTCGTAGTGTCTAGTCCTTTAGAGTTTCGAGTTTTGTTCACAAGTAGTCACGCCGCCGCCGCATCATCATCATCACCGGTGCCATATACCACCATCATCGTCACCGCTGCCATATACCACCATCGTCATCACCACTGCCATATACCACCATCATCATCGCCGCTGCCATATACCACATATCGACCACCATCACGCCAATCCGGGTCCACCTACAACATATATCCGCCACCAGTCCGAGTTCCACCAGATTCATCGCCGCCGCCAGTCCAAGTTCCACTAGATTCATCTCCGCCACCAGTCCTAGTCCAAGTACAGTATTTTGTTACTCTGTTTTGGATTTCCAGATCACGTGATACTCCGAGTCATGATAGCGTAGGACTCCCGAACTTTCGTGCTACCCGCAGAAGAAAAATTGTTCCAAACTTAAAAAAAACTAAGTCTGGAAAATTTTGGCTAGGCAGTTTTAGGACCATTTGTAGACTTTTCCAAAAAAAATTTGTTGCAGAGCAAAAAAAAGATGAAAAAAGTGCAAAAAAAGAGAAAAGAAGAAGAAAAAAATTCAGAGCGTGCTCCTCCCTTGTTTACATGCAGCGTCGTGATTTTGTTAGTGTTCTAGGCTCGCGTCTCTAGCACGGTCTAGCCTAGGACCAGCACAATACCGTCGTTGAGCGTTTATTCAACTTTGCATCTCTGAATAGATTATTGCTGACCTTTTTTGCTACCATATTATAAGCCTTCCCAGCTCCACATACATGTACGTCGTGTATTTGACTCTACCTGGTAATCGCTCTATCCAAGCTTTGAGAGTTTTAACTACGACGGTTGCCGATCACCGCCTGCTGCTGGGTAAGAACTGGTAAGAATTTGATATTTGCTTGACGAATTTGTGACACCACCACCACCTCTTGTTAGTAGTCTGTAGGATCATATTCTTGTGTGTTTCTATTGCTGTTAACCATGGCAGGATCACAAGCCGACAAGACTGACTGGGAGAACATGACGAATAAGGAGTTGCATGATAAGTTTCAGCAAATGATGAGTGGACAGGTGCAAGATGTGCTAAACAGATTTGAAGAGGCCATGGAGAAGATAGATGGCATGGAAAAGACGTTCGAAACAAAGCTCGATAACAGGTTTACTGAATTGCTTGCGCGTCTTCCACCACCACCACCGGCTGCACCTAACGCACCTCTACAACAACAACAACAACGACTACCTCCACGTCGCGAAACAGCCCTTCGCCGAGCGAGCCGTCTCCCTCTTGCACCTGGCCAAACTGTTGGTGCTGCTGTTGATACTTCTATGGCTCCTGCTGCTGATGCGGAGGAGGATGATTTTGCGGGATATTGCGAGGATGAGGTTGATCAAAATCGGAACTACGTGCAACCACCAGCACCGCAACCACCAGGTCCTCCACATAAAAATAATGGCAATGGTAGGGCTCACCCTCAGGTATGAGATCATGACCATGTCCCTAAACTGAAATTGAATATTCCACCATTTGAGGGTAGATATGTTCCTGATATATATCTTACTTGGAAGTTAGAAACTGAACAACGATTTACATGTTTACAATATCCCGAGGAGAGACGTGTTCCTGCTGTTGTTTGTGCATTCACTTGTTTTGCATGTGTTTGGTGGTATGAGCATTGTAGATTATATCCTATTCCAGCTACTTGGGCTGCTTTGAAAACTGCTATGCGTACTCGTTGGGTTCCACCATATTATCAACGTGAATTACTTCAAAAATTGCAGCGTTTAAGACAAGGAAAATATTCCGTAGAAGAATATTATCAGGAATTACAAACTGGCATAATTAGATGTGGTATTTTTGAGGAGAATGAAGCTATGCTTGCATGTTTTATGGGTGGATTAAATAGAGAGATTCAGACCATTCTAGAGAAGAAGGAGTATACTAATATCACTCGTTTATTCCATCTTGCTTGTAAAGCTGAACGTGAAGTGCAGGATTGACAGGCATTGGCGCGAACTAATTTTTTTGCTGGTCGATCTTCATCATGAACACCATGTGCATCCTCTACTTCCACTCCACCAGCACCTCCATCAGGTGCCACCTCCAGCCGTGATACAAGAAAGCAGGCACAACCACCACTATCTGCCAAGAGCACACCTCCCGGGCCTGCGCAGAGCTCTTCTTCTTCCATGGCATCAACCGGGCACACAAGTGATATTATTTGTCGTCGTTGTAAGGGATGAGGACATTTTGCGAGAGAATGCAAATCTCAGCGTGTGATGATTGCTACTGAGGATGGTGGGTGTGAGTCCGCTAGTGACTATGATGAGGAGACTTTGGCTCTTATTACACACGAAGAACACGGTGGAGATGATTCTGATCATGAGACGCAATACATGGCTCCTGAAGATGCTCACAGGTATGAATGTTTAGTTGCTCAACGTGTTTTGAGTGTGCAGGTCACACAAGCTGAGCAAAATCAGAGGCATAATTTGTTCCATAGAAAGGGAGTTGTGAAGGAACGTTCTGTTCGCGTCATCATAGATGGAGGGAGCTGCAACAACTTGGCTAGCATGGAGATGGTGGAGAAGCTATATCTCACCACAAGACCACATCCACATCCTTACTACATCCAATGGTTCAACAACAGCGGCAAGGTTAAGGTAACACGTACTGTTTGTGTGCATTTTAGTATCTCTACATATGCTGATTATGTTGATTGAGATGTGGTACCTATGCAAGCATGTTCCTTATTACTTGGTAGACCATTGCAATTTGATAAAAATTCTGTACACCATGGTAGAAACAATCAGTATACTCTTGTTCATAAGGATAAAAATATTACTTTGCTTCCTATGACTCCTGATTCCATTTTGAAAGATGATATTAATAGAGCTAATAAAGCAAAATAGGACAAAAACATAAGAGTGAAAATCAGATTGTGGCAAAAGAATTTGAGCAACAAATGAAGCCGAATAGTAAACCATCTAGTGTTGCTTCTGAAATTAAATTGAAAAGTGCATGTTTACTTTCCACCAAATCTGATATTGATGATCTAGATTTTAGAAATCTGTTTGCTATGCTTTTGTGTGCAAGGAGGCATTATTTTCATTTGAGGACGTGCCTTCCTCTTTGCCTCCTGCTGTCACTAACATTTTGCAGGAGTTCGCTAACGTCCTTCCCCAAGACGTGCCACCAGGATTACCACCAATTTGAGGGATTGAGCATCAAATTGACTTAATTCCCGGTGCATCATTACCCAACCGTGCACCATACCGTACCAATCCAGAGGAGACGAAGGAGATTATGTGTCAAGTATAGGAGCTGCTCGACAAAGCTTATATACGCGAATCCCTTAGTCCTTGTGTTGTTCCTATCATTTTAGTGCCGAAAAAGGATGGTACGTCGCGTATGTGTGTTGATTGTAGAGGCATTAATAATATTACTATTCGTTATCGTCGTCCTATTCCTAGGCTAGATGACATGCTTGATGAATTTAGTGGCTCTACAATATTCTCCAAAGTTGATTTGCATAGTGGATACCATCAAATTCGTGTGAAATTGGGAGATGAATGGAAAACAACATTTAAAACAAAGTTTGGATTATATGAGTGGTTAGTCATGCCTTTTGGGTTAACTATAGAGGCAAAGGTGTCCTGTCTTTCGATGAGATGGTGGCTATCGTTTTAGAGGAAATCGACTTTGACGATCCGACTATGAACGTGCGAGGACGTCGCGCCTTAGCAATCGCTAAACCAACTCTGAGGGGTTATTGACCATGCCGGAGCACGATCAACCTGACCACGAGGGCCTGTTTCCTGCGAGCAAGCAAAGAACAAGCAAGAAACTGAGATTGCAATCTGGATATTGTGAATATAAGATGAAAGCTTTATTGATCAAGGTGGGGTTCTGTGACGTCTTGGTCTGGTCATTGGACACAAACGAAGTACGCGAAGTTGCAGCTATGGCGAACTTTTAATCTAAACAAATCCCAAAGTCTATATATGGAGGAAGAGGGGGGGATTTCGTGGCCCTTGGAAAAGGGGTCCAAAACCAACCCTAACTCTTCTTTCCCCACACATACGGACTGTAAAAACAGCCTATACTTAAGTATTTCGAAAATAGATGGGCCTGGCCCAATAATAAGGTGACGCAGCACCTAAAATAGCCTCTAGACAAAATTTATGAAGTGGCATCTTGTATATTTTTTCCAAGGCTTCATGCACTCCTTATGGTGGCTTCAAAGTCCAGAAATCATCACTTGTAACAATGTTCTGGATCCCCTTGCGCATGCCATCATCTCCACGCTTGAACTTGTTCCAAGGTTCATCTTTCTTGTCCAAGCTAGGCCCTTCATTTGTAAGCAAGACAAATGTATCCAATTTAGGCAGCATCATATTCTCATGAACATTAGAATCGTTACCAAGAAACGAAAGTACCTGATAATTCAATTGGCGTGCGCGAGCTCTAGTAATTGGTCCAGTATGTATAGCAGCAGGGGCTGTGGGTGTAACAATGGTATTGATGTCCTCATCATCCTCCCCTTCTTGAAATGAAGTCGTCCTCGACGAAAGTTCATCGTCCTCACCCAAATAAGGTTTCAAATCTGCAATGTTAAAAGTGGGACTAACCCCAAAATCTGCAGGCAGCTCAAGTTTATATGCATTATCATTTATTTTCTCTAACACCTTAAAAGGACCATTAGCACGTGGCATTAGCTTTGATTTGCGCAAATTAGGAAATCTATCCTTACGCAAATGTAACCAAACAAGATCTCCAGGTGCAAACACAAAATGTTTTCTACCCTTATCTCCAGCAAGTTTATATTTAGAATTCATACACTCAATGTTTTCCTTAGTTAACTCATGCATTTTTAAAATCAATTTAACACGTTCTTTAGCATCAAAATTAATCTTCTCCGAAGATGGAAGAGGCAACAAATTAATAGGTGCACGAGGTAATAAACCATACACAATTTCAAAAGGGCACATCTTAGTAGTAGAATGCAATGAACGATTATAAGCAAATTCAATATGAGGCAAGCATTCTTCCCACATTTTCTTGTTATTCTTCAAAACAGCCCTAAGCATAGTAGACAATGTTCTATTGACTACTTCAGTTTGTCCATCAGTTTGGGGGTGACAAGTAGTACAAAAAAGCAGTTTAGTCCCCAACTTAGCCCATAAACATCTCCAAAAGTGGCTAAGAAATTTAGTATCACGATCTGAAACAATAGTATTTGGCACACCATGCAAGCGAATAATTTCACGAAAGAACAAATCAGCAACATTAACATCATCATCGCTTTTATGACATGGTATAAAGTGTGCCATTTTCGAGAACCTATCCATGACAACAAATATGCTATCCCTCCCCTTCTTTGTTCGAGGTAAACCTAAAACAAAGTCCATAGATATATCCTCCCAAGGAACACTAGGTACATGCAAAGGCATATATAAACCATCAGGATTGAGTCGTGACTTAGCTTTTTGACATGTAGTGCAGCGAGCAACAAAACGCTCAACATCCCGTCTCATCTTTGGCCAAAAGAAATGTGTAGCAAGTATATCCTCCGTCTTCTTGATGCCAAAGTGTCCCATTAATCCTCCTCCATGCGCCTCCTACAACAACAGAAGACGAACAGAGCTAGCTGGAATGCATAGCTTGTTAGCACAAAACACAAATACATCATTAAGAACGAACTTGTTCCAAGTTCTCCCTTCCTTACAATTTTTCAATACATCTTTAAATTCAGCATCATGCACATATTGATCTTTGATGGTCTCCAAACCAAATATTTTAAAGTCAAGTTGTGAAAGCATAGTATAACGACGAGAGAATGCATCAGCAATAACATTTTCCTTACCCTTCTTGTGTTTAATGACATAAGGAAAAGTCTCAATGAATTCAACCCATTTAGCATGTCTACGGTTCAGTTTTGCTTGACTTTAAATGTGTTTCAAAGATTCATGATCAGAATGTATAACAAATTCCTTGGGCCATAAATAATGTTGCCATGTTTCTAAGGTCCGGACAAGAGCATATAATTCTTTGTCATAAGTAGAATAGTTCAGACTAGGACCACTCAATTTTTCAGAAAAGTATGCAACAGGTTTGCCATCTTGTAATAACACACCTCCTAATCCAATTCCACTAGCATCACATTCAAGCTCAAAAGTCTTATTGAAATCAGGAAGTTGGAGTAAAGGAGCATGTGTCAACTTATCTTTCAATACCATGAAGGCTTCTTCCTGTGCGGAACCCCAAACAAAAGGCACATCCTTCTTTGTAAGCTTGTTGAGAGGTGCACCAATGGTGCTGAAATCTCTCACAAAACGCCTAGAGAAACCAGCGAGGCCAAGGAAACTCCTCACTTGTGTGACTGTTTTGGGCTACGGCCAACTCTCAATAGCTTCAATCTTGGCTTTATCAACTTCAATTCCCTGTGGAGTAACAACATAGCCAAGAAAAGATACTCGGTCGGTGCCAAAGGTGCACTTTCCAAGGTTACCAAACAAACATGCATCAAGTAGAGCAATAAAAAACAGCACGTAAATGTTCCAAATGTTCCTCCAAAGATTTGTTATAAATCAATATGTCATCAAAGTAAACTACCACAAATCGTCCGATGAAAGCACGTAAAACTTCGTTCATTAACCTCATGAAAGTACTAGGTGCATTAGTTAACCCAAAAGGCATGACTAACCACTCATATAATCTAAACTTAGTTTTAAATGTTGTTTTCCTTTCATCTCCCAATTTCATACGAATTTGATGGTATCCACTACACAAATCAACTTTGGAGAATATTGTAGAGCCACTCAATTCATCAAGCATATCATCTAGCCTAGGAATAGGATGACGATAACGAATAGTAATATTATTAATGCCTCTACAATCAACGCACATACGTGGCGTACCATCCTTTTTCGGCACTAAAATGATAGTAACAGCACAAGGACTAAGGGATTCGCGTATATAACCTTTGTCGAGCAGTTCTTGTACTTGACGCATAATCTCCTTCATCTCCTCTGGATTGGTACGGTATGGTGCACGGTTGGGTAATGATGCACCGGGAATTAAGTCAATTTGATGCTCAATCCCTCGAATAGGTGGTAATCTCGGTGGCACGTCTTGTGGAAAGACTTTAGCGAACTCCTGCAAAATGTTAGTGAGAGCAGGAGGCAAAGAGGAAGGCACGTCCTCGAATGAAAATAATGCCTCTTTGCACACAAAAGCATAGCAAACAGATTTGCTAAAATCTAAATCATTAATATCAGATTTGGTGTCAATTAAACATGCACTTTTCAATTTAATTTCAGAAGCAACACTAGATGGTTTATTATTAGGCTGCATTTGTTGCTCAATTTTTTTTGCCACAATCTAATTTTCACTTTTATTTTTCTCCTGTTTTGCTTTATTAGCTCTATTAATATCATCTTTCAAAATGGAATCAGGATTCATAGGAAGCAAAGTAATATTTTTATCCTTATGAACAAGAGTATACTGATTGTTTCTACCATGGTGTACAGAATTTTTATCAAATTGCCATGGTCTACCAAGTAATAAGGAACGTGCTTGCATAGGTACCACATCACAATCAACATAATTAGCATATGTAGAGATACTAAAATGAACATGAACCGTACATGTTACCTTAACCTTGCCACTGTTGTTGAACCATTGGATGTAGTAAGGATGTTGATGTGGATGTGGTCTTGTGGTGAGAGATAGCTTCTCCACCATCTCCATGCTAGCCAAGTTATTGCAGCCCCCTCCATCTATGATGACGCGAACATAACGTTCCTTCACAACTCCCTTTGTATGGAACAAATTATGCCTTTGATTTTGCTCAGCTTGTGTGACCTGCACACTCAAAACACGTTGAGAAACTAAACATTCATACCTGTCAGCATCTTCAGGAGCCATGTATTGCGTCTCATGATCAGAATCATCTCCACCGTGTTCTTCACGTGTAATAAGAGCCAAAGTCTCCTCATCATAGTCACTAGCGGACTCATACCCACCATCCTCGGTAGCAATCATCACACGCTGAGATTGGCATTCTCTCGCGAAATGTCCTCTTCCCTTACAACGACGACAAATAATATCACTTGTGTGCCCTGTTGATGCCATGGATGAAGAAGAGCTCTTCGCAGGTCCGGCAGGTGTGCTCTTGGCAGATAGTTGTTTTTGTGCCTGCTTTCTTGTATCACGGCTGGAGGTGGCACCTGATGGAGGTGTTGGTGGAGTGGAAGTAGAGGATGCATGTGGTGTCCATGATGAAGATCGACCTGCAGAAAAGTTAGTTCGCGCCAATGCCTGTCGATCCTGCACTTCACGTTCAGCTTTACAAGCAAGATGGAATAAACGAGTGATATTAGTATACTCCTTATACTCTAGAATGTTATAAATCTCTCTATTCAATCCACCCATAAAACATGCAAGCATAGCTTCATTCTCCTCAATAATACCACATCTAATCATGCCAGTTTGTAATTCCTGATAATATTCTTCTACATAATTTTTTCCTTGTCTTAAACGCTGCAATTTTTGAAGTAATTCACGTTGATAATATGGTGGAACCCAACGCGTACGCATAGTAGTTTTCAAAGCAGCCCAAGTAGTTGGAATAGGATATAATCTACAATGTTCAGACCACCAAACACATGTAAAGCTAGTGAAAGCACAAACAGCAGCAGGAACACGTCTCTCTTCAGGATATTGTAAACATGTAAATCGTTGTTTAGTTTCTAACTCCCAAGTAAGATATATATCAGGAACATATCTACCCTCAAATGGTGAAATATTCAATTTTAGTTTAGGAAGATGGTCATGTACCTTAGGTGGTGGTGCAGCCCTACCGTTGCGATGATATGCATGAGCATGACCTGGTAGTGGTGGTGCTGGTGGTTGCATGTAGTTCTGATTTTGGTCAACCTCATCCTCGTAATGGTTCTCCACCTCTGTAGTAGCAGCAGGAGTGGCCGAATTATCAACAGCGGCACCAGAATTTTGCCCAGGGTCAATGGAACGCTTTGTGCTCGTCCCACTTGGTTTGGAAAGCGACGTTGTTGTTGTTGTTGTTGTTGTTATTGTTGTTGTTGTTGTTGTTGTTGTAGAGGTGCGTTAGGGGCAGCCGGTGGTGGTGGTGGAAGACGCACGAGCAATTCATTAAACTTGTTATCGAGCTTTGTTTCGAATGTCTTCTCCATGCCATCTATCTTCTCCATGGCCTCTTCAAATCTGTTTAGCACATCTTGCACCTGTCCACTCATCATTTGCTGAAATTTATCATGCAACTTCTTATTCGTCATGTTCTCCCAGTCAGTCTCGTCGGCTTGTGATCCTGCCATGGTTAGTAGCAATAGAAACACACAAGAATATGATCCTACAGACTACTAACAAGAGGTGGTGGTGGATGTCACAAATCCGTCAGGCAAATCTCAAATTCTTACCAGTTCTTACCCAGTAGCAGGCGATGATCGGCAACCGTCGTAGTCAAAACTCTCAAAGCTTGGATACAGCGATTACCAGGGAGAGTCAAACGCACGACGTAGATGTATGTGGAGCTGGGAAGGCTTATAATATGGTAGCAAAAAGGGTCAGCAATAATCAATTCAGAGATGCAAAGTTGAATAAACGCTCAACGACGGTACTGTGCTGGTCCTAGGCTAGACTGTACTAGAGACGCGAGCCTAGAACACGAACAAAATCACGGCGCGGCACGTAAACAAGGGAGGAGCACTCTCTAAATTTTTTAATTTTTTTTTCACTTTTTTTCCTCTTTTTTTGCTCCGCAACAATTTTTTTTCGAAAAAGTCTACAAATGGTCTAAAAACTGCCTAGCCAGAATTTTCCAGACTTAGTTTTTTTGAGTTTGGAACTATTTTCTACTGCGGGTAGCACGGAATCTCGGGAGTCCTACTCTGTCACGACTTGGAGTATGGCGTGATCTGGAACTCAAAAACAAAGCAACAAATACTGGACTTGGACTAGGACTGGTGGCGGCGATGAATCTGGTGGAACTCGGACTGGTGGTTGTATATGGCGATGGTATATGTTGACTCGGATTGGTGATTGTACATGGCAATGGTATATGTGGACTCGGATTGGTGGTTGTATATGGAAGCGGCGATGTATATGGTGGGGTGGTGGTATATGGCAATCATGATGACGATGGTACGGCGGCGGCGTGACAACCTGTGAATAGAACTCGAAACTCTAAGGGACTAGACACTAAGACCAGCAACTTGACACGAGGATGCAACTGCAAATTCAACAAAGCAAAACTCTAAAAAAGAGTATGAAAAGGCTCAGATTGGTTCAGATATGATGAACAAACCCTAATTTTTTTGTTGGCTTTTTTCGTGGACTGTAGGTATGAAGAATAGACTCCGTCTAAACTATGAAAACTGGAAAATCTCACCGAGAAACCTAAACATCTGATACCACTTGATAGAGGCAAAGGTGTCCCGTCTTTCGATGAGATGGTGGCTATCGTTTTAGAGGAAGTCGACTTTGACGATCCGACTACGAACGTGCGAGGACACCGCGCCTTAGCAATCGCTAAACCAACTCCGAGGGGTTATTGACCACGCCGGAGCACGATCAACCTGACCACGAGGGCCTGTTTCCTGCGAGCAAACGAAGAACAAGCAAGAAACTGAGATTGCAATCTGGATATTTCGAATATAAGATGAAAGCTTTATTGATCAAGGTGGGGTTCTGTGACGTCTTGGTCTGGTCGTTGGACACAAACGAAGTATGCGAAGTTGCAGCTATGGCGAACTTTTAAGATAAACAAAACACAAAGTGTAAACGACACCCTAAGGGCTGTATATATGGAGGAAGAGGGTGGGGGGAGGGGGGGTTTCGTGGCCCTTGGAGGACGGGTCCGAAACCAACCCTAACTCTTGTTTCCCCACACATACAGACTCTAAAAACAGCCTATACTTAAGTATTTCGAAAATACATGGGCCTGGCCCAATAATAAGGTGACGCAGCACCTAAAATAGCCTCTGGACAAAATTTATGAAGTGGCATCTTGTATATTTTTTCCAAGGCTTCATGCACTCCTTATGGTGGCTTCAAAGTCCAGAAATCATCACTTGTAACAATGTTCTGGATCCCCTTGCGCATGCCATCATCTCCACGCTTGAACTTGTTCCAAGGTTCATCTTTCTTGTCCAAGCTAGGCCCTTCATTTGTAAGCAAGACAAATGTATCCAATTTAGGCAGCATCATATTCTCATGAACATTAGAATCGTTACCAAGAAACGAAAGTACCTGATAATTCAATTGGCGTGCGCGAGCTCTAGTAATTGGTCCAGTATGTATAGCAGTAGGGGTTGTGGGTGTAACAATGGCATTGATGTCCTCGTCATTTTCCTCCCTAGCATTAGTTGCTTCGGTGGGATTTGAGAGAGAAGGACTTGGGCGCTCCGTGTGCCCTTGCCATTGCATTTGGTGGCTTCAAAGTCCTGAAATCATCACTTGTAACTCCGTTATGGATCCCCTTGCGCATGCCATCATCTCCACGCATGAACTTGTTCCAAGGTTCATCTTTCTTGTCCAAGCTAGGCCCTTCATTTGTAAGCAAGACAAATGTATCCAATTTAGGCAGTATCATATTCTCATGAACATTAGAATCGTTACCAAGAAACGAAAGTACTTGATAATTCAATTGGCGTGCGCGAGCTCTAGTAATTGGTCCAGTATGTATAGCAGCAGGGGCTGTGGGTGTAACAATGGTATTGATGTCCTCATCATTAACTAATGCACCTAGTACTTGATGAGGACATCAATACCATTGTTACACCCACAGCCCCTACTGTTACATATACTGGACCAATTACTAGAGCTCGCGCACGCCAATTAAATTACCAGGTACTTTCGTTTCTTGGTAATGATTCTAATGTTCATGAGATTATGATGCTGCCTAAATTGGATACATTTATTTTGCTTACAAATGAAGGGCCTAGCTTGGAGAAGGATGAACATTGGAGCAAGAACACGCATGGAGTTGATGGCATGCGCAAGGGGATCAAGAACAGAGTTACAAGTGATGATTTCAGGACTTTGAAGCCGCCATAAGGAGTGCACGAAGCCTTGGACGAAATATACAATATGCCACTTCATAATATTCGTCCATAGGCTATTCTAGGTGCTGCGTCACCTTATTAATGGGCCAGGCCCATGTAATTTCGAAATACTTAAGTATAGGCTATTTTTAGAGTCCGTATGTGTGGGGAAACAAGAGTTAGGGTTGGTTTCAGACCCCACCCTCAAGGGCCACGAAATTCCCCCCTCTTCCTCCATATATACAGCCCTTAGGGCATCGTTTAGACTTTGGGTTTTGTTTAGATTAAAAGTTCGCCATAGCTGCAACTTCGCATACTTCGTTTGTGTCCAACGACCAGACCAAGACGTCACAGAACCCCACCTTGATCAATAAAGCTTTCATCTTATATTCGCAATATCCCGATTGCAATCTCAGTTTCTTGCTTGTTCTTCGTTTGCTCGCAGGAAACAGACCCTCATGGTCAGGTTGATCGTGCTCCGGCGTGGTCAATAACCCTCGGAAGTTGGTTTAGCGATTGCTAAGGCGCGACGTCTCGCACGTTCGTAGTCGGATCGTCAAGGTCGACTCCCACAGAAAACGATAGCCACCATCTCATCGAAACATCGGGACACCTTAGCCTCTATCAGTACTTTCATGAGGTTAATGAACGAAGTTTTACGTGCTTTCATTGGATGATTTGTGGTAGTCTATTTTGATGATATACTGATTTATAGTAAATCTTTGGAGGAACACTTGGAACATTTACGTGTTGTTTTTATTACTCTACGTGATGCACGTTTGTTTGGTAACCTTGGAAAGTGCACCTTTTGCACTGACCGAGTATCTTTTCTTGGCTATGTTGTTACTCCACAGGGAATTGAAGTTGATAAAGCCAAGATTGAAGCTATTGAGAGTTGGCCGCAGCCCAAAACGGTCACACAAGTGAGGAGTTTCCTTGGCCTCGCTGGTTTCTATAGGCGTTTTGTGAGAGATTTCAGCACCATTGCTGCACCTCTCAACAAGCTTACAAAGAAGGATGTGCCTTTTGTTTGGGGTACCGCACAGGAAGAAGCCTTCACGGTATTGGAAGATAAGTTGACACATGCTCCTTTACTCCAACTTCCTGATTTTAATAAGACTTTTGAGCTTGAATGTGATGATAGTGGTGGTGTAGGGTGGAACCCTAAGTGGAGATCTTTCACGAATTGGAGGGGGAATCCCCAAGAACAAGATGAACACAAGAGGGAAAACACTCAATTGACTAGATCCAATCACACATATGCTAGATCCAATCACACAAAGAGAGATACCATGATTCAAAGACAACAAAGGAAAGATACAAGGTGCTAGTTCATCCCAATCCTATGAGGAATGATGTCTTGGTGATCCTATGATGGGGATCTTCTCCATAGGAGGTCTTGATCTCCAATGGAGAGGTCTCTCTCTCTCTCAAGAGGAGGAGTGGTACAAGGAGCAAAGCTCTCATATGTCTACCATATCCTTTGCTAACCCTAACAATATGGTCTAGGTACGGAATATATAGGTAGGTGGAAGGAGGGGACGAAGTGGAGGCCCAACGGCAGCTCACAGCCGTCCATCCTGATGGGCCCATGCGCACGGGGTAAGTTGGGCCCGTGTGCACGGGGGTCCCATGGGCACGGTACAGGCCCGTGCGCACGGGGTGCTCCAACGCCAGCTCCCTGTGTAGCCCGTGGGCACGGGGTCTCGGGGCCCGTGCGCACGGGGTCGCCTAGGACCTCCAGTCCAGCTGCGGTTGTGCTTCTTCCTCATGGCCTTGGGGTCCTTCTCCTTGGACTCCGGGATGCTCCATAGCTACTGGGTGGCGGTCGTCCTCGTACCTAATAATGCACAATGTTCCATGGTGAGTTAGCGATGAAGTCCCATAGATATTCATGTAAATCTTGAAGATGAGCGGGTTCACCTTAAGTCCGGTAGGTCCACTTGGGGCCTGATGTGCTATGAAGGTGTACATGGAGATGAACGTAGGATGCTCCGCATCATCTCCCCCCTTGGGAGATCCGACCTCGGATCGTGATCCTCATCACCATGGAAACGGTTCTCGTCGACGGACTTGAAGTTGGACGGAGTTGAAGACATGACGCAATCCAAGTACTCCAAGGTGTCTCCGTAGTGGTAGACATGCAAAAAGAGCAAACACAAGCGACACTTGGAAATACAATGGTTAGCGCACACAAAGTGTCCATCAAATAAGCATAAGTCCGTGCGGCAAGATTGTTCGTGACAAAGCCCATGAAGCTTATCAAGATGATGTAAAATGACATGTAAAGCATTCATGGGAGGAAAAGCATTCATTGTGCACACAAATGTATTGTGAATATGATCAATGCAACCACGGTGCAAAATGATGTCATAGTGAGACGGTTTATCAATAGCATGAATATGGTAATGGATGCTCAATGTGATATGATCATGCAATTGATGGTAGTAAATAAGATCATGATGTATGAATATGCCATCAAGGTATATCACAACAAATTTGCTAATGAAATGCACAAGCTCATATATCATGGATGACATAGAAAGACAAGATGCAACAAGGCAATCGTAATATGAGTCAATCCATGCATAAGATGCAAATTTGTCATGTGTATGATATGTCCATCGAGCATGACATGTGTGAACACAATCAACAAATATGGTGGTGTTGGTATACCAATGCTCGATGTCGTGGCATGAGTGGAGGTTCGAAGGTGCATCCAATAAGTCCGAGCGCTCCTCAACTTCAAGGTTCATGGGTTCCATATCCAATGTCGGTCCTCCATCCAATAGATGTAACATGTAGCCAAGAAGAAGGAAACAACAATGAAAGAGTGACCCATCCAATATGCATATTTGAGGATGGCTCAAAGGGAAGGAGTTCACCTTTAGGAGATTCTCGCAAATGTTGGTGTTGCACATCGTGTATGCCTTCACATGACCAAATTGTCTCATGACGGTATCGCCTTGTGAATACTTCAACATGAAAGAACATGAAAAACACTCGGAAAAACAAATGTGGTTAGCGGAGATGCAAAACCTATCATTCGTGTGGTAAAATACCCAACAAGTGCATGCATCATGCTCATCATAAGAAAGTACAAGGGAGCTTTTCATAGTATGGAGGCATATGATGATGCGAGGACAACCAAATACAATAGGCTCAATCAAGCAAGCATGCATCACAAGTAAAGTGTCCAAGTCTCCACGATCAATAAGCATAGATGCAACAATTGGAGGCAAGCGACAATGAACAAAATATATCATGTGAGAGGCATGAACATATACGTCATCAACCCAAGAAAGCAATGAAGAATGGAACATGGGTGATGCGACAAAGCAAGCAATCATGGGAATCAAGGTAAGCAAGCTAGTATTGCGAAGATGCAACATACTAGAAAGAATCATGTCAAGTATGTCATGTGTGCAAATGGTGGGCATGAATAATGCACAAGACATATCACGAGCATGAAAGGAGTATATGAGCAAAATAGCATCAATAGCATGAGGCACATGATAAACATGGCAATAGCAACAAGGATCTCCACCAAGCATGCAAATACACATAGGGGTAACATAATTGTGAATCATGGGTAGATGCAAGCAAGAGTCACAATTGCATGGCAAAAGCATAGAAGCAAGAATAACATGCAAAGTGAACACGGTAAAACAAGCAAGAGAGCGGTATATAGCCCATAGCCGTGTGAGAGCCAACTAAAAGAGATGCGCATAGTATTTGCGCGAAGAGAGTGGTGGTAAGGATAGTTAATGGGATCCCAAGTCATCTTTGCTCTCAAGAGATCATTTCGTCAACTCTTGGGATTGAGAGATTGACGAGTATACATGAGTACCTACACAAAACAAAGACAAAGGGAAAATTGTGTGTGCGTGGTAGATGTACACATCATCCATCATGATGCGCACGTGCTTGTGTTAGTTAGCACAAAATATCCAATGCTCAAACAAATGAGATGCGTGATATAGAAACATTCCATCCATCATGATAGTTTGTTGTTATGTATAGCATAATGGAGACTCAAATTGGGCAATGCATCATGATATATATGTAGAGCATTGTTATTCATGGAATGCATATGGTGCAAGCAATTATGAGAATCATGCAAAGTATGGAATGCATCAAAATCTCCTAATATGTATGAGGAAACTATGGGGGTCTCCTCATGAGCATTAATGGAAACATCACATGGAGAATATTGAAAACATTCAAAACAATGCATATTTGGAGCAATGTGATCATGGCATGGCATACTAGATGAATTGCGAAAATCGTGTAAAGGAAGCATGGCAATATCATCACATGAAAAACAAAATCCAATGACCATCATCTCATCATCTATGCCATATGTGCAAATGGGATTTATTTTAACGGGGCATGCATAGTTACTATGTTGAGATTGAAATGAAGTAATATTGGAGATCTCACTCATAGCACATGACAAGGTTAATGGATTATCAAACATGATGTGACCAAAAGAATTTTCACATGATATCCTATGTAGCATAGCATCACAACTAGGCAACTCAACATGCTCATCATCATATTTATCATAAATAGGTAAGTCATGACATGAAGAAGTCGCACTAGCATGAAGCATGGGTATAGGTGTGTCAACATCATGCAAGTAATCATTCGTCAAATAGTCCACTAGTGGGACAAGAGAAGCACCATCACCTATGTTACCTTTGGAGCATCGCTCATGTGTTGTACGTGAGGTGTCGAAGACCGAGTCGTGGTCATCTTCATATTGATGGAACCATGTGGGGGGTGCATCATCGTCCACCATGGCCATCGTCATCTCCATTGGAGGTATGGACTCGTCGAGGAGAGGCATGTCATCATGTAGGAGACATAGCACCAAAGAAAACACACTCGGAGTAGAGGTTAAGTCATTAGAAATCAAAGTGGCCTCACATGCCGTGTCAACTACCTCACTCACTAAGTGTTGTGGCTCACGCACTCCCTCTTGTATTCTCTCACTGATATGGTTGATGGAGTCACTCAAATGGCTCTCAACCTCACATAGGATGTGTGGCATGCTCTCATGTGTGGGGCTAGTGGTGGTCACACTAATCCTCTCATAGGAAATGCACTCAATGTCACATATGGTGGAGTCACTCATATCACTCATGGTGGGGTGGCTCTCCTCACATGGGAATTGAGGCATCTCTTTATATGTGGGTGTCGGAGAGATGTAGGTGCAAATGTCTCCATGCTCAATCATGTTGTGGTCGTAGCTGTTGGTGTACAAAAAGAGGGGTACACTTTTTGTACCCCTATAACTGTGCACGGGCAGTCTGAGCCACGGGCACCACCACACCAAGCAAGGAAAGGGAGGTGAGCCAGGGTAAGACCGAAGCTCAAGAGAACTAGAACAACGCCAAGGCCAAGACCAAGAAGAGCAAAGGAGACGAAGCGGACTCCCCCGGCAAGATCCTTGACGGGAGATAGTTCTAGCAGCCACGGCAAGACCCTTGCCGCGGCGGCTCGTCCCGCGCCTACGGAGCAAATCACCCTTGAGTCCACTGCCCCCAAAGGGCAAGGATTCGGGAGACATCCCCGTGGCGGCATGCAGATCTTTGTGAAGACATTCAAGATCAGATACACACTAAGGAGACGACAACCCTTGGCGGGATCCCAGCCGAGGAAGACCACAAGGCCCCCGGCAAGCGCCTTGCCAGGGATGGCAGCAGGCGCCTCGGCAAGACCCTTGCCGGGGCCCCGGCAAGGCCCTTGTCGAGGACACCCGCAGGGCCACCATCAGGCCCACGCCGACTAAACCTCCACCACCGCATGCATGCAGCTACCGACCCAACCAGCTGGGCAGGCACCCGCGTGGCGGCATGCAGATCTTCGTGAAGACCCACCACTGCGCCACCTCAGCTGCCTGCCTACCTACATGGCATCACAGGTGTCGCTGGCCAGGGCGCGTGTCGACACAAGAAGGAGCGGCGATGGACGAGACAGATCTCTCCCCCGTCCCCGATAAAGCAAGGACACCTAAGCAAGACGCATTAAATGTGCCTTGTCATGTAATGCAAGGGATAACCTCGCATCACTGTACCCTTTCCACCTCCTGTGTGCCACTGTGGCAACCCCTTTTTCTATAAAAGGAGGCCCGAGGCGACTAGAGGAGGGATTCGGCTTTTTGGAGCTCCTCACGCCCCATAGCTAGCTCAAGAACACAGATATACAATCCACCAAAGCAGGAGTAGGGTTTTACGCATCCTCGCGGCCCGAACCTGGATAAACGAACCGTGTGCTATCTGTTTGATCCGCTCTTCTCACGACCCCGCACCCCGCTAACCACAGTAGGGATTCTTGTGATCCCATAGGTGTCGTTCCCACCGACATCTTTGGCGCACCAGGTAGGGGAACGCAGTTGTGAGAATCGGCTTTAGCAGTTAGTTCAGCGCTTCTTCATCATCATGGCGCCCAAGAAGAAGATGACGGTGGCGGTTGGCCAGTCGGAAGCCGGATAGCCCGTCCCGGTGCGGGCGAGCAGCGGACCGGTCGCAGAAAGGACCCGGGGCGCTGCTCGCGAACACCAACACCATCCCAACAGCTGGAATTTGGGAGGCGGCGATGTTTGTGCGCCTGGTAACGGGCCACACGCCGCCAAATCCAAAGGCAGAGCCAAGCCCTTCGCTGGTGGAGCGGGGCCTTCCAAGGTCATCGCCGCCCCGCCCGAAGGTGACGCAAGGGCCTCCAAGACTCCCACACCGGCGCCAATAGCACGCTCCTCCCAGGCAGTGCGCGACAAACGACGTAATCATGCCGAAGATCCCGGGCGTCGCCGCGGGAAGAGCCCCGAGCGCCACTCCCGGGATGTAGAAGACCTGCCCACTCGCCGAGGCGCTGGTGAAAACGGCATGCGACCGCGGGGTCGTGATAGAGCTCCTTCTGACATGGTCAGAAGTCGAAGCGCGTCGCGATCCGTGTAGGTTTCGCTGCCACCGACGCCAGCAGAGGCCCTGGCGCACGCAGTTGCTCCTCGACTTTCCTCCCACTATGGGGAAACTCAACGAATGGAGAGCCACTATCTGAAGCCTTGTTGCGGTGGCCAACAAAGACGAACCAAGTCCGGTGGGGCCCCCGGGTCGACGCTCCAATGGAGTCCCGCGGACCAGTGGCGGAAAAGCTGGCGGTGCCACGACCATGGTGCATTCACCTCTTCCCCATCTGGTACCGCGGACGCCGGCTCGTCGCGACGTCGCGGGCAACGACATCTCCATAGCATCGTCTGACCCGCGGACCCACTGTGACCAGCGCCAAGTTCTTCGGGAACGAGCCCATGAAGACGCTCGAACCACTATCAAGCGCCGGCGCGGAGCGTGCCACCAATCAGACAGGCGAGCAGGGCCTGCTGTGGTAAAGTTGTGCTTGCCGTCGAGGGATCTGATGACGCCGGCTCCGCCAAGAAAACCAAGGCAGATGACCCCGGCAAGGAAATTGCCGGATGTGTCGCCTGCCGGGCCTTGGCGGCTGTCGAGAAGCCAGGAAACTTCGACAAGCAATACTGCAAGATCCATCGCACCAAAAGCCATGATCTCCAGAACTGCCGACAGGTCAAGCTCCTTGCTGAGAAGCAGAGGGCTGAATATGAGAGGCGGGACAAGGAGAAAGGCCAGGACGGTGCTGAGGGGTCCGGCAAGAAGCGTGACGGCCAGGCGGGCCGTCGCGGCAAAGATAAACAGCGGCAGAGGCCCGCCCGGGGCCGTGACAAAAAGCCAGAAGACGATGATCACGAAGAGGACGATGAGTCTGGTGACCAAGAATTTCAGAAAGATATAGAGGCCATGTGCGTCGATGGCGGCGCCTCGCTGCATACCTCTCACCGCCAGCTTAAACAGTGGGCGTGTGAGATTACAGCGGCAGAACCATCGTTTGATGCCCAAAGGCCGCTGAAGTGGTCCAGCACACCTATCATTTTTGACACTGAGGATCACCCTAATCGCACTACTACACTCGGGTGCTTGCCATTGTTGGTTTCACCGACAATACGCAACCTCAAGGTGACAAAGATGCTAGTCGATGGCGGGGCCGGTCTGAACTTAATCTCGCCTGCTATGATCGAGAAATTGCAGATTCCTGATGAAGACCTCCAAGAGACGGGCACGTTTCAGGGGGTCAACCCGGGAAGAAGTCAACCAAAGGGAAAGGTCACGTTGCCCGTGACTTTTTAGAGTGATCTGAACTACAGGACAGAAAGGATTGTGTTCGACGTTGCCAAGATCCCCTTGCCTTACAATGGGATCCTTGGCCGCCCAGCGCTGGCCAAGTTCATGGCGGCATCACATTACGCCTACAACACCCTGAAGATGCTGGGGCCTGTGACGATCATCACCGTCCCATCAGACAAGAAGGATGCGCTAACTTGCGCTGACCAACACCACCAACAAGCAGTTGCAGAAGCCGCCACTGCTAAGGCGCTTGCTCCTGCCACTGGATCCCCGGAAAGGCAAAAGAAGAAGACCGTTGAGACCTCATGCACCCACTCCGGCAAGCGCACCTCTTCGGAGTGTAGCGCTCCCGTCGAGGACATGCCAGAGAGCTCCGCTGACAAAAACAAGAAGTCCAGGGCCACACCGCCGGGAACCAAGAAGGTTTCTGTCAAGGAGGACGGCACAGGAGGAGCTTTTACCATAAGCTCCACCCTTGACGACAAATAGGAAGACGCGCTCGTCACCTTCCTGCGGGCGAATGTCAATGTGTTTGCATGGCAAGCATCCGACATCCCCGGCGTTCCCAGGGAGGTAATTGAGCACCACCTTGCTGTCTGTCCTCATGCGCGGCCTGTCAAGCAGAGGGTCAAAAAGCAAGCTTTGGAACGACAAGAGTTCATCACAGAGGAGATCCGGAAACTGGAAGCAGCGGGTTTGGTAAGAGGAGTGCTCCATCCAACGTGGTTGGCCAATCCGGTGGTAGTGCGCAAGGCAAATGGGATGTGGAGGCTGTGTATTGATTACACAGATATTAATAAGGCTTGTCCCAAAGACCCCTTCCCGTTGCTGCGCATCGACCAGATTGTTGACTCCACAGCTGGGTGTGATCTGTTGTCATTCCTCGATGCCTACTCCGGCTACCACCAGATCTTCATGACAAGGGAAGATGAAGAGAAAACGACATTCATCACCCCACGTGTTACGTATTGCTTTATACGGATGCCTTTCGGGTTGAGGAGTGCTGGTTCAACGTTTGCAAGGGCAGTCCAGATTGGTTTTGAACCCCAGCTCCATAGAAATATGGAAGCTTATATGGATGATATAGTGGTCAAAACCAAGAACAGGGCAACCCTCATATCAGATTTACAAGAAACATTTGCAAACCTACGCAAGATCAATCTCAAGTTGAACCCTGAGAAGTGCGTCTTCGGCGTCCCGTCTGGGTAGCTTCTCGGGTTCTTTGTGTCACAGCGTGGGATAGAGGCCAATCCGGACAAGATCAAAGTTATAGAGCAGATTGAAGCACCCAAGCGAGTCAAGGATGTGCGTCGGCTTGCTGGTTGCGTTGCCGCCATGAGCATGTTCATTTCCAAGTCCGCCAAGCACGCCCTTCCCTTTTTCAAGATTTTGAAAAAGGCGGGCCCGATGGAGTGGATGCCAGAAGCCGAAGCAGCATTGCAAGATTTGAAGAGGTACCTCTCCTCCGCGCCAATACTAGTTGCGCCTAGGCCACAGGAACCGTTGCTGCTGTACCTGGCGGCAACGGACCAGGTGGTCAGCGCCGCACTAGTGACGCAGAGAGAAATTCATGATGAGGTAATAGCAGCAACGGAGCCTGATGCCACCGATGCCGAGACGATGCAGCCAATTGAAGTGCCGCCGAAGAAGAAAATGATGCAGCACCCGGTCTACTTTGTTAGTTTCCTCCTGCAGGGGGCTAGATCGAGGTACTCCGGTGTGCAGAAACTTCTCTTCGGCCTTCTTATGGCCTCGAGGAAGCTGCGTCACTACTTCCAGGCACACGAAATCACTATCGTCACTCGCCTCCCTCTGCAACGGATATTGCACAATCCAGACGCAACGGGAAGGATCATAGAGTGGGCACTGGAACTGTCCAGCTTTGGCCTCAAGTTTGAGAGTACCTCGACGATTCAAAGTCGAGTCCTGGCAAAGTTCGTTGTAGAATGGACCGCGATGCCTGACAAAGAAACCCAAGAGACTGCTCTCCCCGGCAAGGAGGCAAGTTGCAACTGGATCATGTACTTTGATGGGGCTTTCTCCTTATAGGGCACCGGGGCTGGCGTACTGCTTGTCGCGCCCACCGAAGAGCACCTCAAGTACGTGATCCAGATGCACTTCCCCAGGGAGGTGTCAACAAACAATACGACTGAGTACGAAGGGCTGCTTGCCGGTCTTAGGATCGCGGCGGACCTCGGAATCAAGAAACTCGTCGTCAGAGGCGACTCGCAACTTGTCGTCAAGCAAGTCAACAAGGATTACCAGAGCCTGTTGATGAAGGCCTATGTCGATGAAGTGAGAAAGCTGGAAGAGCGTTTTGACGGTATACAGGCAGAATACGTTCCCCGAGCGGAGAATGATATCGCTAATTACCTGTCAAAACGCGCTGCCCTCTAGCTACCTGTGGAACCAGGTACCTTTGTGCTTCGGCTAACTCAGCCATCCGTTGATCCATCAACAGAGCAGAACAAGAGGAGAAAATCAGGGCCCGGAAAATACTTTCCCGCCGAGCTCCCCAAAGCCGCCGGCAAGGATGTTGCCGGAGACACTGAGCCCGCCACGGGACGGCTAGCTCTGACAGAGCATCAAGCTCTTGCCATGGAGACAGCCGCTCCGATAGCGGAGGAAATGCCTTTAGTCCTCGCCGTCGAGCCCCAGGCTCCAGCATGGGCACAACATACCATCCGATTCCTCCAAACAGGGGAACTTCCTGAGGAGCAGGAAGAAGCGGAAAAAGTAGCCCGTCGCTCTACTATGTACCAGTTCGTCGATGACGTCCTGTACAGAAAGAGGCCGAATGGCATGAAATTGAAGTGTATCCCTCGAGAAGAAGGACTGGGGCTATTGGCGGAGATATATGGAGGCATATGTGGATCCAACATCGGGTCAAGGGCCCTTGCCGGCAAAGCATTTCGGCAAGGCTTCTTCTGGCCCACCGCCCTCCAGGATGCGACGAGACTAGTCACCAGGTGTGAAGCGTGTCAGTTCCATTCAAAGAAGCTTCATCAGCCAGCTCAAGCCCTTCAAACCATTCCTCTCTCCTGGCCTTTCTTAGTCTAGGGGCTCGACATACTGGGCCCTTTCCCCCATGCTGTCAGGGGCTTTGAGTACTTGTACATTGCAATCGACAAGTTCACAAACTGGCCAGAAGTGGAAGCAGTGAGGAAGGTCACAACACAATCAGCCGTCAAGTTCTTCAAAGGACTGGTGTGCCGTTTTGGTGTACCCAATAGGGTTATCACCGACAATGGCACGCAGTTCACAAGCCACACCTTCATGCAATATATTCAAGACCTCGGCAGCAAGGTCTGTTTCGCTTCCGTTCCTCACCCACGAAGCAATGGTCAAGCTGAGAGGGCAAATGCTGAAGTACTGTGAGGCCTGAGGACAATGACCTTTGACAGACTGCACAAGAGTGGAAGGCGCTGGATTGATGAATTACCGGCGGTTCTTTGGTCAATCAGAATGACACCAAGTCAAGCCACCGGCCATACCCCCTTTGCCCTGGTATACGGGGCAGAAGCAGTTCTCCCCACGGAACTCATATACAGGTCACCTCGAGTACTCGCTTATGACGAGCTTGACCAAGAGCAATTGCGGCAAGATGATGCAATGCTCCTTGAGGAAGATCGTCTTCGGGCAGCTGTGAGAGCAGCGCGCTACTAGCAAGCCTTGCGCCGCTACCATAGCCGCAAGGTTCATGCCCGAAGCTTTGAGGAAGGCGACCTTGTTCTTCGGCGCGTTCAATCGGCCAAGAATTCCAACAAGTTGACGCCAAAGTGGGAAGGCCCTTATCGGGTAATACGAGTCACCAGGCATGGCGCAGTCTGCCTGGAGACCGAAGATGCCGTTCCGGTGAGTAACTCCTGGAACATTGATCATCTTCGCAAGTTTTACCCGTGAGGCGCGGCTTGCCGGCCCCCCCGGCAAGCCACCTTTTGTACGAGCCTTGCCGATGACGCATGTAACCCTTTGTACAAAGCCAGATGCAGACCCTGAGCATAAATAAATGAAGCGCTGGCGCCCTAAGTTATAGCATGCATGCTAGGTCGAGTCTCGTCCTTGGTTAGGGCTGATAGTGCTTAGCGGCGACTAACCCCTAGCTTAGAGGTCGAGTGTGCGTCTCTTTGTCTTTCTTTTGTCTTCTTTGGTTCACTGGACACACAGATATCTGTGCCGAACCACTTGGGGAGGAAAAAAAGAGGAACAGACCAGCATCTAGCCCCCGGCAAGCCAGTATTGCCGGGGGCTGCAAGAGCAAAGATTCACCCATGGCGAACCAGGGTTGCCGGGGACTGCAGCTTCAGATAAGTTCTTCATCCCTTATCATCCATTCCATTATGGACTGAGGTATGTGAAACCTCGTTTTCCCCTAAGCTACCGTGCTCCCCTAACTCTAGGCCCTAGGGCTCGTTCTTGGGGCCAAGTTTGGTCGTAGTCGCGGCAGCGAAAAGATGAAACAAGGAGCCTGAACCCGCCTTATCCCTGCCTCCGCCAAAGGCGTGAGGAAGGTCAAGCTAAGTGGGGAGACGGCAAGGCCTGTTGCCGGGCAAGGAAATGTTTATCTTGAAGATATGAAGGATTTACTCCTTGTCATGGGTTCCACCCGCAAACAAATGACCCGGCAAGCATCCCTTTTTCATTAAAAAACATTCCCCTCAGGTACAGTCCATAGGGAATGAAAAACATGAATGATGGGATTACAAGTTTTAAATTCAACAAAGGCCCGAAGGCTTACAAACTAAAAAGAGATAAGGTGCCCGTAATCCCTTTCTTGTCCCTCTCCTCAGGAGGCAGGTCAAGGAGGCAAAAAGGACAAAAGGAGCGCCTAGGCAAGCTACGGGTGGCAGAAGACACCAAGAGAACATCTTAGTGGCCGTCCAAAGGCTGGATGGTGATGGCGGCGCCAGAAGCAGAGCTCGAAGACGAGGCGGCAGGACGTCAGCACGCGTCGAAGGCATCGGTGCCCGTGTACTCCGACTTAACGGCCTTGTCGCCCGCCCTCTTCCTCTTCCGCAGCCTCCCAACGCCAGCCGCCCAAGGAGACAACCCTGAGAAGTTCAGGGAGCCGGCGGCACGGATGATGGGGTCGCCGATGCCGCAAGGAGCGGCACCCGACACCTAGTCGGACCCGTCATCCTGCCGCCTACTACCCTCATCGTCGCTACCACTGTCCTCCTCATCACTCCCGCCCGAGGAGGAGTCTTCACTATCAGAAGAGCTCTCCACGCAGCACCTTGCACGGGTCCCAAAGAGCCCGAAGACCTTGACGGAGAGAAGGCCACCCTCCATCTGCTTAAAAATGGAGAGTGAGCCCCTCCGTCAAGCGGTGGATATGAGCAAACGTCTTCCATCCCCGACGAAGATACATCACATGAGGGGCGGGGAAGTCGACGCGGACCCGCGTGCCACTGATCCCGCAGCCCCTTATGTGCAGCCGCAACGACTCCGGCGGATCCAGCTCCATCTCCCACGCAAATGGAGTCAGGAGACGAAGGCGACGACGCGGCGGCCGGCGCAGCCTGACGAAGAACTCACAAGGGTCATCCCCAACATGGCCCTCCATTGGAGGAGGAGCTGCTGGCGGAGGCGAGGCCGCCACGCCACCCCGTCCTCCTCTTCCCCGAGCGCCCCGGCCTCGACCACGGCCTCGCCCCCTCCCCCTTCCCCTCGCGGCTGGCTTTGCCACCGTAGGCGCAGGAGAAGGAGGGACGCATTGTCGAGTGGCGACCCTCGCCGCCACTGTTGATGGACCGGGATTCCCTCTCTCCATGACAGATGGAAGGGAGGAGCAGAAGCTGAAGGAAGAAGAAGATGAAAGAATGTGGGACGCCATCCCCCCTCCCGCTCTTTATAAAGGATCGGGGTTGGGGCTCGGCCGCCCCACTCGGCCAATCAAGATACGGAAGGCGCAGGGAGCCAGGACCGACCCGCCGCCCCAACCAGCGACGGCCCAGTTTCCCGCCTCCACCGTTTGCCACCCTAGGCGCATGGGAGACATGTGGCGGACGTGCAGAACCGAGGGGACGGGTGAGACGACCACTCCCCACCCCGTGATCGTGGGGAGTGGACGCCTTGAAGACCGCGCCTCAGCCCCATTCAGTAAATGGGCCGCGCCTCCCCGCCTCCCTCCATCTAATGGGAAGGCGTGAACCGCCCCTTTACTACGATGTGACGCATGCCTACGGGAACCAACCTATCGCATGCCACCCACGTCACACGCGCCTCCCCACGCCGCGCCACGCGCGAAGAATCTTACCGCGGTAAAAACTGCCCCGCCTGCCCGCGCACCGTTTTTGGGCCTAGCCCAACAACGCGTTGCGCTTATGTGTGGCCCAGGCTCGGGGGCTCCTGTCGGTGTACGAAAAGAGGGGTACACTTTTTGTACCCCTATAACTGTGCACGAGAAGTCTGAGCCACGGGCACCACCACACCATGGAAGGCAAGGGAGGTGAGCCAGGGTAAGACCGAAGCTCAAGAGAACTAGAACAACGCCAAGGCCAAGACCACGAAGAGCAAAGGGGACGAAGTGGACTCCCCCAGCAAGATCCTTGACGGGAGACAGTTCCAGCAGCCCCAGCAAGACCCTTGCCGTGGAGGCTCGTCCCGCACCTACGGAGCAAATCACCTTTGAGTCCACTGCCCCCAAAGGGCAAGGATTCGGGAGACATCCCCGTGGCGGCATGCAGATCTTTGTGAAGACATTCAAGATTAGATACGCACTAAGGAGACGACAACCCTTGGCGGGATCCCAGCCGAGGAAGACCACAAGGCCCCCAGCAAGCGCCTTGTCGGGGATGACAGCAGGCGCCTCGGCAAGACCCTTGCCGGGGCCCCGGCAAGGCCCTTGCCGAGGACACCCGCAAGGCCACCATCAGGCCCACGCCGACTAAACCTCCACCACCGCATGCATGCAGCTGCCGACCCAACCAGCTGGGCAAGCACCCGCGTGGCAGCATGCAGATCTTCATGAAGACCCACCACTGCGCCACCTCAGCTGCCTGCCTACCTACATGGCATCACAGGCGTCGCTGGCCAGGGCGCGTGTCGACACAAGGAGCGGCGATGGACGAGACAGATCTCTCCCCTGTCCCCGATAAAGCAAGGACACCTAAGCAAGACGCATTAAATGCGCCTTGTCTTGTAATGCGAGGGATAACCTCGCATCACTGTACCCTTTCCACCTCCTGTGTGCCACTGTGGCAACCCCTTTTTTTATAAAAGGAGGCCCGAGGCGACCAGAGGAGGGATTCGGCTTTTTGGAGCTCCTCACGCCCCATAGCTAGCTCAAGAACACAGATATACAATCCACCAAAGCAGGAGTAGGGTTTTACGCATCCTCGCGGCCCGAACCTGGATAAACAAACTGTGTGCTATCTGTTTGATCCGCTCTTCTCACGACCCCTCGCCCCGCTAACCACAGTAGGGATTCTTATGATCCCATAGGTGTCGTTCCCACCGACAGTAGTCGTGGATGAAGGCCAAAGATGGCACATCATCACTCTCCTCCAAGACCAAAGATAAGGTCTCATGTGCGGTCTCGTAGCTTGACTCGGAGTATGAATCCAATATGGGCGCCATCTTCATGTTGTTGAAGAGGTTCATGCTCGTCGCCGTGGTCGAAGGGGATGGCCCTAGCTCGACCTTCTTGTCGCCGTCTTGTTGTAGGAGGTCCATATGGTGTGGCACCTCATAGCTCGTCTCCATGACCGAAGGGAAATTCCCATGCTCGGCCATCTTCCTTGAGGGGCTTCCGAAGATGGAAGTGTCGCCCTCACATGTAGGTGGTCGCCTTGGACTTGATGAAGTCAATGTAGGCGTACTCGTGGGAAGTAGGCAAAGATGCCGTACATCCAAAGGCGAAGATGCCTTGATAGCACTTGGCGAAGATGCCGAAGTGTTTGTTGTAGCCGTAGCTCCGTCTTGGTGGTGCTCGTATCGCGGTCTTCTCTTGTGCTCATGTAGCTTGGACTTGGTGTGAAGTAGGGCTTGTTGGGACTTGTGCATTTGCGCTTGTTGAGCATCTTCATGTTGATGATGTCATTGTCGTGCTTGAGCTCGTGGTAGATGTCGTTCATCGTCGTTGTGCACATGATGCTTGGAGGTGACATGTGGACGACTTGCACTTGTGTCGCTTGGGCACTCCGAAGATGATTGAATTGCTCACCGCTGCCTTGAGGATGATGAACGGGAAGAACGTTTGGCCAACAAAGTCCGAATCTCCTCCATCCTTTCATCTTGCTCCTCCTTGTGTGCGGAAAGCTTGTTGTCGATGTAGTCCCGTTTCCTCACTTTGGAGGGGCGAATGTCGATGGAGAGGTTCTCAATGCGCTCTCGCAATATTGATTATGCGCCTTGCATTTGTCGTTGTAGATCGAAGATTGACGCTTTGGTGATGTAGTTGTTCACGCCGTCGTTGTTGTCGAAGACCGTAGATGAAATGCCTTGCCTATCCATCACAAGACTCGCGCAAATATGAGTGGAAGAAAGGAAAGTACTACACCAATGTACCTTATCCAATGTTGAGGATGGATGAAAGAGCACTCAATAATGTATCAAGGAAATAGCACAATTGGTACCGGATCTTGTCAATTCTCACACCTACACAAATAAGGCTTATGGTGGAGCTCGGTGAGGATAGTGGCACAAAAATTTGATGCAACTTGTTAGCAAGAGTCAATAATGTTGGAAAATATTCACAAATTCGCAAGTGAAACAAGTAGACCAATAGCAATATGTGGCACATGGAAACACACACACGGATAGATAAATGGGGTCGTGCAACCAAGGAATGAGCACAAAATGTGGAATCCACGGAAAACGCTCGTGTTGCACAACTCAAGAGAGACGCTAGCACGATTTCTCAATAGGAGGATACGACACTTGTGCACAACCTATAAGATGCAAAATGTATGAGCTTTTGTCGGTGTACAAAAAGAGGGGTACACTTTTTGTACCCCTATAACTATGCACGGGCAGTCTCAGCCGCGGATACCACCACACCAAGCAAGGCAGGGGAGGTGAGCCAGGGTAGGACCGAAGCTCAAGAGATCTAGAACGACGCCAAGGCCAAGACCACGAAGAGCAAAGGGGACGAAGCGGACTCCCCCGGCAAGATCCTTGCCAGGAGACAGTTCTAGCAGCCCCGGCAAGACCTTTGCCGCGGCGACTCGTCCCGCGCCTACGGAGCAAATCACCCTTGAGTCCAATGCCCCCAAAGGGCAAGGATTCGGGAAACATCCCCATGGCGGCATGCAGATCTTTGTGAAGACATTCAAGATCAGATACGCACTAAGGAGACGACAACCCTTGGCAGGATCCCAGTCGAGGAAGACCACAAGGCCCCCGGCAAGCGCCTTGCCGGGGATGACAGCAGGCGCCTCGGCAAGACCCTTGTCGGGGCCCCGGCAAGGCCCTTGCCAAGGACACCCATAGGGCCACCATCAAGCCCACGCCGACTAAACCTCCACCACCGCATGCATGCAGCTGCTGACCCAACCAGCTGGGCAGGCACCCGTGTGGCGGCATGCAGATCTTCGTGAAGACCCATCACTGCGCCACCTCAGCTGCCTGCCTACCTACGTGGCATCGCAGGCGTCGCTGGCCAGGGCGCGTGTCGACACAAGAAGGAGCGGCGAAGGACGAGACAAGTTTCTCCCCCGTCCCTGATAAAGCAAGGACACCTAAGCAAGACGCATTAAATGCGCCTTGTCATGTGATGCGAGGGATAACCTCGCAGCACTGTACCCTTTCCACCTCATGTGTGCCACTGTGGCAACCCCTTTTTCTATAAAAGGAGGCCCGAGGTGACCAGAGGAAGGATTAGGCTTTTTGGAGCACCTCACGCCCCATAGCTAGATCAAGAACACAAATATACAATCCACCAAAGCAGGAGTAGGGTTTTACGCATCCTCGCAGCCCGAACCTGGATAAACGAACCATGTGCTATCTGTTTGATCCGCTCTTCTCACGACCCCGCGCCCCGCTAACCACAGTAGGGATTCTTGTGATCCCATAGGTTTCGCTCCCACCGACATCTTGGGCGCGCCAGGTAGGGGAAGCAGTTGTGAGAATCAGCTTTAGCTGTTAGTTCGGCGCTTCTTCATCATCATGGCGCACAAGAAGAAGACGACGGTGGCGGTTGGCCAGTTGGAAGCCGGACAGCCCGTCCCGACGCGGGCGAGCAGCGGACCGGTCACAAAAAGGACCCGGGGCGCTGCTCGCGAACACCAACACCATCCCGGCAGCCGGAGTTTGGGAGGCGGCGATGTTTGTGTGCCTGGTAACGCGCCACACGTCGCCAAATCCAAAGGTGGAGCCAAGCCCTTCGCGGGTGGAGCGGGGCCTTCCAAGGTCATCGCCGCCCCGCCCGAAGGCGACGCAAGGGCCTCCAACACTCCCACGCCGGCGCCAACAGCGCGCTCCTCCCAGGCAGCGCGCGACGAACGACGTAATCACGCCGAAGATCCCGGGCGTCGCCGCGGGAAGAGCCCCGAGCGCCACTCCTGGGACGTAGAAGACCTGCCCACTCGCTGAGGCGCTGGTGAAAACGGCATGCGACCGCAGGGTCGTGATAGAGCTCCTTCTGACATGGTCAGAAGTTGAAGCGTGTCGCGATCCGTGTAGGTTTCGCCGCCACCGACGCCAGTAGAGGGCCTAGCGCGCGCAGTTGCTCCTCGACTTTCCTCCCACTACGGGGAAACTCGACGAATGGAGAGCCACTATTCGAAGCCTTGTTGCGGTGGCCAACAAAGACGAACAAAGTCCGATGGGGCCCCCGGGTCGACGCTCTGACGGAGTCCCGCGGATCAGTGGCGGAAAAGCCGCTGGCGCCACGACCACGGTGGATTCACCTCTTCCCCATCCGGTAGCGCGGACGATGGCTTGTCGCGATGTCGCGGGCGATGACATCTCCATAGCATCATCTGACCCGCGGACGACCAGCGCCAAGTTCTTCGGGAACGAGCCCATGAAGACGCTCGAACCACTATCGAGTGCCGGCACGGAGCGTGCCACCAGTCAGATAGGCGAGCAGGGCCTGCTGTGAACCACCCGGCCCCGAAGAGCCCTGGAGGCCTACCTTACGAGGTAGGCTGTCCGGCTTTTACCCGTGAGCTGCGGCAGTTCTAGTGGCCCACTCACCGCACCTTCAAACCTGACATTGACGAAAAGTACAACGGCAAGACTCACCCGTCTGAGTTCCTCAGCATCTACACCATCGCGATGCAAGCCGCCGGAGCCCGCGACGATAAGGTGCTTGTGAATTACTTTCCATTGGCTCTTAAACCCAACGCCATGTCATGGTTGATGCACTTGCCGGTAGACTCTATTTCGTCCTGGTCAGATTTGTGCCATGAGTTTGTGGGCGCCTTTACTAGAGGTCACCAAGCCCATGGCCAAGCAAGCGACCTGCATGTGTAGCGACCAGACCTCAAACAGTCTGATCTCTGTGCTCCGATGTCATCCCTGGATCAGTAATGCTGACACCACACAGTACTCGGAGGATTTATAGCAGAGTTGCAATCACACACTTATTACATCGAGTGTCTCAAAAGAGAACTTATTACAATAAATATGGCTTAAGGCCATCTAATAACTATAACAACGGAAGGCTTGGAAGACAAGTGAATCCATCAACTCCAACGGCATCACTGAGTATAGAACCACGACCTAAAAACTCCTTAATCGTCATCTGAAAAGTCTGCAACATTAATGTTGTAGCCCGAAACGGGTCAGCACATGGAATATGCTGGCAATGTAACACATAGAGAGTAATGGAATGAAACAACTATACTATATGCATATTTGGCTGGTGGAAAGCTCTATGGTTACAGTTTTGCGTAAAGCCAATTTTTCCCTACTTCAAAGGAATAAAATTTAATTACTATCATGGTGGTTGTTAAACATTGAGAATGGTTGACAGCATTCTCAATCCCAATTAAGCATCATCATTAAACATAACCCAACAAAATTAATTTAGAGTAACATGTTGAGATTCACATGAAAATCCAAGTACTAGATACTCAAGATGTCCATAACCGGGGACACGGCTAATCATGATTAGTTTGTTACACTCTGCAGAGGTTTGCGCACTTTTCCCCACAAGACTCGATCGCCTCCGTTTGGTTTCTCGCACTACATGGTGTTTGAGAAGACGGATGACCGAGACATAGTCTTTCAGAAGCGCTAGCACCTTACGATGGGTAGACCGTACCACCTACATCCCCTACATCTGCTAGTCTACCACTGTAAGAGTTCGCACGACTTAGTCAACTATGCTAGAGCCCATAATAGCTTGTGGCTGCACACAGAAGTTTCTAGTATGAATAGTCTCATGATCCCTTTGAGCCTGGGTGGCGGTCCAAAAGAAAACAGGCAAGTCCTGGAATACCCAGGTGCCTCAATCCACCCAGATGTGTGTTTAAGTTGCCACCTTAGATAAACCATTAATTAACAATCTCACATCTGTCATGGATTTCACTCACCCAATCCACGTCTACTAGCATAGCATGGCATAATAAGCAAACATAGAAGTAACTCCCAAAGGTTTGATAATAAACAGGTAATAGGTACTACCTCATCTACTTCCCATCCCACAATTTAATTAGATCCTAATCATGCAATGTGTGAGGATTGATCTAATGCAATAAAAATGGGTAGTAGAAAAGGTATGATCAAAGTGTTACTTGCCTTGCTGATGATCCGCGAAACCTAACGATTCGCAATAACGGGCGGCGCACTCCGGGTATTCTATCACAGACAAACAAACAAGCATACAATAAGTACTCATATAATGCACAGGTAAAACTCAAATAAGAGATCTAACCAGAAGGTTCAACTTAAGAACTCCGGTTGGCAAAAAGAATCAAATCGAACGAAGCAACGAAAGTCAAACGGCGAAAGAAAACAACTTCGTTCTAGTAATCTTGATCTAGGGAAAATTTTACAGTACCAAAATCTTGTTTAAGTTGGTTAAACGGATAGAGGGTTTCGGGACGAATCCCTAGGTGCTTGAATCGCCTGATTCTGATAAACGAGCGAAAAGTTAAACTAAAACGAAAATCAGATGAGGAATCGTGATCAGAAAAATCGCGGATTTAATCCGAGAAAAAGAAAAACGACGAACGCTAAATTTTTTTTGGCACGAAAAACAAGGCGTGACGAACCTCGGGCGGTGGGATCGTCGGCGGCGGCGGCTCCGGCAGCGCGCGCGGATCGAGGCAGGGCTGATGGGCTGGGGCGGCTCGGGGCGGCGCTATTTAAAGGCTGCCCCCGGGCGGTGTCCCGCTCGGGTACGGCCCGAAGTCGGTTCGTTTTTTTATTCCGCTCGGAAGAAAAATAAAAAGAAATACTAAACGGACTCCAAAAATTCCGAAATAAATTTTCACGGGCTTCTAAAATCAAGCCGCACAAGGTGAACATTTATTTGGGCCCTAAATGCAATTTTGAAAAATGCACGTTTTTCCTAAATTCAAATAAAACACCGAAAAACTCCGAAATAAAATCTTATTTGATTTTATTATTAAATCCTCAATATTTCTTTATTTTGGGAAAGTCATTTTATTCCCTCTCTCATATTTTTGTAATAGAAATAATTGACGATAAAATAAATAAAATCAAATGAACCTATTCTCAAAATTTGAGAGAACTCAAATATGAAAATAACAAAATCCCCAACTCACTCCGTGGGTCATTGAGTTGCGTAGAATTTCTAGGATCAACCAAAATGCAAAATAAAATATGATGTGCATGATGATCTAATGTATGACATTCCAAATTGAAAATTTGGGATGTTACAAACCTACCCCCCTTAAGATGAATCTCGCCCTCGAGATTTGGGTTGGCTAGAGAATAGGTGAGGGTGGTCTTTGAGCAAATCTTCCTCTCGCTCCCAGGTGGCTTCATCCTCCGTGTGGTGGCTCCACTGAACTTTGCAAAACTTGATAACCTTGCTGCGAGTAACTCGGTTGGCAAACTCGAGAATCTTGACTGGTTTCTCCTCGTAGGTCAAATCGTTATCCAACTGAATAGTTTCCAATGGCACTGTGTCTCTCAACGGTATGTCAGCCATCTCCGCGTGACACTTCTTTAACTGAGAAACGTGGAACACATCATGTACTCCTGACAATCCTTCGGGCAATTCCAACTTGTAGGCCACTTCTCCCATACGCTCCAAAACTCGATATGGTCCTACAAATCGTGGTGCTAACTTCCCTTTAACTCCAAAACTCTTTGTTCCTCGAAGTGGAGATACTCGAAGATAAGCTCTATCTCTGACTTCGTAAACTGTCTCCTTCCGTTTCGAATCTGCATAACTCTTCTGTCTGGACTAGGCTACCTTGAGCCTATCGCGAATCAGCTTCACCTTCTGTTCAGACTGTTTAATCAAGTCAGGACCAAACAACTGGCGGTCTCCAACTTCGTCCCATGACAACGGTGTCCTGCACCTCCTTCCGTACAAGGCTTCGAAAGGGGCCATCTTTAAACTGGTTTGGTAACTGTTGTTGTAAGAGAACTCTGCATATGGCAAATTATCGTCCCAACTAGATCCGTAATCTAGCGCACAAGCTCTCAGCATATCCTCCAAACTCTGATTGACTCTCTCGGTCTGTCCATCTGTTTGTGGATGAAAAGCCGTACTGAATTCTAGCCTGGTACCCAAAGTTTCATGCAAATGCTTCCAGAACTTTGAGGTAATCTGGGTTCCTCTATCTGATACGATACTCCTTGGAACTCCATGCAAACATACGATCCTGGTCATGTATATCTTGGCCAACTTAGCACTGGTATAAGTGGTCTTTACTGGGATGAAATGAGCTACTTTCATCAATCGATCAACTACACCAAAATCGAGTCATAGCCTGAACGAGTCCTGGGAAATCCCATGATAAAATCCATGCCTAGCTTATCCCACTTCCATTCGGGTATCGACAATGGTTGTAACAATCCAGCTGGCTTCTGATGCTCTGCCTTTACTCTCTGACATACATCACAAACTGCTACATACTCCGCAATATCCTTCTTCATTCCGGTCCACCAGAAAATATCCTTCAAATCCAGATACATCTTGGTATTTCTTGGGTGAATTGAATACGGTGAGTCGTGTGCCTCTTGCAAAATCAACTTCCTGATCTCCGGGTCATTGGGCACGTAGACACGGTCTTCAAACCATAAGGTGTCGTGCTCATCCTCACGAAATCCTTTAGCTTTTCCTTTGCTCAGTTTCTCCTTTATAGCGGCAATCTCTTTGTCAGTTTTCTGAGCTTCTCTGATTCTATCCATCAAAGTTGACTGAATCTCCAATGCTGCTACATAGCCCCTCGGAACTATTTCCAAACATAGTTCACAAAGATTTCCTGCTAACTCCTTGGGTATTTCTCCCGTCATTATCGTATTGACATGGCTCGTACGGCTTAATGCGTCAGCTACTACATTAGCCTTTCCGGGGTGATAATGCAATTTCATATCATAATCCTTGATAAGCTCCAACCATCTCCTTTGTTTGAGATTTAACTCCTTCTGTGTGAAAATGTACTTCAAACCCTTATGATCCGTGTACACCTCACAATGATTTCCAATGAGAAAATGTCTCCATTTTTTCAAAGCATGCACTATGGCTCCTAACTCCAAATCATGCGTGGCATAATTCAACTCATGAGGCTTCAGTTGTCTTGAGGCATATGAAACAACTCTCCCTTCCTGCATAAGCACTGCTCCAAGTCCTCGACGTGAAGCGTCGCAATACACCTCATAATCCTTGGTCTGGTCTGGCAAAATTAACACTGGTGAGGTAACCAAATGTTTCTTCAATTCCTGGAAACTAGCCTCACATTCCTCTGTCCATATGAACTTGGTATCTTTCTTTATTAACTCCGTCATAGGCTTCGAAATTTTTCAGAAATTCTCAATAAATCTCCAGTAGTATCCTGCGAGTCCAAGAAAACTCCGGATCTCTCCAACTGTTGTTGGGGCTTCCCAATTGGTCACAGTTTCAACTTTAGCGGGATCTACTGCTATACCTTCTCCAGATATAACATGTCCGAGGAATCCTACTTCCTTCACCCAAAACTCACATTTGCTGAACTTGGCATATAATTGATGTTCTCTGAGCTTTCCAAGTACCAAACACAAATGCTCCTTATGCTCCTCTTCATTCTTCGAATAAACGAGGATATCATCAATGAACACTACGATGAACTTATCCAAAAACTCCATAAACACTTTGTTCATCATGTTCATAAAATAGGCAGGTGCGTTAGTCAGACCAAATGACATAACGGTATACTCGTACAGCCCATACCTGGTGGTAAAAGCTGTCTTCGGAATATCCTGTTCTCGAATCTTCAACTGGTGGTATCCTGATCGCAGATCGATCTTGGAAAATACCTTAGCTCCTTGCAATCGATCAAACAGATCGTTGATCATTGGTAGCGGGTACTTGTTCTTGATCGTTACTTCATTCAATCCTCAATAATCAACAACCATCCTTAACGATCCATCCTTCTTCTCCACTAGAAGTACTGGCGATCCCCAAGGTGAAGAACTTGGGCGAATATATCCCTTATCCAGTAACTCCTTAATCTGCTTCTTAATTTCCACCAAATCCTTTGCTGGCATCCTATATGGTCTCTTTGATATTGGACCTGTGCCTGGCAATAGCTCAATCAAAAACTCAATATCTCTATCCGGTGGCATGCCTGGCAACTCCTCTGGAAATACATCAGAAAAATCCCTTGCCACTGGTACTTCCTCCTGCACAACTCCTGTTAGGCAATTTACTTGAGTCCTCTTTGGCACATGCCGGGATACATACTTGATCCTTCTCCCTTCTGGGGTCAAAATTGACTTACTAGCACATTCAATATTCCCTTCATACTTTGATAACCAATCCATGCCTAATATCACATCCAATCCTTGGGATTCCAATACTATTAGGTCTGAGGGAAAAACATAGTTACCCATCCTTAATGGTAACCGATCACACCATAGACTAGCCACATACTCTGCTCCGGGCGAGGTTACTAACATGGGTGACCTAAGGGCTTGGGTTGGTAGGTTATACTTATCGACAAATCCCCTTGAGATGTATGAATGCGATGCACCAGTATCAAAGAGAACGAGTGCAGTAAATGACTTAACCAAAAACTTACCTATTACTGCATCGGGCTGAGCTTCAACCTCCTCCACGCTGACATGGTTCACCTGTCCCCTGTTGAAAGGGTTCGGCTTCTTCCCAAAACTTCCATTGCTATTTCCATTTTGTAATTCAGGACATTCATTGGCATAATGTCCTGTCTTCGAACACTTAAAGCAAGTGACTTGGCTTAGGTCCTTCTTGGCTGGGGTTGAGGGGTTGGTGCGGTTCTGGCCATTGCTTCCTCCATTGCCATTACCATTCTTGGTGCCATTGTGATTGTGCGAGCTACCTCCTCCATGGGTATGCTAAAAATGTCCTCCCGGTCTAGGGGTAAAACGTGGCTTCTGCTGAGCTCCTGAATTATACTTCCCTTGTCCATACTTCCTCTTGCGATTCTCAATTTGCTGCTGCTTCCCTTCAATCATAAGAGCACGATCTACCAACTCCTGGTAGTTGTTGAAGGTGGCTTCCATCAACTGCATGCTCAACTCATCATTCAGTCCTTCTAAAAACTTCTCCTGCTTCGCTGCATCCGTAGCGACGTCATCTGGTGCATAACGTGCTAACTTACTAAATTCCTCCACATACTGGCTAACTGTCCGTCCTCCTTGGCGCAAGTTGCGAAACTCAAGCTTCTTCATGGCCATAGCTCCTGTTGAAACATGGGTAGTACGAAAAGCCTACTGAAACTGGTCCCATGTGATAGTGTCGACAGGGAAAGTGGCTGTGAAATTCTCCCACCATGATGCTACGGGTCCTTCTAACTGATGTGCGGCAAACTTCACCTTCTCCGCATCTGTGCATCCTGCTCTGGTCAACTCCCTAGCTGTCTTGCGGAGCCAATCATCTACTACTATCGGCTCGGTGCTACTGAAAAACACCGGCCGATTCAGCCTAAGAAAACGGGCTAAGTGGTCAATAGGTGGTGGTGGTGGTGGTGGGTTGTTGTTGGTGTTCCCCTGATTCTGATTCTGGACTAGCAACTGCATCAATGTGTTCTGCTGCTGGATCAACTGGGTGAGCTCCGGTGGAAAGGCAAATCTGGGGTCACGTCTCGGAGGCATCTGAGGGTTTAGAAAAGATGAGATATAAGAATAGAGGGGGTCTAAAGAGAAAACACTACCCATATGCACATGAGGCAAAAGCAAACAATTCACTTCATTCGATCAAACAAGGGCATACAATCGATCTATCTGTCGCAAAAGTGCTCGGACTATTATATTTACATGGTGGACTACTACTGCTGATGAGGTGGTCTACTAGAAATATTCTATGGTCGTTGACTCCATGATATCTGCTCCAGCTTCATCAACATAGTCATCATCACTACTATCTGCTTCCGAGTCGGTGCCGTCGATGATGATGTAGTCTTCCGGGCTAATTTCCTTGGGTTCTTCGTCTTCATCTACTGGCGTAGGGTCTCCCATAAATATTCCAATCTTCTTGATCAGGTCGTCATTCTTCTCCACTAATACTTCAATTTCTTCTTCATAATCTTCACGTGTAGCCTTGAGTTCTTCCTCCAGTTCCTTGATTCTAGTCTTTGCCTTCTCCAGGTCTATCATGTCGGCGCACATCTGGTTCTCCTGTCGTCGAATGTGCTGGTTTAACTCCTGGATAAAAGCTGCGATTGATCTATCATTCCTGGTGCTGATCATCTCCCAGTGCTCATCTCGGCGCCCACAAATCTGGTAGCTAGTATCCTTGAGATCCTTGCGGTAGACTTCTCCAATGCGTCCCATGGCGATGTGAGCTGCCATGCTCTTTCCTAGACTCCAGGTTGGTGCATCAAAAGAAAATTCTATGGGCTCAGTGACTGGTATGAATGTTCTTCCTGGAACTCGAACTTGAATCATCCAGCGCTCTTCTTTAGGTAAAGTGGCGTTGTAGGTTCCCGTGAAGCTTGGTACTCCTATATTCAGGTATCTAGTGACTTCCTTCAGGTGTCGTCCAAAGGGTGTATCTTCATCCGGTTGCATGAACTTGTTCCTTGCATCCGCCATCCTAAAGAGTAGAAAAGAAGAGAGGTCAGAAGAGAAGAGAGTGAATAGTGATCTAGGTCTTTTGCTTAGTGGTCGTGTCCTACAGTCAACGTGTGCTCTGATACCATCTCTATAGCGACCAGACCTCAAACAGTCTGATCTCTGTGCTCTGGTGTCATCCCTGGATCAGTAATGCTGACACCACACAGTACTCGGAGGATTTATAGCAGAGTAGCAATCACACACTTATTACATCGAGTGTCTCAAAAGAGAACTTATTACAATAAATATGGCTTAAGGCCATCTAATAACTATAACAGCGAAAGGCTTGGAAGATAAGTGAGTCCATCAACTCCAACGACATCACTCAGTATAGAACCACGACCTAAAAACTCCTTAATCGTCGTCTGAAAAGTCTGCAACATTAACGTTGCAGCCCGAAACGGGTCAGCACATGGAATATGCTGGCAATGTAACACATAGAGAGTAATGGAATGAAACAGCTATACTATATGCATATTTTGCTGGTGGAAAGCTCTATGGTTACAGTTTTGCGTAAAGCCAATTTTTCCCTACTTCAAAGGAATAAAATTTAATTACTATCATGGTTGTTGTTAAACATTGAGAATGGTTGACAACATTCTCAATCCCAATTAAGCATCATCATTAAACATAACCCAACAAAATTAATTTAGAGTAACATGTTGAGATTCACATGAAAATCCAAGTACTAGATACTCAAGATGTCCATAACTGGGGACACGGCTAATCATGATTAGTTTGTTACACTCTGCAGAGGTTTGCGCACTTTTCCCCACAAGACTCGATCGCCTCCGTTTGGTTTCTCGCACTACATTGTGTTTGAGAAGACGAATGACTGAGACATAGTCTTTCAGAAGCGCTAGCACCTTACGATGGGTAGACCGTACCACCTACATCCCCTACATCTGCTAGTCTACCACTGTAAGAGTTCACACGACTTAGTCAACTATGCTAGAGCCCATAATAGCTTGTGGCTGCACACGGAAGTTTCTAGTATGAATAGTCTCATGATCCCTTTGAGCCTGGGTGGCGGTCCAAAAGAAAACAGGCAAGTCTTGGAATACCCAGGTGCCTCAATCCACCCAGATGTGTGTTTAAGTTGCCACCTTAGATAAACCATTAATTAACAATCTCACATCTGTCATGGATTTCACTCACCCAATCCACGTCTACTAGCATAGCATGGCATAATAAGCAAACGTAGAGGTAACTCCCAAAGGTTTGATAATAAACAGGTAATAGGTACTACCTCATCTACTTCCCATCCCACAATTTAATTAGATCCTAATCATGCAATGTGTGAGGATTGATCTAATGCAATAAAACTGGGTAGTAGAAAAGGTATGATCAAAGTGTTACTTGCCTTGCTGATGATCCGCGAAACCTAATGATTCGCAGTAACAGGCGGCGCACTCCGGGTATTCTATCGTAGACAAAAAAACAAGCATACAATAAGTACTCATCTAATGCATAGGTAAAACTCAAATAAGAGATCTAACCAGAAGGTTCAACTTAAGAACTCCGGTTGGCAAAAAGAATCAAATCGAATGAAGCAACGAAAGTCAAACGGCGAAAGAAAACAACTTCGTTCTAGTAATCTGGATCTAGGGTAAATTTTACAGTAACAAAAACTTGTTTAAGTTGGTTAAACGGATAGAGGGTTTCGAGACGAATCCCTAGGCGCTTGAATCGCCTGATTCCGATAAACGAGCGAAAAGTTAAAACTAAAACGAAAATCGGATCAGGAATCGTGATCAGAAAAATTGCGGATTTAATCCGAGAAAAAGAAAAACGACGAACGCCAAAATTTTTTTTAGCACGGAAAACGAGGCGCGACGAACCTCGGGCGGCGGGATCGTCGTCGGCGGCTCCGGCAGCGCGCACGGATCGAGGTGGGGCTGATGGGCTGGGGTGGCTTGGGGCGGCGCTATTTAAAGGCTGCCCCCGGGCGGTGTCCCGCTCGGGTACGGCCCGAAGTTGGTTCGTTTTTTTATTCCGCTCGGAAGAACAAATAAAAAGAAATACTAAACGGACTCCAAAAATTCTGAAATAAATTTTCACGGGCTTCTAAAATCAAGCCGCACAAGGTGAACATTTATTTGGGCCCTAAATGCAATTTTGAAAAACGCACATTTTTCCTAAATTCAAATAAAACACCGAAAAACTCCGAAATAAAATCTTATTTGATTTTATTATTAAATCCTCAATATTTCTTTATTTTGGGAAATTCATTTTATTCCCTCTCTCATATTTTTGTAATAGAAATAATTGACGATAAAATAAATAAAATCAAATGATCCTATTCTCAAAATTTGAGAGAACTCAAATATGAAAATAACAAAATCCCCAACTCTCTCCGTGGGTCATTGAGTTGCGTAGAATTTCTAGGATCAACCAAAATGCAAAATAAAATATGATATGCATGATGATCTAATGTATAACATTCCAAATTGAAAATTTGGGATGTTACAGCATGTCATTCCCCAGAAGGGAGGCGAGAGTCTGCGCAAGTATATACAGAGGTTCAACCGGGTACAGTACAATATCCCTGATGTTCACCCTGCCGCCATCATCAGCGCATTCCATCAGAACGTGCGTAACCGCAAGATGCGCGAAGAACTGGCAATGAACAAGGTGAAAGATGTGGCAGAACTCTATGTTCTTGCTGACAGATGTGCCCGAGCTGAAGAGGGAAGGAGTACCCCGGCGAAGATGCCGGCGTGGAAAACGACTCCTCAGATGAGGATACTGCCGCCCCGGCGAAGAAAGGCCGGCGCCGCAACAGGAAGCGCAAAGGTAAAGCTTTGCTTGCCGTCAAGGGATCTGACGACGCCGGCTCCGCCAAGAAAACCAAGGCAGATGACCCCGGCAAGGAAATTGCTGGATGTGTCACCTGCCGGGCCTTGGCGGCTGCCGTGAAGCCAGGAAACTCCGACAAGCAATACTGCAAGATCCATCGCACCAAAGGCCATGATCTCCAGAACTACCGATAGGTTGAGCTCCTTGCTGAGAAGCAGAGGGCTAAATATGAGAGGCGGGACAAGGAGAAAGGCCAGGACGGTGCTGAGGGGTCCGGCAAGAAGCGTGACGGCCAGGCGGGCCGTCGCGGCAAATATAAACAGCAGGAGAGGCCCGCCCGGGGCCGTGACAAAAAGCCAGAAGACGATGATCACGAAGAGGACGATGAGTCTGGTGACCAAGAATTTCAGAAAGCTACAGAGGCCATGTGCGTCGATGGTTGCGCCTCGCTGCATACCTCTCACTGCCAGCTTAAACAGTGGGCGCGTGAGATTACAGCGGCGGAACCGTCGTTTGATGCCCAAAGGCTGCTGAAGTGGTCCAGCACACCTATCATTTTTGACACTGAGGATCACCCTGATCGCACTACTGCACTCGGGTGCTTGCCATTGTTGGTTTCACCAACAATACGCAACTTCAAGGTGACAAATATGCTAGTCGATGGCGGGGCCGGTATGAACTTAATCTCGCCTGCTGTGATCGAGAAATTGCAGATTCCTAATGAAGACCTCGAAGAGACGGGCACGTTTCAGGGGGTCAACCCGGGAAGAAGTCCACCAAAGGGAAAGGTCATGTTGCCCATGACTTTTGGGAGTGATCTGAACTACAGGACAGAAAGGATTGTGTTCCACGTTGCCAAGATCCCCTTGCCTTACAACGGGATCCTTGGCCGCCCAGCGCTGGGCAAGTTCATGGCGGCATCACATTACGCCTACAACACCCTGAAGATGCCGGGGCCTGTGACGATCATCACCGTCCCATTAGACAAGAAGGATGCGCTCATTTGCGCTGACCAACTCTACCAACAAGCAGTTGCAGGAGCCGGCACTGCTAAGGCGCTTGCTCCTGCCGCTGGAGCCCCGGGAAGGCAAAAGAAGAAGACCGGTGAGACCTCAGGCACCCACTCCGGCAAGCGCACCTCTTCGGAGTGTAGCGCTCCCGTCGAGGACGTGCCAGAGAGCTCCGCCGATAGAAACAAGAAGTCCAGGGCCACACCGCCGGGAACCAAGAAGGTTTCTGTCAAGGGGGACGGCACGGGAGGAGCTTTTACCATAAGCTCCACCCTTGACGAAAAATAGGAAGACGCGCTTGTCACCTTCCCGTGGGCGAATGTCGATGTGTTTGCATGGCAAGCATCCAACATCCCCGGAGTTCCCAAGGAGGTGATTGAGCACCACCTTGATGTCTGTCCTCATGCGCGGCCCATCAAGCAGAAGGTCAGAAAGCAAGCTTTGGAACGACAAGAGTTCATCACAGAGGAGATCCGGAAACTGGAAGCAGCGGGTTTGGTAAGAGGAGTGCTCCATCCAACGTGGTTGGCCAATCCAGTGGTAGTGCGCAAGGAAAATGGGAAGTGGAGGCCGTGTATTGATTACACAGATATTAATAAGGCTTGTCCCAAAGACCCCTTCACGTTGCCATGCATCGACCAGATTGTTGACTCCACGGCTGGGTGTGATCTGTTGTCATTCCTCGATGCCTACTCCGGCTACTACCAGATCTTCATGACAAGGGAAGATGAAGAGAAAACGGCATTCATCACCCCATGTGGTACGTATTGCTTTATACGGATGCCTTTCGGGTTGAAGAGTGCTGGTTCAACGTTTGCAAGGGCGGTCCAGATTGGTTTCGAACCCCAGCTCCATAGAAATATGGAAGCTTATATGGATGATATAGTGGTCAAAACCAAGAACAGGGCAACCCTCATATCAGATTTACAAGAAACATTTGCAAACCTACGCAAGATCAATCTCAAGCTAAACCCTGAGAAGTGCGTCTTCGGCGTCCCGTATGGCAAGCTTCTCGGGTTCTTTGTGTCACAGCGTGGGATAGAGGCCAATCCGGACAAGATCAAAGCTATAGAGCAGATTGAAGCGCCCAAGCAAGTCAAGGATGTGCGTCGGCTTGCTGGTTGCATTGCCGCCATGAGCAGGTTCATTTCCTAGTCCGCCGAGCGCGCCCTTACTTTTTTCAAGATTTTGAAAAAGGCGGGCCCGATGGAGTGGACTCCAGAAGCCGAAGCAGCATTGCAAGATTTGAAGAGGTACCTCTCCTCCGCGCCAATACTAGTTGCGCCTAGGCCACAGGAACCGTTGCTGCTGTACCTGGCGGCAACGAACCAGGTGGTCAGCGCCGCACTAGCGGCGCAGAGAGAAATTGATGATGAGGTAATAGCAGCGACGGAGCCCGATGCTGAGACAACGCAGCCAATTGAAGTGCCGCCAAAGAAGAAAATGATGCAGCACCCGGTCTACTTTGTAAGTTCCCTCCTACAGGGGACTAGATCGAGGTACTCCGGTGTGCAGAAACTGCTCTTCGGCCTTCTTATGGCCTCGAGGAAGCTGCGTCACTACTTCCAGGCGCACGAAATCACTGTCGTCACTCGCCTCCCTCTGCAACGGATATTGCACTATCCAGACGCAACGGGAAGGATCGTAGAGTGGGCACTGGAACTGTCCAGCTTTGGCCTCAAGTTTGAGAGTACCTCGACGATTCAAAGCCGAGTCCTGGCGGAGTTCATTGCACAATGGACCGCGACGCCTGACGAAGAAACCGAAGAGACTGCTCTCCCCGACAAGGAGGCAAGTTGCGACTGGATCATGTACTTTGATGGAGCTTTCTCCTTACAGGGCGTCGGGGCTGGCGTACTGCTTGTCGCGCCCACCGGAGAGCACCTCAAGTACGTGATCCAGATGCACTTCCCCAGGGAGGTGTCAACAAACAATACGGCTGAGTACGAAGGGCTGCTTGCCGGTCTTAGGATCGCGGCGGACCTCGGAATCAAGAAACTCATCGTCAGAGGCGATTCGCAACTTGTCGTCAAGCAAGTGAACAAGGATTACCAGAGCCCGTTGATGAAGGCCTACGTCGATGAATTGAGAAAGCTGGAAGAGTGTTTTGATGGTATACAGGCAGAATACGTTCCCCGAGCGGAGAATGATATCGCCGATTACCTGTCAAAACGAGCTGCCCTCAAGCTACTTGTGGAACCAGGTACCTTTGTGCTTCGGCTAACTCAGCCATCCGTTGATCCATCAACAGAGCAGAACAAGAGGAGAAAATCAGGGCTCGGGAAGTACATTCCCGCTGAGGTCCCCGAAGCCGCCGGCAAGGATGTTGCCGGAGACACCGAGCCCACCACGAGACGGCTAGCTCCGACAGAGCATCAAGCTCTTGCCATGGAGACAGCCGCTCCGATAGTGGAGGAAATGCCTTTAGTCCTCGCCGTCGAGCCCCAGGCTCCAACGTGGGCACAACATACCGTCCGATTCCTCCAAATAGGGGAACTTCTTGAGGAGCAGGAAGAAGCGGAAAAAGTAGCCCGTCGCTCTACTATGTACCAGTTTGTCGATGACATCCTGTACAGAAAGAGGCCGAATGGCGTGAAATTGAAGTGTATCCCTCGAGAGGAAGGACTTGGGCTGTTTGCGGAGATACATGGAGGCATATGTGGATCCCACATCGGGTCAAGGGCCCTTGCCGAAAAAGTGTTTCGGCAAGGCTTCTTCTTGCCCACCGCCCTCCAGGATGCGACGACACTAGTCACCAAGTGTGAAGCGTGTCAGTTCCATTCAAAGAAGCTTCATCAGCCAGCTCAAGCCCTTCAAACCATTCCTCTCTCCTCGCCTTTCTCGGTCTGGGGGCTCGACATACTGGGCCCTTTCCCCCGCGCTGTCGGGGGCTTTGAGTACTTGTACGTTGCAATCGACAAGTTCACAAAGTGGCCAGAAGTGGAAGCAGTGAGGAAGGTCACAGCATAGTCAGCCGTCAAGTTCTTCAAAGGACTGGTGTGCCCTTTTGGTGTACCCAATAGGGTTATCACTGACAACGGCACGCAGTTCACAAGCCACACCTTCATGCAATATATTCAAGACCTCGGCAGCAAGGTCTGTTTCGCTTCTGTTGCTCACCCACGAAGCAATGGTCAAGCTGAGAGGGCAAATGTTGAAGTACTGCGAGGCCTAAGGACAAAGACCTTTGACAGACTGCACAAGAGTGGAAGGCGCTGGATTGATGAATTGCCGGCAGTTCTTTGGTCAATCAGAACGACACCAAATCGAGCCACCGGCCAGACATCCTTTGCCCTGGTATACGGGGCGGAAGCAGTTCTCCCCACGAAACTCATATACGGGTCACCTCGAGTACTCGCTTATGACGAGCTTGAGCAAGAGCAATTGCGGCAAGATGAGCAACTCTCCTTGAGGAAGATCGTCTTTGGGCGGCTGTGAGAGCAGCGCGCTACCAGCAAGCCTTCAATCGGCGACCTTGTTCTTCGGCGCGTTTAATCGGCCAAGAATTCCAACAAGTTGACGCCAAAGTGGGAAGGCCCTTATCGGGTAATACGAGTCATCAGGCCCAGCGCAGTCTGCCTGGAGACCGAAGATGCCGTTCCGGTGAGTAACTCCTGGAACATTGAGCATCTTCGCAAGTTTTACCCGTGAGGCGCGGCTTGCCGGGCCCCCCAGCAAGCCACCTTTTGTACGAGCCTTGCCAATGACGCATGTAACCCTTTGTACAAAGCCAGGCGCAGACCCTGAGCATAAATAAATGAAGCGCTGGCGCCCTAAGTTATAGCATGCATGCTAGGTCGAGTCTCGTCCTTGGTTAGGGTTGATAGTGCTTAGCGGTGACTAACCCCTAGCTTAGAGGTCGAGTGCGCGTCTCTTTGTCTTTCTTTTGTCTTCTTTGGTTCACAGGACACACAGATATCCGTGCCGAACCACTCAGGGAGGAAAAAAAGAGGAACAGACCAGCATCTAGCCCCCGGCAAGCCAGTATTGCCGGGGGCTGCAAGAGCAAAGATTCACCCACGGCGAACCAGGGTTGCCGGGGACTGCAGCTTCAGATAAGTTCTCCATCCCTTATCATGCATTCCATTATGGACTGAGGTATGTGAATCCTCGTTTTCTCCTAATCTACCGTGCTCCCCTAACTCTAGGCCCTAGGGCTCGTTCCTGGGGCCAAGTTTGGTCGTAGTCGCGGCAGCGAAAGGATGAAACAAGGAGCCTGAACCCGCCTCATTCCTGCCTCCGCCAAAGGCGTGAGGAAGGTCGAGCGAAGTGGGGAGACGGCAAGGCCTGTTGCCGGGCAAGGAAATGTTTATCTTGAAGATATCAAGGATTTACTCCTTGACGTGGGTTCCACCCGAAAACAAATGACCCAGCAAGCATCCCTTTTTCATTAAAAAACATTCCACTCAGGTACAGTCCATAGGGAATGAAAAACATGAATGATGGGATTACAAGTTTTAAATTCAACAAAGGCCCGAAGGCTTACAAACTGAAAAGAGATAAGGTGCCCGTAATCCCTTTCTTGTCCCTCTCCTCAGGAGGCAGGTCAAGGAGGCAAAAAGGACAAAAGGAGCGCCTAGACGAGCTACGGGTGGCAGAAGACACCAAGAGAACATCTTGGTGGCCGTCCAAAGGCTGGATGGTGATGGCGGCGCCGGAAGCAGAGCTCGAAGACGAGGCGGCAGGACGTCAGCACGCGTCGAAGGTATCGGTGCCCGCGTACTCCGACTTGACGGCCTTGCCGCCCGCCCTCTTCCTCCTCCGCAGCCTCCCAACGCCAGCCTCCCAAGGAGACGACCCCGAGAAGTTCAGGGAGCCGGCGACACGGATAATGAGGTGGCCGGTGCCGCACGGAGCGGCACCCGACACCTAGTCGGACCCGTCATCCTGCCGCCTATTACCCTCGTCGTCGCTGCCGCTGTCGTCCTCGTCACTCCCACCCGAGGAGGAGTCTTCACTACCAGAAGAGCTCTCCACGTAGCACCTTGCACGGGTCCCAAAGAGCCCGAAGACCTTGACGGAGAGAAGGCCACCCTCCATCAGCTTAAAATGGAGAGTGAGCCCCTCCGTCAAGCGGTGGATATGAGCAAGCGTCTTCCATCCCCGATGAAGATACATCACGTGAGGGGCGGGGAAGTCGACGTGGACCCACGTGCCACTGATCCCGCAGCCCCTCATGTGCAGCCGCAACGACTCCGGCGGATCCAGCTCCATCTCCCGCGCAAATGGAGTCGGGAGACAAAGGCGACGGCGCGGCGGCCGGCGCAGCCTGACGAAGAATTCACAAGGGTCATCCCCAACATGGCCCTCCATTGGAGGAGGAGCTGCTAGCGGAGGCGAGGCCGGCGCGCCGCCCCGTCCTCCCCTTCCCCGAGCGCCTCGGCCTCGCCCATGGCCTCGCCCCCTCCCCCTTCCCCTCATGGCTGGCTCTGCCACCACAGGTGCAGGAGAAGGAGGGATGCATTGTCGAGCGGCGACCCTCGCCGCCACTGTTGAAGGACTGGGTTTCCCTCTCTCCATGACGGATGGAAGGGAGGAGCAGAAGCTGAAGGAAGAAGAAGATGAAAGAATGCGGGACGCCATCCCCCCCTCCCGCTCTTTATAAAGGATCGTGGTTGGGGCTTGGCCGCTCCGCTCGGCCAATCAAGATACGGAAGGCGCAGGGAGCCAGGACCGACCCGCCGCCCCAACCAGCGACAGCCCGGTTTCCTGCCTCCACCGTTTGCTGCCCTAGGCGCATGGGAGACACGTGGCGGACGTGCAGAACCGAGGGGACGGGTGAGACGACCACTGCCCACCCCGTGATCATGGGAAGTGGACGCCTTGAAGACCGCGCCTCGGCCCCATTCAGTAAATGGGCCGCGCCTCCACGCCTCCCTCCGTTTATGGGGAAGGCGCGAACCGCCCCTTTACTACGATGTGACGCATGCCTGCGGGAACCAACCCCATGCATGCCGCCCATGTCACACGCGCCTCCCCACGCCGCGCCACGCGCGGGAATCGTGGGAAGCGCAGCGCGCGAAGAATCTTACCGTGGTAAAAACCGCCCCACCTGCCCGCGCACCGTTTTTGGGCCTAGCCCAACAACGCGTTGTGCTTATGTGTGGCCCAGGCCCGGGGGCTCATGTCGGTGTGCAAAAAGAGGGGTACACTTTTTGTACCCCTGTAACTGTGCACGGGCAGTCTGAGCCGTGGATACCACCACACCAAGCAAGGCAGGGGAGGTGAGCCAGGGTAAGACCGAAGCTCACGAGAACTAGAACGACGCCAAGGCCAAGACCACGAAGAGCAAAGGGGACGAAGAGGACTCCCCCGGCAAGATCCTTGCCGGGAGACAGTTCTAGCAGCCCCGACAAGACCCTTGCCGCGGCGACTCGTCCCGCGCCTATGGAGCAAATCACCCTTGAGTCCACTGCCCCCAAAGGGCAAGGATTCGGGAGACATCCCCGTGGCGGCATGCAGATCTTTGTGAAGACATTCAAGATCAGATACGCACTAAGGAGACGACAACCCTTGGCGGGATCCCAGCCGAGGAAGACCACAAGGCCCCCGGCAAGCACCTTGCCGGGGATGACAGCAGGCGCCCCGGCAAGACCCTTGCCGGGGCCCCGGCAAGGCCCTTGCCGAGGACACCCGTAGGGCCACCATCAGACCCACGCCGACTAAACCTCCACCACCGCATGCATGCAGCTGCCGACCCAACCAGCTGGGCAGGCACCCGCGTGGCGGCATGCAGATCTTCATGAAGACCCATCACTGTGCCACCTCAGCTGCCTGCCTGCCTACGTGGCATCGCAGGCGTCGCTGGCCAGGGCGCGTGTCGACACAAGAAGGAGCGGCGACGGACGAGACAGGTTTCTCCCCCGTCCCCGATAAATCAAGGACACCTAAGCAAGAGGCATTAAATGCGCCTTGTCATGTGATGCGAGGGATAACCTCACAGCACTGTACCCTTTCCACCTCCTGTGTGCCACTGTGGCAACCCCTTTTTTCTATAAAAGGACGCCTGAGGCGACCATAGGAAGGATTCGGCTTTTTGGAGCTCCTCACGCCCCATAGCTAGCTCAAGAACACAAATATACAATCCACCAAAGCAGGAGTAGGGATTTACGCATCCTCGCAGCCGAACCTAGATAAACGAACCGTGTGCTATCTGTTTGATCCGCTCTTCTCACGACCCCGTGCCCCGCTAACCATAGTAGGGATTCTTGTGATCCCATAGGTGTCGTTCCCACCGACAGCTTGAAGGACATATGCCCTAGAGGCAATAATAAAGTTATTATTTATTTCCTTATATCATGATAAATGTTTATTATTCATGCTAGAATTGTATTAACCGGAAACATAATACATGTGTGAATACATAGACAAACAAAGTGTCACTAGTATGCCTCTACTTGACTAGCTCGTTAATCAAAGATGGTTATGTTTCCTAACCATGAACAAGGAGTTGTTATTTGATTAACGGGATCACATCATTAAGTGAATGATCTGATTGACATGACCCATTCCATTAGCTTAGCACCCGATCGTTTAGTATGTTGCTATTGCTTTCTTCATGACTTATACATGTTCCTATGACTATGAGATTATGCAACTCCCGTTTACCAGAGGAACACTTTGTGTGCTACCTAACGTCACAACGTAACTAGGTGTCTCCAAAGGTACATGTTGGGTTGGCGTATTTCGAGATGAGGATTTGTCACTCCGATTGTCGGAGAGGTATCTCTGGGCCCTCTCGGTAATGCACATCACTTAAGCATTGCAACTAATGAGTTAGTTGCGGGATGATGTATTACAGAACGAGTAAAGAGACTTGCCGGTAACGAGATTGAACTAGGTATTGGAATACCGACGATCGAATCTCGGGCAAGTAACATACCGATGACAAAGGGAACAACGTATGTTGTTATGCGGTCTGACCGATAAAGATCTTCGTAGAATATGTAGGAGCCAATATGAGCATCCAGGTTCCGCTATTGGTTATTGACCGGAGACGTGTCTCGGTCATGTCTACATTGTTCTCGAACCCGTAGGGTCCGCACGCTTAAGGTTACGATGACAGTTATATTATGAGTTTATGCATTTTGATGTACCGAAGTTTGTTCGGAGTCCCGGATGTGATAACAGACATGACGAGGAGTCTCGAAATGGTCGAGACATAAAGATTGATATATTGGAAGCCTATATTTGGATATCTGAAGTGTTCCGGGTGAAATCGGGATTTTACCGGAGTACCGGGAGGTTACCGGAACCCCCCGGGAGGTACATGGGCCTTAATGGGCCTTAGTGGAAGAAGAGGAGAGGCGGCCAGAGCTGGGCCGCGTGCCCCTCCCCCCTAGTCCGAATAGGACAAGGAGAGAGGTGGCCGGCGCCCCCTTCCTTCTCTCTCTCTTTTCCCACCTCGCGAATCCTATTCCAACTAGGATTGGGGGAGAAGTCCTACTCCCGGAGGGAGTAGGACTCCTCCTGGTGCGCCCTATGATGGCCGGCCGGCCTCCCCCCCCTTGGTCCTTTATATACGGAGGCAGGGGCACCCCAGAGACACACAAGTTGATCCACGTGATCATACTCTTAGCCGTGTGCGGTGCCCCCTTCCACCATAGTCCTCGATAATATTGTAGCGGTGCTTAGGCGAAGCCCTGCGGCGGTAGTGCATCAAGATCGTCACCACGCCGTCGTGCTGACGGAACTCTTCCCCGACACTTTGCTGGATCGGAGTCCGGGGATCGTCATCGAGCTGAACGTGTGCTAGAACTCGGAGGTGCCGTAGTTTCGGTGCTTGATCGGTCGGGCCGTGGAGACGTACAACTACATCAACTAAACGCTTCCGTTGTCGATCTACAAGGGTATGTAGATCACACTCTCCCCTCGTTGCTATGCATCACCATGATCTTGCGTGTGCGTAGGAAATTTTTTGAAATTACTACGTTCCCCAACACAGCTTTCTATCCCAAGTACGCTATGTGTATGATGTTCCCGTTGTTCTTCTGAAGATGATCCAAGATGATTGGATATGACAATCTTATATGCAATGTGGTAAGATGCTATAGCTATTGCTTACAAGCTCTTTGCTCTTTCTCTTCTATTGCTTAAAAGCTTATTCTTTTTTTTGATATGGAAACTATGTGAAATGCACAAACCAAGATAGCAATTGTGTATATGTGGGAACAATCTTGTGACACAAGAGATGATGTGATACCAATATGATATGGTATTTATGCAATGGGAGGTGTAGATCACTAATGTGCACAAGTAACGTTGCCAGCAATACTCAAATGGCTAGTCTCGATAGGCAAGTGACGCAAAAACGGCTAGGGGTTATCAATGCAATTGCAAGGGGAATGTACAATGGTGTCGTAGAGGTTACCGTCCTTCAAGATGGTGAGTGGCGGTGTTCTCAATGTAGATACCAAGATGATGGAGACTCATCCCTAAGTAGCCGAAACACCTTAGGAAACGGTAAAAAAAACCGTGAACTCAAAATCTCACAGACAAAAGTCAAATGGCGGTAGCAGGGATGGCAATACGGAAGTGGTGGTGGTGGTTGATGAAGAAGTAACCGTCCCTAAGTAGCCGAAACACCTTAGGAGACTCAAGTAACCACTCAAACAACCACAAATGCTAAATGGAGCAAAATGGGTTAGGTTGTGGAAGGCTATGGTGGGTTTTGCGGATGATATGGTGGAAGGTCTATGCAAAGATGCCACAATGTGAAAATTTTGATGGAGTCAAATGGTGATGGAACCTATCTAGGTGGATGGGGGATGTCAATAGCTACTCAACGAGCTAAAGAACGCGAAAATCGGACTCCGGATGTTGAAGTTATGGGCAAAACGGTGAAGCACTCGTGGCTGTCCTGGGGGGGTCGTGCGCACGGGGGTAGGAGCCCGTGGGCACGGGGTCCCATGCACATGGTACATGTCCGTGGGCACGGGGTGTCCAGAGAGTTTTCGGGGCCCCGTGCGCACGGGGTCTGGGGTCCGTGGGCACGGGGTGGGCGGAAATTTTGCGATTTCGTGGCGGAAATTGGAGATTTCTTGGGCAAAATTGGGGAGATTTTGGGGATGGATGGTGGGAAAAAGATGGGGGAAAGCTAGATCCACTTGAAACCAAGCAAATCCATGGATCAAATCCAACAAAACATCATCGAAACCAACAAATCACAAAAACTTTTGGGGCTATTTTTGGTGGGGATTTTCGAAATTGGGGAAGAACACAACAAAACTAGGCTAGAAAACAAAGAGGGGGGCTCCAATTTCATGAGAAACCATGGATCATGATACCAAAATGGTGTAGGGTGGAACCCTAAGTGGAGATCTTTCACGAATTGGAGGGGGAATCCCCAAGAACAATATGAACACAAGAGTGAAAACAAGAGGAACACTCAAGAACAAGTCCAAATCACACATCCACTAGACAATCAAACACACAAGATCCACAAGGTACATGAACAATCAAAGGGAAATAAGATACATGGTAGAGTTCATCCCAAATCCTATGAAGGAGATGAGGGCTTGATGATCTAGATAGATCCTCCCCACAAGGGGGTCTTCATCCACTAGGGATCTTCTCCAATGGAGGCCTTGAACTCCAATGGAGTGTCTCTCTCTCAAGAGGAATCCCACAAGGGGAGATACATGATCTAAGCTCTAGTGTTTAGATCTATTCTTAGCTAAGTCTAAATGGAGGAGATGGAGGAGTATATATAGGTCCAAGGGATGAAGGGGTAAGCAGGGGCGAAATGGGGATTACATGGGCAAAGCCCGCAGCAACACACAGGGGGCCTCATGTGCACGGGGTAAGTGGAGCCCGTGCGCACGGGGTATCCAGAGACCTGACGCAAGGGCCCGTGCGCACGGGGTCCGTTGGGCCCATGGACACGGGGGTCCTGTGGGCACGGTACACGCCCGTGCGCACGGGGGCTTCTGGACCGCCAGCCTGGGAGGCCCGCGGGCACGGGGTCGGAGGGGCCCGTGCGCATGGGGTTGCTTGGGAGTTGCTGCCTTCATCTTCGCGCTTCCTTATCCGCTTCCAGGCTTTCCTCCTGGATGGTGTAGATGTTCTCTTCTTCTTGGACTCCTCCTCGATGAATGTGTAGCTCCGCTCACACCTATGTATGCATACGAGAGAGGGGTCAGGTAGTATACCATCCTCGAGAGGTACAAGTGGACACGTGTAAAGGAGATGATTCACCTTTGTAAGTATGAAGTAGATGTGGCACGTGTCACTTGCCAAATGGACTCTTGACATGGTGATGTCCATAGGATGCTCCGCATCACTTTTGCTCCCATGAATGCTTTACATGTCATTTTACATCATTTGGATAAGCATCTCATGCATTTTCATGAACAATCCTTTGGACGAACTCATGTTTATTTGATGGACACCTTGTGAGCGTTAACCATTGTATTTCCGAGTGTCGTTTGTGTTTGCTCTTCTTGCATGTATACCACTCCGACGACACCTTGGAGTACTTGGATTGCGCAATGTCTTCAACTCCGTCCAACTACAAGTTCGTCCACAACAACCGTTTTTATGGTGATGAGGATCACGATCCGAGGTCGGATCTTTCCCAAGGGGGCGGAGATGATGCAGTGCATCCCACGATCATCCCCATGTACACTTCGACTACTCCCCAAGCCCCAAAAGGACATACGATAAGACCTCGACCATACGCCATGGGACACAAGGTGAACTCACTCCTCTTCGAACCGTATCTTCCCACATACGAGACATGGTTACTACCTCATGCATGGACCTTGTGTATACTCAGGCTCATATGGGATGACCATGGAGATTCAAAGGACCAAGGCCAATCATGGAAGAGAAGACGGAAGAAATGAGAAGAAGATGGAGCAGCTGCTGGCGTCAACCCAGACGTCCGGACCTCCCTCTAGATCATCCGGACTCAGCCCGATCATCCGGATGCCCTCCCGGATCATCCGGGTAATCCCGCAGCCACGACACCCGAATTTTGCAGAATCCTCCCAGCGAAGCCAAATCATCCGAACGACGACCCGGATCATCCGGACGATTCCCGGATCATCTGGACCCCCCTCCGGATTATCCGGCCTTTGCCTGCGCGCATGACTTGGGCCGAGGCCCGTGTACCCCTTCTCCCCTCACTTACCCCTTCATGGCCTAGCACCATATATTGACCCCCTCCTCCACCATTTGAGGGTTAGCAAATGTTTAGCTCATGTTTGTGAGAGAGCTTTGCTTATCCACTTGGTAGACTTCTTTACGTAGATTCGAGCCTCCACCGGAGAAGATCCCCCAAGCGGATTCAAGACCCCTTTTAGGGAAGAACTCAAGACCTCCTCACAGAGAAGACCGGCTACCTTTGTATCGTCCCTAGTTATCCATGGATCGTGTATCTTTCCTTAGGTACTCGAGGATCTAGCCCATGTGTGACTTATTCGTGTCGGTTTAGTGATTCCTCTCATGTTTCTTATTGTGTTTTCTCTCCGTTCTTCCCCGTGTTCTTCGTGATTTCCACGGGATCCGCTCCTTTCGTGAAAGATCGGGCGATTAGGGTCTCTACCCTACATCAATAACTTGCAAGATCGGATCTAGAAAATGTATATAATGGTGATAACATAGACGGTTCAGATCTGAAATCATGGCACCCGGGCCCAAAGTGACAAGCATTAAGCATGGCAAAGTCATAGCAACATCAATCTCAGAACACAGTGGATACTAGGGATCAAGCCCGAGCAAAACTAACTAGATTACATGTTGAATCTCATCCAACTCCTCACCGACCAACGGGCCTACGAAGGAATTACTCAATCCCGGTGGGGAGCATCATCGAATTGGCGATGGAGAAGGGTTAGTGATGACGAAGAACGAAGATCCCCCTCTGCGGAGCCCCAAACGGACTCCAGATCTGGCCTCCTGATGAAGAACAGGAGGTGACGACGGCTCCGTCTCGTGGATCATGATAATTCTTTCTCCCTGATTTTTTCTCCGAATATGTGATATCAGGGTTGAGGTCTGCGGGGCCACCAGGTGGGGACAACCCACCTAGGCGCGCCAGGAGAGGAGGTGGGCGCCCTGGTGGGTTGTGCCTACCCAGGTGCCCCCCTCCGGTGGATCTTGGTTCCAAAATTTCTCTTTATTGATATACAAATTCCTTGCAAAGTTTCGTTCAATTCCGAGAACTTTTATTTCTGCACAAAAACAACACCATGGTAGTTCTGCTGAAAATTGCGTCAGTCTGGGGTTAGTTTCATTCAAATCATGCAAATTAGAGTCCAAAACAAGAGGAAAAGCGTTAGGAAAAGTAGATATGTTGGAGACGTATCAACTCCCCCAAGCTTAAACCTTTGCTTGTCCTCAAGCAATTCAGTTGATAATCAGAAAGTGAAAAAGAAAAACTTTTACGAACTCTTTTGCTCTTGTTTGCATAAATAAGCTTAAACAAGACCCAGGTTTTTAGCCAACATTATAACTAACCATGCCGACAATAACTCTTAAAAATTATATTAACTCATATCAATGACATAATCAGCTAGCGAGCAATAATAAGATATCTCAAACGGCAACACATTGTAAAAACAACCATGATATATTATGAAAATAGTGGTATCTTACTAGCCCTTTATCAGACCGCCAAACATAAATGCAGAGCACCTCCAAAATTCAAGCAGCGCCTAAACATTGTAATTCATGGTAGAAAAGATCCAGTCATGATGCACCCAACATTAGCTACAACACAATGCATAAGCATGACATCAATGCTCTCTGGTTTTGGCGCTTATTTTAGAAGGTGATGAGACAACCTAAAAGTAAATAGATAGTCCCTTCGCCGAGGGAAGCGGTGATTTGCAGAGGTGTCATATCTCAAATTTTAAAACAGATGTAAATGATATTTTGAGACATGCACCCTTCTTGTTTACTTCACGACCATCACTTATCAATATCTTCCATGATAAGCACGCTAGTGGCGCTTCCCAAGCGATAAAAGTAAAGGTTTTGACTCCATTGGGAGTTTTTGTTTGATTATATGTAAGCTTTTTTTGTTTGTAGTTTGGGGCTGGGCATCCCTATTACCGCCCTTTTCTCGTGCGATGGCGAGTGAATAAATAGTCGACCTGAGAATACCCCGCTTAGCATGGAAGATACCGACCACCTACTGTCGTTCCATGAACGATCCAGGCACACAAAAAAGATATTTATTAGAAGTTTTTAGAGGTCGCACATGCAAATTTACTTAGGATGGTAGGGTAATACCACATATAGGTAGGTATGGCGGACTCATCTAGAATAACTTGGGTTCAAGGTTTTTGATGCACAAGCAGAATTCCCACTTAGTACAGGTGAAGGCTAGCAATTATATTGAGAACCGACCAGCTAGAAAGCAACAACGGTCATGAACATGCATTATGCATAAGTAGCATTGGACACTAGCATGAGTAGGATATGAACACCATGAATAAATATCATATAAGCTGTGTTGGTTTTGATTCAACTACAAGCATGAACATGTGCCAAGTCAAGGCACTCGAACATTCAGAGAAGCATACCATATCATCATACCACATCACAATCATTCTAAAGTGATGAGGACATTAATACCATTGTTACACCCACAACCCCTGCTGCTATACATACTGGACCAATTACTAGAGCTCGCGCACGCCAATTGAATTATCAGGTACTTCCATTTCTTGGTAACGATTCTAATGTTCATGAGAATATGAGCTACCTAAATTGGATACATTTGTTTTGCTTACAAATCAAGGGCCTAGCTTGGACAAGAAAGATGAACCTTGGAGCAAGTTCTAGCATGGAGATGATGGCATGTGCAAGGGGATCAAGAACGGAGTTACAAGTGATGATTTCAGGACTTGGAAGCCACCATAAGGAGTGCATGAAGCCTTGGACGAAATCTACAAGATGCCACTTCATAAATTTCGTCCAGAGGCTATTTTAGGTGCTGCGTCACCTTATTATTGGGCCAGGCCCATGTATTTTCGAAATACTTAAGTATAGGCTGTTTTTAGAGTCTGTATGTGTGGGGAAACAAGAGTTAGGGTTGGTTTCGGACCCCTCCTCCAAGGGCCACGAAATCTCCCCCCCTCTTCCTCCATATATACAGCCCTTAGGGTGTCGTTTACTCTTTGGGTTTTGTTTAGCTTAAAAGTTCGCCATAGCTGCAACTTCGCGTACTTCGTTTGTGTCCAGCGACCAGACCAATACGTCACAGACCCCCATCTTGATCAATAAAGCTTTCATCTTATATTCACAATATCCAGATTGCAATCTCAGTTTCTTGCTTGTTCTTCGTTTGCTCGCAGGAAACAGGCCCTCGTGGTCAGGTTGATCGTGCTTCGGCGTGGTCAATAACGCCTCGGAGTTGGTTTAGCGATTGCTAAAGCACGACGTCCTCGCACGTTCGTAGTCGGATCGTCAAAGTCGACTTCCTCTAAAACGATAGCCACCATCTCATCGAAAGACGGGACAACTTGGCCTTAGCAAAACAGATTAAAATTCAAGCAAAACAGAACTGTAGACATGCTAAATGGGTTGAATTCAGTGAGACTTTCCCTTATGTCACTAAACACAAGATGGGTAAAGAAAATGTTATTGCTGATGATTTGTCTCGTCGTTATACTATGCTTTCACAACTCGACTTTAAAATATTTGGTTTGGAGACCATCAAAGGTCAATATGTGCATGATGCTGAATTTAAAGATGTATTCCAGAATTGTAAGGAAGGGAGAACTTGGAACAAGTTCGTTCTTAACGATGGATTTGTGTTTCGTGCTAACAAGCTATGCATTCCAGCTAGCTCTGTTCGTCTTTTGTTGCTGCAGGAGGTGCATGGAGGAGGATTAATGGGACACTTTGGTGTCAAGAAGACGGAGGATATACTTGCTACACATTTCTTTTGGCCAAAGATGAGACGGGATGTTGAGCGTTTTGTTGCTCGCTGCACTACATGTCAAAAAGCTTAGTCACGACTCAATCCTCATGGTTTATATGCCCTTGCCAGTACCTAGTGTTCCTTGGGACAATATATCTATGGACTTTGTTTTAGGTTTACCTCAAACAAAGAAGGGGAGGGATAGCATTTTTGTTGTCGTGGATAGGTTCTCAAAAATGACACACTTTATACCATGTAATAAAATCGATAATGATGTTAATGTTGCTGATTTGTTCTTTCGTGAAATTATTCGCTTACATGGTGTGCCAAATACTATTGTTTCAGATCGTGATACTAAATTTCTTAGCCACTTTTGGAGATTTTTATGGGCTAAATTGGGGACTAAACTGCTTTTTAGTACTACTTGTCACCCCCAAACTGATGGACAAACTGAAGTAGTCAATAGAACTTTGTCTACTATGCTTAGGGCTGTTTTGAAGAATAATAAGTATGGGAAGAATGCTTGCCTCATATTGAATTTGCTTATAATCGTTCATTGCATTCTACTACTAAGATGTGCCCTTTTGAAAATGTGTATGGTTTCCTACCTCGTGCACCTATTGATTTGTTGCCTCTTCCGTCTTCAGAGAAGGTTAATTTTGATGCTAAAGAACGTGTTGAATTCATTTTAAAAATGCATGAGTTAACTAATGAAAACATTGAGCGTATGAATGCTAAATGATAGAGGCAAAGGTGTCCCGTCTTTCGATGAGATGGTGGCTATCGTTTTAGAGGAAGTCGACTTTGACGATCCGACTACGAACGTGCGAGGACATCGCGCCTTAACGATCGCTAATCCAACTCCGAGGGGTTATTGACCACGCCGGAGCATGATCAACCTGACCACGAGGGCTTGTTTCCTGCGAGCAAACGAAGAACAAGCAAGAAACCGAGATTGCAATCTGGATATTGCGAATATAAGATGAAAGCTTTATTGATCAAGGTGGAGTTCTGTGACGCCTTTGTCTGGTCGTTGAACAAAAACAAAGTATGTGAAGTTGCAGCTATGGCGAACTTTAATCTAAACAAAACCCAAAGTCTAAACGACGCCCTAAGGGCTGTATATGTGGAGGAAAAAGGGGGGATTTCGTGGCCCTTGGAGGAGGGGTCCGAAACCAACCCTAACTCTTGTTTCCCCACACATACGGACTCTAAAAACAGCCTATACTTAAGTATTTCAAAAATACATGGGCCTGGCCCAATAATAAGGTGATGCAGCACATAAAATAGTCTCTGGACGAAATTTATGAAGTGGCATCTTGTAAATTTCGTCCAAGGCTTCATGCACTCCTTATGGTGGCTTCAAAGTCCTGAAATCATCACTTGTAACTCCGTTCTTGATCCCCCTGCGCATGCCATCATCTCCATGCTTGAACTTGTTCCAAGGTTCATCTTTCTTGTCCAAGCTAGGCCCTTCATTTGTAAGCAAAACAAATGTATCCAATTTTGGCATCATCATATTCTCATTAACAATAGAATCATTACCAAGAAATGAAAGTACCTAATAATTCAATTGGCGGCGCGAGCTCTAGTAATTGGTCCAGTATGTATAGCAGCAGGGGTTGTGGGTGTAACAATGGTATTGACGTCCTCCTCATCATCCCCTTCTTGAAATGAAGTCATCCTCGACGAAAGTTCGTTGTCCTCACCCAAATAAGGCTTCAAATCTGCAATGTTAAAAGTGGGACTAACCCCAAAATCTGCAGGCAGCTCAAGTTTATATGCATTATCATTTATTTTCTCTAACACCTTAAAAGGACCATCAGCATATGGCATTAGCTTTGATTTGTCCAAATTAGGAAATCTATCCTTACGCAAATGTAACCAAACAAGATCTCCAGGTGCAAACACAACATGTTTTCTAAACTTATCTCCAGCAAGTTTATATTTAGCATTCATACGCTCAATGTTTTCCTTAGTTAACTCATGCATTTTTAAAATCAATTCAGCACATTCTTTAGCATCAAAATTAACCTTCTACGAAGATGGAAGAGGCAACAAATCAATAGGTGCACGAGGTAGGAAACCATACACAATTTCAAAAGGGCACAACTTAGTAGTAGAATGTAGTGAACGATTATAAGCAAATTCAATATGAGGCAAGCATTCTTCCCACATTTTCTTGTTATTCTTCAAAACAGCCCTAAGCATAGTAGACAATGTTCTATTGACTACTTCAGTTTTTCCATCTAGTTGAGTCCCCAACTTAGCCCATAGACATCTCCAAAAGTGACTAAGAAATTTAGTATCACGATCTGGAACAATAGTATTTGGCACACCATGCAAGCGAATAATTTCACGAAAGAACAAATCAGCAACATTAACAGCATCATCGCTTTTATGACATGGTATGAAGTGTGCCATTTTCGAGAGCCTATCCACGACAACAAATAGGCTATCCCTCCCATTCTTTGTTCGAAGTAAACCAAAAACAAAGTCCATGGATATATGCTCCCAAGGAACACTAGGTACAGGCAAAGGCATATATAAACCATGAGGATTGAGTCGTGACTTAGCTTTTTGACATGTAGTGCAGCGAGCAACAAAACGCTCAACATCCCGTCTCATCTTTGGCCAAAAGAAATGTGTAGCAAGTATATCCTCCGTCTTCTTGACGCCAAAGTGTCCCATTAATCCTCCTCCATGCGCCTCCTGCAATAACAAAATACGAACGGAGCTAGCTGGAATGCATAGCTTGTTAGCACGAAACACAAATCCATCGTTAAGAATGAACTTGTTCCAAGTTCCCCCTTCCTTACAATTCTGTAATACATCTTTAAATTCAGCATCATGCACATATTGATCTTTGATGGTCTCCAAACCAAATATCTTAAAGTCAAGTTGTGAAAGCATAGTATAACGACGAGACAATGCATCAGCAATAGCGTTTTCTTTACCCTTCTTGTGTTTAATGACATAAGGGAAAGTCTCAATGAATTCAACCCATTTAGCATGTCTACGGTTCAGTTTTGCTTGACTTTTAATGTATTTCGAAGATTCATGATCAGAATGTATAACAAATTCCTTTGGCCATAAATAATGTTGCCATGTTTCTAAGGTCCAAACAAGAGCATATAATTCTTTATCATAAGTAGAATAGTTCAGACTAGGCCCATTCAATTTTTCAGAAAAGTATGCAACAGGTTTGCCATCTTGTAATAACACACCTCCTAATCCAATTCCACTAGCATCATATTCAAGCTCAAAAGTCTTATAAAAATCAGGAAGTTTGAGTAAAGGAGCATGTGTCAACTTATCTTTCAATACCGTGAAGGCTTCTTCCTGTACGGAACCCCAAACAAAAGGCACATCCTTCTTTGTAAGCTCGTTGAGAGGTGCAGCAATGGTGCTGAAATCTCTCACAAAACGCCTATAGAAACCAGGGAGGCCAAGAAAACTCCTCACTTGTGTGACCGTTTTGGGCTGCGGCCAACTCTCAATAGCTGCAATCTTGGCTTTATCAACTTCAATTCCCTGTGGAGTAACAACATAGCCAAGAAAAGATACTCGGTCGGTGCAAAAGGTGCACTTTCCAAGGTTACCAAACAAACATGCATCACGTAGAGCAATAAAAACAGCATGTAAATGTTCCAAATATTCCTCCAAAGATTTGCTATAAATCAATATGTCATCAAATTAAACTACCACAAATCGTCCAATGAAAGCATGTAAAACTTCGTTCATTAACCTCATGAAAGTACTAGGTGCATTAGTTAACCCAAAAGGCATGACTAACCACTCATATAATCCAAACGTAGTTTTAAATGCTGTTTTCAATTCATCTCCCAATTTCATACGAATTTGATGGTATCCACTACGCAAATCAACTTTGGAGAATATTGTAGAGCCACTCAATTCATCAAGCATATCATCTAGCCTAGGAATAGGATGACGATAACGAATAGTAATATTATTAATACCTCTACAATCAACACACATACGCGACGTACCATCCTTTTTCGGCACTAAAATGATAGGAACAACACAAGGACTAAGGGATTCGCGTATATAACCTTTGTCGAGCAGTTCTTGTACTTGATGCATAATATCCTTCGTCTCCTCTGGATTACTACGGTATGGTGCATGGTTGGGTAATGATGCACCGAGAATTAAGTCAATTTGATGCTCAATCCCTTGAATAGGTGGTAATCCCGGTGGCACGTCTTGTGGAAAGACATCAGCGAACTCCTGCAAAATGTTAGTGACAGCAGGAGGCAAAGAGGAAGGCACGTCCTCGAATGAAAATAATGCCTCTTTGCACACAAAAGCCTAGCAAACAGATTTGCTAAAATCTAAATCATCAATATTAGATTTGGTGGCAAGTAAACATGGACTTTTCAATTTAATTTCAGAAGCAACACTAGATGGTTTATTACTAGGCTGCATTTGTCGCTCAAATTCTTTTGCCACTATCTGATTTTCACTTTTATTTTTCTCCTGTTTTGCTTTATTAGCTCTATTAATATCATCTTTCAAAATGGAATCAGGAGTCATAGCAAGCAAAGTAATATTTTTATCCTTATGAACAAGAGTATATTGATTATTTCTACCATGGTGTACAGAATTTTTATCAAATTGCCATGGTGTACCAAGTAATAAGGAACATGCTTGCATAGGTACCACATCACAATCAACATAATCAGCATATGTAGAGATACTAAAATGCACACGAACAGTACGTGTTACCTTAACCTTGCCGCTGTTGTTGAACCATTGGATGTAGTAAGGATGTGGATGTGGTCTTGTGGTGAGAGATAGCTTATCCACCATCTCCATGCTAGCCAAGTTTTTGTAGCTCCCTCCATCTATGATGACGCGAACAGAACGTTCCTTCACAACTCCCTTTGAACAAATTATGCCTATGATTTTGCTCAGCTTGTGTGACCTGCACACTCAAAACACGTTGGGCAACTAAACATTACCATCTTCAGGAGCAATGTATTGCGTCTCATGATCAGAATCATCTCCACTGTGTTCTTCACGTGTAATAAGAGCCAAAGTCTCCTCATCATAGTCACTAGCAGACTCATACCCACCATCCTCAGTAGCAATCATCACACGCTGAGATTTGCATTCTCTCGCAAAATGTCCTCTTCCCTTACAAGAATGACAAATAATATCACTTGTGTGCCCTGTTGATGCCACGAAAGAAGAAGAACTCTGCGCATGCCCGGGAGGTGTGCTCTTGGCAGATAGTGGTGGTTGTGCCTGCTTTCTTGTATCACGGCTGGAGGTGGCACCTGATGGAGGTGCTGGTGTAGTGGAAGTAGAGGATGCACGTGGTGTCCATGATGAAGATCGAGCTGCAGAAAAGTTAGTTCGCGCCAATGCCTGTCGATCCTGCACTTCACTTTCAGCTTTACAAGCAAGATGGAATAAACGCGTGATATTAGTATACTCCGTATACTCTAGAATGGTCTGAATCTCTCTATTTAATCCACCCATAAAACGTGCAAGCATAGCTTCATTCTCCTCAACAATACCACATCTAATCATGCCAGTTTGTAATTCCTGATAATATTCTTCTACAGAATTTTTTTCCTTGTCTTAAACGCTGCAATTTTTGAAGTAATTCACGTTGATAATATGGTGGAACCCAACGAGTACGCATAGCAGTTTTCAAAGTAGCCCAAGTAGCTGGAATAGGATATAATCTACAATGCTCAGACCACCAAATACATGCAAAACTAGTGAATGCCCAAACAGCAGCAGGAACACGTCTCTCCTCGGGATATTGTAAACATGTAAATCGTTGTTCAGCTTCTAAGTCCCAAGTAAGATATATATCAGGAACATATCTACCCTCAAATGGTGGAATATTCAATTTCAGTTTAGGCAGATGGTCATGATCTCATACCTGAGGGTGAGACCTACCATTGCCATTATTTGCATGTGGATGACCTGGTGGTTGTGGTGCTGGTGGTTGCACGTAGTTCTGATTTTGATCAACCTCATCCTCGTAATCTCTACAAAATCATCCTCCTCCGCATCAGCAGCAGGAGCCACAGAAGTATCAACAGCAGCACCAACAGTTTGGCCAGGTGCAAGAGGGAGATGGCTCGCTCGGCGGAGGGCTGTTTCGCGACGTGGAGGTAGTCGTTGTTGTTGTTGTTGTTGTTGTTGTAGAGGTGCGTTAGTTGCAGCCGGTGGTGGTGGTGGAAGACGCGCAAGCAATTCATTAAACCTGTTATCGAGCTTTGTTTTGAACGTCTTCTCCATGCCATCTATCTTCTCCATGGCCTCTTCAAATCTGTTTAGCACATCTTGCACCTGTCCACTCATCATTTGCTGAAATTTATCATGCAACTCCTTATTCGTCATGTTCTCCCAGTTAGTCTCGTCGGCTTGTGATCCTGCCATGGTTAGCAATAATAGAAACACACAAGAATATGATCCTATAGACTACTAACAAGAGGTGGTGGTGGTGTCACAAATCCGTCAAGCAAATCTCAAATTCTTACTAGTTCTTACCCAGCAGCAGGCAGTGATCGGCAACCATCGTAGTCAAAACTCTCAAAGCTTGGATAGAGCGATTGCTAGGGAGAGTCAAACGCATGACGTAGATGTATGTGGAGCTGGGAAGGCTTATAATATGGTAGCAAAAAGGGTCAGCAATAATCAATTCAGAGATGCAAAGTTGAATAAACACTCAACGACGGTACTGTGCTGGTCCTAGGCTAGACCGTGCTAGAGTCGTGAGCCTAGAACACTAACAAAATCACGACGTTGCACGTAAACAAGGGAGGAGCACGCTCGGAATTTTTTTTTCTTTGTTTTTTGGACTTTTTTCCCTCTTTTTTTTGCTACGCAACAAATTTTTTCGAAAAAGTCTACAAATGGTCTAAAAACTGCCTAGCCAGAATTTTCCAGACTTAGTTTTTTTTGAGTTTGGGACTATTTTTCTTCTGCGGGTAGCACGAAAGTTCGGGAGTCCTACTCTGTCATGACTCAGAGTATCGCGTGATCTGGAAATCCAAAACAGAGTAACAAAATACTGGACTCGGACTAGGACTGGTGGCAGAGATGAATCTGGAGGAACTCAGACTGGTGGCGGCGATGAATCTGGTGGAACTTGGACTGGTGGCGTATATATGTTGCAGGTGGACTCGGATTGGCATGATGGCGGCGGATATGTGGTATATGGCAGCGGCGATGATGATGGTGGTATATGGCAGCGGTGATGATGATGGTGGTATATGGCAGCGGTGACGATGATGGTGGTATATGGCAGCGGTGATGATGATGATGCGGCGGCGGCGTGACTACTTGTGAACAGAACTCGAAACTCTAAAGGACTAGACACTAAGACCAGCAACTAGACACAACGATGCAACCGCAAACTCAACAATGCAAAACCCTAAAAAGATTATGCAATGGATCAGATTGGTTTGGATATGATGAACTAACCCTAATTTTTGTGGCTTTTTCATGGACTGTAGGTACGAAGAACAGACTCGATCTAAACTACGAAAAACTGTAAAATCTCACCGAGCAACCTGAAAATCTGATACCACTTGATAGAGGCAAAGGTGTCCCATCTTTCGATGAGATGGTGGCTATCGTTTTAGAAGAAGTCGACTTTGACGATCCGACTACGAACGTGTGAGGACGTCGCGCCTTTGCAATCGCTAAACCAACTCCGAGGTGTTATTGACCACACCGGAGCATGATCAACCTGACCACGAGGGCCTGTTTCCTGCGAGCAAACGAAGAACAAGCAAGAAACTGAGATTGCAATCTGGATATTGCGAATATAAGATGAAAGCTTTATTGATCAAGGTGGGGTTCTCTGACGCCTTTGTCTGGTCGTTGAACACAAACGAAGTACGCAAAGTTACAGCTATGGAGAACTTTAATCTAAACAAAACCCAAAGTCTAAACGACGCCCTAAGGGCTGTATATATGGATTAAAAAGGGGGGATTTTGTGGCCCTTGGAGGAGGGGTCCGAAACCAACCCTAACTTTTGTTTCTCCACACATACGGACTCTAAAAACAGCCTATACTTAAGTATTTCGAAAATACATGGGCCTGGCCCAATAATAAGATGACGCGGCACTTTAAATAGCCTCTGGACGAAATTTATGAACTGGAATCTTGTAAATTCGTCCAAGGTTTCATGCACTCCTTATGGTGGCATCAAAGTCCTGAAATCATCACTTGTAACTCCGTTCTTGATCCCCTTGCGCATGCCATCATCTCCATGCTTGAACTTGTTTCAAGGTTCATCTTTCTTGTCCAAGCTAGGCCCTTCATTTGTAAGCAAAACAAATGTATCCAATTTAGGCAGCAGCATATTATCATGAACATTAGAATCGTTACCAAGAAATGAAAGTACCTGATAATTCAATTGGCGTGCGCGAGCTCTAGTAATTGGTCCTGTATGTATAGCAGCAGGGGTTGTGGGTGTAACAATGGTATTGATGTCCTCATCACTAAATATAAACTTGCTGGAGATAAGGGTAGAAAACATGTTGTGTTTGGACGTGGAGATCTTGTTTGGTTACATTTGCGTAAGGATAGATTTCCTAATTTGCGCCAATCAAAGCTAATGCCACGTGCTGATGGTCCTTTTAAGGTGTTAGAGAAAATAAATGATAATGCATATAAACTTGAGCTGCCTGCAGATTTTAGGGTTAGTCCCACTTTTAACATTGCAGATTTGAAGCCTTATTTGGGTGAGGATGATGAACTTTCGTCGAGGACGAATTCATTTCAAGAAGGGGAGGATGATGAGGACATCAATACTGTTATTACACCCACAACCCCTACTACTATGCATACTGGACCAATCACTAGAGCTCGCGCACGCCAATTGAATTATCAAGTACTTTCGTTTCTTGGTAACGATTCAAATGTTCATGAGAATATGATGCTGCCTAAATTGGATACATTTGTTTTGCTTACAAATGAAGGGCCTAGCTTGGACAAGAAAGATGAACCTTGGAGCAAGTTCAAGCATGGAGATGATGGCATGCACAAGGGGATCAAAAACGGAGTTACAATTGATGATTTCAGGACTTGGAAGCCACCATAAGGAGTGCATGAAGCCTTAGACGAAATATACAAGATGCCACTTCATAAATTTCGTCCAGAGGCTATTTTAGGTGCTGCGTCACCTTATTATTGGGCCAGGCCCATGTATTTTCGAAATACTTAAGTATAGGCTGTTTTAGAGTTCGTATGTGTGGGGAAACAAGAGTTAGGGTTGGTTTCGGACCCCTCCTCCAAGGGCCACGAAATCCCCCCCTCTTCCTCCATATATACAGCCCTTAGGGCATCGTTTAGACTTTGGGTTTTGCTTAGATTAAAAGTTCGCCATAGCTGCAACTTCGCGTACTTCGTTTGTGTCCAGCGACCAGACCAAGACGTCACAGAATCCCACCTTGATCAATAAAGCTTTCATCTTATATTCGCAATATCCAGATTGCAATCTCAGTTTCTTGCTTGTTCTTCGTTTGCTCGCAGGAAACAGGCCCTCATGGTCAGGTTGATCGTGCTCCGGCGTGGTCAATAACCCCTCGGAGTTGGTTTAGCGATTGCTAAGGCGCGACGTCCTCGCACGTTCATAGTCGGATTGTCAAAGTCGACTTCCTCTAAAACGATAGCCACCATCTCATCAAAAGACGGGACACCTTGGCCTCTATCAAATGGTATCAGATTTTCAGGTTGCTCGGTGAGTTTTTACAGTTTTTCGTAGTTTAGGTCGAGTGTGTTCTTCATACCTATAGTCCACGAAAAAGCCAAAAGAAATTAGGGTTAGGTCATCATATCCGAACCAATCTGAGCCTTTGCATAGTCTTTTTAGAGTTTTGCTTATGAATTTGCAGTTGCATCGTAGTATCGAGTTGCTGGTCTTAGCGTCTAGTCCCTTAGAGTTTCGAGTTCTGTTCATAGGTTGTCACGTCGCCGCCGCACCATCGTCATCATCATTACCATATACCACCACCCCACCATATACATCGCCGCTGCCATATACAACCACCAATCCAAGTCCGCATATATCATCGCCATATACCACCACCAATCCGAGTCCAGATATACCATCGCCATATACAACCACCAGTCCGAGTTCCACCAGATTCATCTCCGCCACCAGTCCTAGTCCGAGTCCAGTATTTGTTGCTTTGTTTTCGAGTTCCAGATCACACGATACTTCGAGTCATGACCAAGTCAGACTCCCCAACTTCCGTGCTATCTGCACTAGAAAAATAGTTCCAAACTCAAAAAAAACTAAGTCTGGAAAATTCTGGCTAGGCAGTTTTTAGACCATTTGTAGAATTTTTCGAAAAAAAATTTGTTGCGGAGCAAAAAAAAAGAGGAAAAACAGTGCAAAATAAAGTGAAAAAAAATAAAAAAAATTCAGAGAGTGCTCCCCCCTTGTTTATGTGCCGCGCCGTGATTTTGTTCGTGTTCTAGGCTCGCGTCTCTAGTACGGTCTAGCCTAGGACCAACACAGTACTGTCGTTGAGCGTTTATTCAACTTTGCATCTCTGAATTGATTATTGCTGACATTTTTTCTACCATATCATAAGCCTTCCCAGCTCCACATACATCTACATCGTGCGTTTGACACCACCTGGCAATCGCTTTATCCAATCTTTGAGAGTTTTGACTTCGATGATTGCCGATCACCACCTACTGCTGGGTAAGAACTGGTAAGAATTTGAGATTCGCTTGCCGGATTTGTGATACACCACCACCACCACCACTTCCTAGTAGTCTGTAGGATCATATTCTTGTGTGTTTCTATTACTGCTAACCATGGCAGGATCACAAGCCGATGAGACAGATTGGGAGAACATGACGAACACAGAGCTACATGATAAATTTCAGCAAATGATGAGTGGACAGGTGCCAGATGTGCTAAACAGATTTGAAGAGGCCATGGAGAAGATAGAGGGCATGGAGAAGACGTTCGAAACAAAGCTTGATAACAAGTTTAATGAATTGCTCGCGCGTCTTCCACCACCACCACCGGCTGCACCTAATGCACCTCTACAACAACAACAAAAACAACAACAACAACAACAACAACATCGCCTTCCAAATCAAGTGGCACGGGCACTACGCATTCCCCTTGAGCCTGGTCAAAATTCTGGTGACGCTGTTGATGCTTCTGTAGCTCTTGCTGCTACTGCAGAGGAGGAGGACCATTACAAGGATGAGGCTGATCAAAATCAGAACTACGTGCAACCACCAGCACCACCGCCACCAGGTCGTCCTCATGCATATTATCGCAATGGTAGGGCTGCACAACCACCTCAGGTACGTGATCATAACCATCTCCCTAAACTGAAATTGAACATTCCACCATTTGAGGGTAGATATATTCCTGATATATATATCTTACTTGGGAGTTAGAAACTGAACAACGATTTACATGTTTACAATATCTTAAGGAGAGACGTGTTCTTGCTGCTATTTGTGCTTTCACTAGCTTTGTATGTGTTTGGTGGTTTGAACATTGTAGATTATATCCTATTCCAGCTACTTGGGCTGCTTTGAAAACTGCTATGCGTACTCGTTGGGTTCCACCAGATTATCAACGTGAATTACTTGAAAAATTGCAGCGTTTAAGACAAGGAAAAAATTATGTAGGAGAATATTATCAGGAATTACAAACTGGCACGATTAGATGTGGTATTGTTGAGGAGAATGAAACTATGCTTGCATGTTTTATGGGTGGATTAAATAGAGAGATTCAGACCATTCTAGAGTATAAGGAGTATGCTAATATCACTCGTTTATTCCATCTTGCTTGTAAAGCTGAACGTGAACTGCAGGATCGACAGGCATTGGCGCGAACTAACTTTTCTGCAGGTCGATCTTCATCATGGACACCACGTGCATCCTCTATTTCCACTGCACCAGCACCTCCATCAGGTGCCACCTCCAGCCGTGATACAAGAAAGCAAGCACAACCACCTATCTACCAAGAGCACACCTGCTGGGCCTGCACAGAGTTCTTCTTCTTCCATGGCATCAACAGGGCACACAAGTGATATTATTTGTCGTCGCTGTAAGGGAAGAGGACATTTTGCGAGAGAATGCAAATCTCAGCGTGTGATGATTGTTACTGAGGATGGTGGGTATGAGTCCGCTAGTGACTATGATGAGGAGACTTTGGCTCTTATTACACATGAAGAACACGGTGGAGAGGATTCTGATCATGAGATGCAATACATGGCTGCTGAAGATGCTGACAGGTATGAATGTTTAGTTGCTCAACGTGTTTTGAGTGTGCAGGTCACACAAGCTGAGCAAAATCAAAGGCATAATTTGTTCCATACAATGGGAGTTGTGAAGGAACGTTCTGTTCGCGTCATCATAGATGGACGGAGCTGCAACAACTTGGCTAGCATGGAGATGGTGGAGAAGCTATCTCTCACCACAAGACCACATCCACATCCTTACTACATCCAATGGTTCAACAACAGCGGCAAGGTTAAGGTAACACGTACTGTTCGTGTGCATTTTAGTATCTCTACATATGCTGATTATGTTGATTGTGATGTGGTACCTATGCAAGCATGTTCCTTATTACTTGGTAGACCATGGCAATTTGATAAAAATTCTATACACCATGGTAGAAACAATCAGTATACTCTTGTTCATAAGGACAAAAATATTACTTTGCTTCCTATGACCCCTGATTCCATTTTGAAAGATGATGTTAATAGAGCTAACAAAGCAAAACAGGAGCAAAATAAGAGTGGAAATCAGATTGTGGAAAAAGAATTTGAGCAACAAATGAAGCCTAATAATAAAGCATCTAGTGTTTCTTCTGAAATTAAATTGAAAACTTCATGTTTACTTGCCACCAAATCTGATATTGATGATCTAGATTTTAGCAAATCTGTTTGCTATGCTTTTGTGCGCAAAGAGGCATTATTTTCATTCGAGGATGTGCCTTCCTCTTTGCCTCCTGCTGTCACTAACATTTTGCAGGAGTTCGCTGACGTCTTTCCACAAGACGTGCCACCGGGATTACCACCTATTCGAGGGATTGAGCATCAAATTGACTTAATTCCCGGTGCATCATTACCCAACCGTGCACCATACCGTACCAATCCAGAGGAGACGAAGGAGATTATGCATCAAGTACAAGAGCTGCTCGACAAAGGTTATATACGTGAATCCCTTAGTCCTTGTGTTGTTCCTATCATTTTAGTGCCGAAAAAGGATGGTATGTCGCGTATGTGCGTTGATTGTAGAGGCATTTGTAATATTACTATTCGTTATCGTCATCCTATTCCTAGGCTAGATGATATGCTTGATGAATTGAGTGGATCTACAATTTTCTCCAAAGTTGATTTGCGTAGTGGATACCATCAAATTCGTATGAAATTGGGAGATGAATGGAAAACACCATTTAAAACTAAGTTTGGATTATATGAGTGGTTAGTCATGCCTTTTGGGTTAACTAATGCACCTAGTATTTTCATGAGATTAATGAACGAAGTTTTAAATGCTTTCACTAGATGATTTGTGGTAGTTTACTTTGATGACATATTGATTTATAGCAAATCTTTGGAGGAACATTTGGAACATTTATGTGTTGTTTTTATTGCTCTACATGATGCACGTTTGTTTGGTAACCTTGGAAAGTGCACCTTTTGCACCGACCGAGTATCTTTTCTTGGCTATGTTGTTACTCCACAGGGAATTGAAGTTGATAAAGCCAAGATTGCAGCTATTGAGTGTTGGCCGCAGCCCAAAACGGTCACATAAGTGAGGAGTTTCCTTGGCCTTGCTAGATTCTATAGGCGTTTTGTGAGAGATCTCAGCACCATTGCTGCACCTCTCAACGAGCTTACAAAGAAGGATGTGCCTTTTGTTTGGGGTACCACACAGGAAGAAGCCTTCACGGTATTGAAAGATAAGTTGACACATGCTCCTTTACTCCAACTTCCTGATTTTAATAAGACTTTTGATCTTGAATGTGTTGCTAGTGGAATTGGATTAGGAGGAGTGTTATTACAAGATGGCAAACCTATTGTATACTTTTCTGAAAAATTGAGTGGGCCTAGTCTTAACTATTCTACTTATGATAAAGAATTATATGCTCTTTCCCAAACCTTAGAAACATGGCAACATTATTTATGGCCCAAGGAATTTGTTATACATTCTGATCATGAATCTTTGAAACACATTAAAAGTCAAGCAAAACTGAACCGTAGACATGCTAAATGGGTTGAATTCATTGAGACTTTTCCTTATGTCATTAAACACAAGAAGGGTAAAGAAAATGTTATTGTTGATGCTTTGTCTCATCGTTATACTATGCTTTCACAACTTGACTTTAAAATATTTGGTTTGGAGACCATCAAAGATCAATATTTGCATGATGCTGAATTTAAAGATGTATCACAGAATTGTAAGGAAGGGAGAACTTGGAACAAGTTCATTCTTAACGATGGATTTGTGTTTCGTGCTAACAAGCTATGCATTCCAGCTAGCTCCTTTCATCTTTTGTTGTTGCAGGAGCCCCATGGAGGAGGATTAATGGGACACTTTGGCGTCAAGAAGACGGAGGATATACTTGCTACACATTTCTTTGGGCCAAAGATGAGACAGGATGTTGAGTGTTTTGTTGCTCGCTGCACTACATATCAAAAAGCTAAGTCACGACTCAATCCTCATGGTTTATATATGCCTTTTCCTGTACCTAGTGTTCCTTGGGAGGATATATCTATGGACTTTGTTTTAGGTTTACCTCGAACAAAGAAGGGTAGGGATAGCATATTTGTTGTCGTGGATAGATTCTCGAAAATGGCACACTTTATACCATGTCATAAAAGCGATGATGCTGTTAATGTTGCTGATTTGTTCTTTCGTGAAATTATTCGCTTGCATGGTATGCCAAATACTATTGTTTCAGATCGTGATACTAAATTTCTTAGCCACTTATGGAGATGTTTATGGGCTAAGTTTGGGACTAAACTGCTTTTTAGTACTACTTGTCACCCCCAAACTGATGGACAAACTGAAGTAGTCAATAGAACATTGTCTACTATGCTTAGGGCTGTTTTGAAGAATAATAAGAAAATGTGGGAAGAATGCTTGCCTCATATTGAATTTGCTTATAATCGTTCATTGCATTCTACTACTAAGATGTACCCTTTTGAAATTCTGTATGGTTTCCTACCTCGTGCACCTATTGATTTGTTGCCTCTTCCATCTTCGGAGAAGGTTAATTTTGATGCTAAAGAACGTGTTGAATTGATTTTAAAAATGCATGAGTTAACTAAGGAAAATATTGAGAGTATGAATGCTAAATATAAACTTGTTGGAGATAAGTTTAGAAAACATGTTGTGTTTGCACCTGGAGATCTTGTTTGGTTACATTTGCGTAAGGATAGATTTCCTGATTTGCGCAAATCAAAGCTAATGCCATGTGCTGCTGGTCCTTTTAAGGTGTTAGAGAAAATAAATGATAATGCATATAAACTTGAGCTGCCTACAGATTTTGGGGTTAGTCCCACTTTTAACATTGCAGATTTGAAGCCTTATTTGGGTGAGGAAGATGAGCTTCCGTCGAGGACGACTTCATTTCAAGAAGGGGAGGATGATGAGGACATCAATACCATTGTTACACCCACAGCCCCTGCTGCTGTACATACTGGACCAATTACTAGAGCTCGCGCATGCCAATTGAATTATCAGGTACTTTTCTTTCTTGGTAATGATTCTGATGTTCATGAGAATATGATGCTGCATAAATTGGATACATTTCTTTTGCTTACAAATGAAGGGCCTACACTACAAAAAAAAAGACACATCTGTGACATTTTGGGCCGAACGAATTTTTTTTCCTGTCATACATATGACACTTCTATGATGATAATTGTGACAAAACCCGGTATCATCATTGATGTGGTGGGCTCCTACTTCTATGACAAAAAATCATGACACAAAATGGGCTTTTCGTCCTGGGAGGGCCGGAGACGCAGCTGCATGACATTCTTTGGGCCGTCCGTGACGGAAAAAACCGTGGTAGAAGCGAGGGGTAGTAAAATTTCGCGGAGTTCCCGGTTACGGTGGGAGGTTGGGGGCCGAGCCATGCACGTTTCTCTCGTACACGTACGCGCGTGTGTGCGAGGCGTTGGCTCTAACTGAACCCGAGCGAGGCGTTGGGCTCCAACTAAACCCGAGCGATTGCACTACAGGCTACGCGTTACTGAACCCGAGCGATCCATCGATGGCTGTTAACTGAATCCAATCGAGCGATTCCTTCGCTACTGCTGCTAACTGAAGCCGATCGATGCTGCCTCTGGATGAACAATGAGCGTTGGGGGGGGTGGATGAACAGTTCCCGGTGAGGGTGGATGAACAGGACCCCGTGGTGTTGCCTCTGGATGGACAGGACCCCGATCGATCGAGTCGGTTGGGGCTGGATGAACAGGACCCCGTGGAGGGCTGGATGAACAAGACCACCCCGTGGAGGGCAGGATGAACAGTAGACGGTGGAGGGCAGGATGAACAGTAGCCCGTGGAGGGGTGGTTGAACAGCAGCCCGTGGATAGGGGTGGTTGAACAGTAGCCGGGGAAGTAGCGCGTGGTGGAGGCTGGATGAACAGGAGCCCGTGGATGAACAGTCGTAGGTGGAGGCTGGAGGAGGTCGACGGTGGATGAACAGTAGCTTGTGGAGGCTGGAGGGGGTCGATGGTGGAGATGAACAGTATCCTGTGGAGTCCCGTTTTACGGTACGCCACACCCCTCCCGATGAACAGGACCCCCGTTTCGACCGTAGCGCTCCAACGCAAGTCCGTTTCGTCCGTTTTGCGGTACGCCACACCCCTCCCGATCAACAGGACCCCCGTTTCGACCATAGGAGGTCCGTTTCCTCCGTTTTGCGGTACGCCAGACACCTCCCGATCAATAGGACCCCATTCCGAACGTAGGAGGTTCGTTTCCTCCGTTGTGCGGTACGCCAGGCCTCGTTTCCATCGCCTGTTCCGTCCAAGCCCTCCCGATGAACATGACCACGCATTCCGTTTCGACCCAGCCGGTTGGCTCCCACGCGTTCCGTTGCCTCCCGATGAACGTGACGCATTCCGTTGCCTCCCCATGAACACGACGCATTCTGTTGTCTCCCCATGAACACGACGACGATGCTATTTCTCCGTTCCGATCCAGCCATGTACACCAGCCCTCGCCGTACGTATGCACGAGTAGGCGTTCGAGACCCCGCCCGTATGTACACATACGTGGCCGTATTTTCTTTCTTGCACCCTGGCCGCTGTACGTACGTGTACATGCTACGTGTGTGCCTCTACTACGACACGCGCGCGCCTCTACATCGACCAGTATGTACGTACACGTTCGCGACCAGAATGACAACGCTACGTACGCTTCGACCAGGTGGGTCCCGACTGTCACGCACTTCCTTGCCTACGAAGATGTAGCTGGTGGGTCCCAGCAGTCAGGGGGCGAATCATTTTTTTTTTGCCCGGACGCACTTCCTTGCGTGCGAAGATGTAGCTGGTGGGTCCTAGCAGTCAGGGGGAAACATTTTTTTTCATGAAATACAATGGCCCATCCGGTGGGTCCCAGCTGTTAGGTGGAGGAATCATTATTTTCCGCGTAATAAGGAGGCACTTCCTTGCTGCGGCCGTGGACCCAGCTGTCAGCCGCTCCACGTACAGTCCACGTCTGATGGAAGTCGTTCCTTGACCACGTTGACCACGCCGCGCCGAGAGAACCAGGGCGGTAGACAACGACGAGGCCTAGGGAGGGGACGACACAGAGGCAGGGAAGACTCGGCTGTTGTTACCCACACGGAGGGGAGTACGACTGTACAAGGGTTTACTGGTTCGTCTGCCGTCGCCGGAGAATAACAACAAGTGTGGGTGAGTAGAGGGATGGCTAGGCCAGTGATGGGAGTACGGGTGGGCGGTGAGGCCTGTGCGGCAGCACAACCGGCCGCAATGAGGAGGGAGTAGGAAGTCCCCCCGACGGTTGTTTGAGCGGCTAGAGCAGGAAGAGCAGAGATTGAAGAAGCACGACAGCCGTTGGATGGACATCCAACATTCAGTGCTTGTGCGTCAACAGCCTCAAATCTGTGGAAAACAGCATACAGCCCATCTGCCATTATTTCTAATAATTTACAGCCCATTTGCTAATTCTTAAGGTTTTTTTGGAGCCCATATTCTTTTTGTTAGCATTACAACCCATATTGTGGCAACGGTTAAAAAATTATACGAAATTTTGCATATTTCGGTGCGGTCCGAACTGTTTTTAATCCCGAAATTTTGACTCACATTCAAACTGATTTTAAAATTAAATGTATATCAATATAAAATCCAACAAATTCTCCACGCATAAAAATTAATGTAATTTAAAATCTTGAAATGAAAAAAAAGATATTTGAAACTAATTGCCGGTTTGATGTGTTTTTAAAATGTACAACCCATTTCTCATTACTGATGGGCCATTTTCTCGGCCAGCCGAATGAAAGCTCTCCTCGTCTTGAAAGATTTGCAGCCAAACAGGCCTGACAAAGCGACTTACTTGGCAAATCACAAAAAAACTGGGCTGTGGCCATGGACCCAGCTGTCAGCCTCTCCACGTACAGTACTCTTCCGATGGAAGACGTTCCTTAACAACGTTGACCACGCCGCGCGGAGAGCACCACGGCAGAGGACGACGACGAGGCCTGGGAAGGGGACGACGCGGCAGTGGAAGCCCGCGCGGAGAGGACTATGAGGGTTCACTGGTTCGTCTGCGGTGTGAGGCTGTCGTCGCCGCAGGGCCTGGCCACCAGTGGGAATAGTAGGGGTGGTGAGGCCTCTACGGCAGCACAGCCGGCCACGGGAGGCAGGAGCATGCGGCACGACCGGCGCTGCTTTGGGCGACTTGAGCAAGAAGACCAGAGGTTGAAGAAGCACTACGGCCGTTGGATGGACATCGTACGGTCACTAGAGCTAGAATCGTTCATACTGACTAATTTGACAAAGCCCTTCGTCCCCGTCAACTTAGTAGGCCCACAAGTCAACCTCCCAGCAAGGTGGGTCCCAGCTAGCCGGGGGAGTATTCATTTTTTTGTGCATAATAAGGAGGCACTTCCGGTGGGTCCGAGCTGACAGCGGGGGGGACGTTTTTTCGCGAAAGACGGTGGCCCGTCTGGTGGGTCCCAGCAGTCAGGGGGAAAAGATTTTTTTCACAAAATACTGGTGGCCCGTCTGGTGGGTCCCCGATGTTAGGTGGAGGAATAATTATTTTGCACGTAATAAGGAGGCACTTCCTTCCTACGGCCGTGGACCCAGCTGTCAGCCTCTCCATGTACAGTTCATGTCCGATGGAAGCCGTTCCTTGACCATGTTGACCACGCCGCGCCGAGAGCACCAGGGCGGTGGACGACGGCGAGGCCAGGAAGGGGACGACGCGGAGCCGAGGAATACGCGGCAGTGGATGCCCACGCGTAGAGGAGTACGAGGGTTCACTGGTTCGCTGCGGTGTGAGGCTGCCGTCGCCACAGAATAACAGGGTGTGTGGGTGAGTAGAGGGATGGCCTGGCCAGCGGTGGGAGTAGTAGGGGCGGTGAGGCCTCCGCCGCATCGCAGCCGGCCACGGGAGGCAGGAGCACAAGGCACGACCGACGCTGGTATGGGCGGCTGGAGCAAAAAGACCAGAGGTTGAAGAAGCACTACGGCCGTTGGATGGACATCGTACGATTAGTGGAGCTAGAATCATGCATATTGACTAAGTTGACAAAGCCCTCCGTCCCCGTCAACTTAGTAGGCCCACAAGTCAGCCTCCCACTAAGGTGGGTCCCAGCTAGCATGGGGTATTCATTTTTTTTGTGCGTAATAAGGAGGCACTTACGGTGGGTCCGAGCTGACAGTAGGGGGAATGTTTTTTTCGCGAAATACGGTGGCCCGTCGGGTGGGTCCCAGCAGTCAGGGGCAAACGTTTTTTTCGCGATATACTGATGGGCGTCCGGTGGGTCCCTGCAGTGAGGTGGAGGAATAATTATTTTCCGTGTAATAAGGAGGCACTTCCTTGCAGCTGCCGTGGACCCAGCTGTCAGCCTCTCCACGTACAGTATTCTTCCGATGGAATTCGGTCGTTGACCACATTGACCACGCCGCGCCGAAAGCACCACGGCGGTGGACGATGGCGAGGCCTAGGAAGGGGACGATGCGGAGCCGGGGAAGACGCGGCACTGGATGCCCACGTGGAGAGGAGTACGAGGGTTCACTAGTTCGGCTGCGCTGCCGTCGTCGCAGAATAACAGGGGGTGTGGGTGAGTGGAGTGGAGGGATGGCCTGGCCAGCAGTGGGAGTAGTATGGGGGCGGTGAGGCCTCCGCGGTAGCACAGCCGGCCACGGGAGGCAGGAGCAGGCGGCACGACCGGCGCTGCTTTGGGCGGCTAAAGCAAGAAGACCAGAGGTTGAAGAAGCACTACGACCGTTGGATGGACATCGTACGGTCAGTCGAGCTAGAATCGTGCGTATTGACTAAGTTGACAAAGCCCTTCATCCCTGTAAACTTAGTAGGCCCACTATACTGGGTCCCAGCTAGCAGGGGGAGTATTCATTTTTTTGTGCGTAATAAGGAGGCACTTCCTTGCGTGCGAAGATATAGCTGGTGGGTCCGAGCTGTTAGCGGCGGTAACGTTTTTTTTGTGAAATACAGAGGCCGTTTCGGTGGGTCCCAAATGTCAGGTGGACGAAATCATTATTTTGCACGTAATAAGGAGGCATTTCCTTGCGTGCGGCCGTGGACGCAGCTGTCAGCCTCTCCACGTACAGTCCACTTCAGATGCTTGTCGATCGTTGACCACGCTGATCACGCCACGCCGAGAGCACCAGGGCGGTGGATGACGGCGAGGCCTAGGAAGGGAACGACACTGAGGCAGGGAAGACTCGGCCGTTGTTTTTGTTTCCCACGCGGAGGGGAGTACGACTGTACGAGGGTTTACTGGTTCGTCTGTCGTCGCTGGAGAATAACAGCAGGTGTGGGTGAGTAGAGGGATGGCTAGGCCAGCGATGGGAGTACGATGGGGCGGTGAGGCCTGCACGGCAGCACAGCCGGCCGCGGGGAGGAGGGTGCAGGCAGTCCCGCCGACGCTTATTTGAGCGGCTGGAGCAGGAAGAGCAGAGATTGAAGAAGCACGATGGCCATTGGATGGACATCCAACAGTATATAGGCCATCTGTGGAAAGGCTCAAATCTGTGGAAAACAGCATACAACCCATCTGCCTTTATTTCAAATAATTTACAGCCCATTTTCTAATTCTTACGGGTTTTTTTGGAGCCCATATTCTTTATGTTAGCATTACAACCCATATTGTGGCCACGGTTAAAAAATTATACGAAATTTTGCATATGTCGGTGCAGTCTGAACTGTTTTTAATCCTGAAATTTCGAGTCACATTCAGACTGATTTTAAAAATAAATGTATATCAATATAAAATCCAATAAATTGTCCACGCATAAAAATCAATGCAATTTAAAATCTCGAAATGAAAAAAAGATATTTGAAAATAATTGCTGGTTTGATGTGTTTTAAAAATGTATAGCCCATTTCTCATTACAGATAGGCCATTTTCTCGGCCAGCCGAATGAAGCTCTCCTTGTCTTGAAAGATTTGCAGCCCAGCAGGCCTGATAAAGCGACTTACTTGACAAATCACAAAAAACTGGGCTAGCCATTTTCAGAAAGAAAAAAAAACTAATGGGCTGGTCTATGGTAAACATAAAAGAAAAGGCTGTCTAGACAGGCCAGAGTGTCCCGCACAACCCAGTATTTCCGAACGGACGTGTAGGCCGGGGCAAAATCGCAACCGTCCACCGACTCTTCGCCTTTCCCTCTCGATTTGGAACTGCTGTCGCACGCTCTTCCTCTCCCTCCTCCATTTTCCTTCAGCCCTTCACCCTTTCTGCTGCCATTGTTCGATCGTCTTCTCCATGGAGGGAACAGGCCGGAAACGACCCCGTTATTCTTGCCCTGATCTAAAAGATGACATGGTGGAGGAACTCATTGATCGGTGCGACATCATCACCTCGGCTAGCATGGCAGGTTCGTTCAAGCCCATTCTCGACTCAACTAATAACATCATTACAAAGAACCCAAGAGTCAAGGAGCGGTTTGATCTCCCCTATCTTCTTTGCCATGACCCTGATGACTGGCGCCGGCACGACGGAGGCCTCGCCCTGTGCCAGTTGATGCCGCTTGATAATGATACGTATGATGTTAAGATGCCATCGCTCGAGGGCAAGCCTTGGGTGGGTGCAAATGGAGATTGGGTTGTTTACATTGGGTCCAACTGCGAGTGGGAACTTGTGAGTGTGTACACTCGTCACTGGGTTCCACTTCCAAAAATCTTAGCACACTGCCCAGAGGTTGAGCACACCGGTAATGTACGCACGTTCAAATACGATCATGGTGTCTCTCTTCTACGGAAGATAGCAGTTTGTCGAGTTCCCAACCGCTCTTGGAATTACAACAACTATCAAGTTGTTGCTATCTTCGACAAGCTTGTTGACGTCCTTCGTGGTTCGACTCGATGGATATTGCTCAAAAATCAGTTTATGCACACGGATGAGTACTGTGATGCAATTCAATACGAGGGACTTGTGTTTGCTGCCACCACTCGTGGCACTGTTTTTGCATGGCATCCTAGTAGTTTTGGTACGTTTGTCTTCCATCGTAATTATAATTGTTTCATCCACATGCATGCGGGTTAGCAAGTTTCCCTTTACTAATTAACCTTCTTCTTGTGTTTCCAAGGTCCTGTGAACATCCCACCACCTATACTTGAAAAATTTTATAACCAAGGGGGAGATGATGATGGTGATGATCACGAGCATGAGGACGAGCAGCGCCGATATACTCTATGGCGCCTGGCAACTAATTCCGATGGATCGCCTCTTCTTGTGTGTATACAACCCACTGATGATGTTACTGGTAAGGAAGCAGGTGTCTCCCATGGTCGCACTCTCCGGACCTATTCCAAAACCCGTTGCATGGTATGCGGGATGGATACTAGTGTGCTAGAGCCAACTCCTTCTCCCTGGCACAGAATTGATAGTCTTGGAGAAAACTCGCTCTTCCTTGGACAAAACTATCCGATGATGGTGAAAGGCGATCCAACTACTGCTGACACATTTATGAGAAGCAACTGTGTCTATACCTCGGACATTTGGGTGGTTCCCTACCCTCGTACTGATATAGTAGGCCGCTTCAGCCTGGATGATCGGTCCTGCGTTGGTCTCCAGATCGACAACAGATGGCCCGTCCCAGAGAATCAGTTGTGGTTCAAAGCAAGTGTTTCCAACGCCGCGGAATGGTTGAGTTGAAGTTCATTTCATGGCTTGTTATTTGTTGTGTGGTGAAAACTTTAGTATTTATAATGTATCCTCGTTGTCGATGTGGGTTGATGACCTGTTGTATGTAATAAAATGATATGCCTGTGATAAACTTACTAAATTTATGAATGGCTTTCGAGTCGCTTCTCTAAATTTGTACTAGCTTCACATGCTTCGCACGTCGGGCGGGTGTTTTTACTGTAGCCATATGTTAATGTGTTCATTGTACGTAACCAGCACCTCGAATCCTCGATACTAGTATACTATATACTAGTAGGAGTAAGTAGTAGGAGTAGCAGGGTGGCATGGGCCAGAACAAGCATTCACGTCCAGGAGTACGGCACACGCCACCACCACGACATCCATGTGACACCATATTATTTCTTGGAGTCCGTGCTAGAGCAATCTCTTCAACCTCGTCGTTTCTCTAAGGCTGGTTATAGTGGGGAGTAACTTAGACTAGTGTCATGCATATGACACTAGTCTTTGTTACTACCTTCATAGTGCAAAGTAACATACAAGTAGTATCATAGATGATTGCATTTATTACATTATAGACTCATTTTGCTTTGGTTTGCGTTCTGTTATAGTAACATATTATGTTACTCCAAACATTTCTCTCCTCATTAACTATATGCCACATAAGCAAACTTGTCTTGAAATGCGCTATGTTACTTGCTAAGTTACTCCCACTATGACCAGCCTAACTTCAGCCATCGCGCGGCGGGCGAGGTGAGGGTTTGCCGATAGTCGGTTTCCTTAACTGCGGTCCCACTTGTCAGGCCAACTCCAACACACGACCCCAAACGGACCTCTGTTTTGCATGAACTCCAATGATAATTTTGACTAGAAAAGCAAGACCAAAGAAAACAAGAACCACAAGAATACATTTTACTACTCCTGTAAGTTGGATTAGTGCCTTCTCGATGCATTCATTGTTGATCTGCGGAGGCTCGATCTTGCGTGCTTCTTTCTTCTTCGAGTGTAAAGAAGTAGACGTTGCTTCCTCGCATCTAGTCTCATGTCTAGCCTCTATTCTAGTAGGAGTATCAACAAGTGCACTAATCTCATCCGATAGCAGAACCGAAGATTTGGTCGGGTTCTTCCTCCTTTTGCCGACACGTGGGACATCCAGCATCCAGGTCGTGTCATGAAAGAAAATAGAGTGGTAGTTGAAGCCACGAGATGTGCATCTTGGGTTAAACTGTAAATAGAATCTTACTACTCTTGAGTAACTCCAAAAGCGGCCATCGAAGATCTTTATTGGAACTGTTTTTCATCACCAGAACGTGGAGGTGAAAGATGTGCAGGTTCAGTGGGTCCTCTTGCGTTCTCACTGACATGTGGGGCCGCATGTGAGCAAACAGACGATGGGCTTCGCGCATCCGCAGGCTGGCTGAGAAGAGAGATAGAGGAGGGCTGAGCACGGACTGCAGGAAATTTGTTCTACGTACCTCGATATAGTGGGGTGGCATGGGCCATAACTCAGTAGCATTCACGTCTAGCAGTATGTCACACGCCACTCACATGAGTCCCATCCGACACCAATTTTCTTGGAGTCCGTGCTACAACCATCTCCTCTCCCTCCTGTTTTCTCAGCCATCCGACAAGATAATTACTGTAGTATCATATACTACTACATGGATTTGACAGAAAGATAAAAATACATACGATTCCATCAACGTTCAACGACATCCTCACGCCCTTGTGCGCTGGGTCACCAACCGACGTGTGAGGAACAGCGGCATTGGCGGCGAGCTCAACATGCTTCTGAACAGTGCCATCCAAGGTTGCCCTGCGCTCCAAGAAGGCCAGCGTCCTATCGCCCTCCTCTTGCATGTAGTAGTCCTTGTGGACAATTTGCGCGTAGACGTGGGTGATTATGTCGATGGTGTCTTGCTGCACCGCACTGCGCGGCAAGCGCGACCTCGAGGTGGACATTCTCCGGCGCGACGGCGGGCAGTCGCAGGGCCACCAGTGCGTCGAAGAGGTTGTTACCATAGTGGCCGTTGAGGGTGGCGGGCATCGCAGAGCCTGGGCGCGTCGGCTGGAGGCTTACGTCAAAGTCCTCCACAAGCTTCTTGACGACGGTGAACTTGTTGAGGAAACCGACGAGGACCTCGTCGAACAAGGAGACGAAGCTGTCGTCCTAACGGCCCCTCGCCCTGGTAGCCTCAAGCAATACTACTTGGAGACGTTCCTCGGTGCCGGGCCGTAGGCCGGCATCGTGGACCATCTGGCACAGCCGGTTGATGCTCGCGCTCATCGCCTCCATGGGTCTAGCGTAGCTTCTAGTCAACTGATCTTGCGATTCGAGTGATCACTCAGCCCTTGGTTAGTGTGCGTAGGTGCGTAGGATTTCGTACTACTCCTCGGCCCTCTGCTGCACCTGCCTTTGGCTGTATGATAGGTGGGCCAGCCACCCCCTGGGGCCACGTGTCATTCACCCAAAGGCAGTTGCCGTAATTCAATGAAGCTGCGTTCCCCTCCGTGCCGGTGCAGTATAGTCATCTCACCGGACCTCTAGTTGGGGCCAAACGAGAGAAGTTTGATGTTTACTGGTTTATTGGTCCCCTTTGCATTTTGCGCCAAGTTTTAACCTTTGATTTAACTATTAAATGTTAATGCATGTAAACAAAAATGTTGTGTAAGTCACCTTACGAAAACCAAATAATCCCAAAATACTTAGGCATGGTGCATTAACTCCCTCCTTGTTTCTTATTTCGTGACATATCAACCAATGAGAGATGTGGGCCGTGCATGCTTTCAATGACTTGAGACTACCAAACATGACATGCAGTGTTTAGTTCATTGCATGTAATCCTATTAGTAAACTAGTTAGGAGTAGCAAAAAAACATTAAGTTCTCTCACCGATAGGAATAAAACAACATATATTTATTTACAAAGGGAGTAGTACATTTTTGGTGACATGCATTACTAGATATTGCTAGTCAAATACTAAAATCCAGATGGACGTGGTAGTACTCCTAAATCCAGACGGTGGTGCTACTAGTACTAGTAGTAGTACTACCAATGTAGTAGTAGGAGTACTAGCACTGTACTATCCGTTGGTCAAATTATTACGTGCTGCTCCTCACAGTGAAGTGACAAGACCCTGCGCCGGAGATGACACCTGAGTATTGGCGCCGTGTTCGGCATACCATAGTCAGCCTCACCATCTGCAGTCACTATCATCATGGCTGTAGAGCTAGCCTGCTTACAACTAGCCCTGTTCTACATAATTTCCCGTGCGTAGATGCCCGTGCATTGCACGGAACACCAAGATTGGGGGTGGACGGCTCCGGCAGCAGCCACTGCGCCAGATTTTTCCACGGCCTTCTACTCGTAGATGTGGTGGGGAGGAGATGAGGCTGATTGTGAGAGACAAGGAGTTGTTTGTAAATAGGGAACAAGTGCGGGCATCTTTTTGCAAAAATGGAGAAGCTTGGTTTGTATGCGTCAGATCTAGATCCGGCGGCTATTGGTGAAAGATGGGAGGCACAACATCATCACCTACTCAGGACCTGTTTGATTCGCAGGATTTTGAAAACGCAGGAATAGGTCACCCTGTGCGTTCGGTTTATTTGGTTTACATGGTTCGATTTATACGGTTTTTCAATTTGTACGGTATTAATACTTCAGTAAATATGGTATGAAATTAAAATACGGTTCGGTTTCGGTATATACCAAATTATTTCGGTATGGTTTCGGTATATACCATAAAAACCAAAGTTGACGCGAATTTGGAAATGACGTAATAATAATTAGCAAATTTATGACTCAAAACACATACTATTCTACACAAATAGTATATGACTATATGTATAAGTATATATGCATGCATTGATTCATCTGTTGATCGTTATGGACATGCTTAGCATTTTAAAAATAGAAAAATGACTATGTTACAAGAAAAAATTACGTGCTTAGTAGTGCATTTGACTCATGTACAATAAAAATGACAAATTGTATGGTTGTTCATCTCAAGAAATATAAATTTATTTTTTACTTCGGTTTATTTGGTTAACCGTTCGGTTTTCCGGTATATACCATAAAAACCAAGTTCAAATTGGTATGAAAAGTTCATACCACACCGAAACCAGAAACCATAAAAACCATAAAATTGGTTCGGTTCGGTTTATTTTCGGTATGGTTTTTTGGTTCGGTGTTTAAATGCACAGAGTGAGGAATAGGACACGGGAATATTACAAGTTTCAAACTGATATTACAAATGTTAGGAGTAATGCTGCACCTACGAAGAGGGAATTACTAGGAAGTTTACGTAAGAACTTTCGTTACGTTAGGTGGTTGCAGCATTATCGTACAAACTAAAATCCACCGCCCTGACAAGTCACTAATGGGCAAATAAGTTTTCGAGTCTCTGGCCACTTGATGTTTCAAAAACAAATTCAGCTTCTGCAGAGAAATGAGCACCACCGTGTACCCGCGCGGGTGTGGCTGGGCACGAAGCGTGAGTACGTGCACGGTGCACCTATTCTCTTCTTGTATACGTACACCACCTACGCGCGGTTGTGTGAGAGAGATACAAACCTAGAGAGATATAGTGTGTGTGGCGGGGGGGGGGGGTCAATCAAAAAATTTAACATATGCAATGTGTGTGAAATAGTCCTGGATATAACATATATATATAGAGAGGGGTAATCCACGAGAAGAGAGTGGAGGTCTCATCGTCTTGAGGTGTCCATAGAATCGAAGAGAGGGATGATGTGTGTGTGTGTGTGAGTGTGTGTGTGTGCGCGCGCACGATCGATAAAGAGTGCCATCGAATTTGTGTGTGCCCACGTCAAAGATATAGAGTGGCTGGCCTACTGGAACGTGAGATGGGACATGTGCAGTTTGTCTCTGTGGCATGGATACCTACCTGCAGTGCTCGACTATCGGTGTGTGGTGGGGGAAGAGGGAGGCCCAATTAACTATAGAGGTACAATGGCTGGTATATGTGTGGAGGAGGAGAGAGGCCTACCTCATGTATTAAGGAGATCGATCTGCCTCATGTATTAAGGGAGATCGATCGGCATATGTGCAGGAGATGAATAAGGTGAGTGTTGGAGGGGGTGGTAGTGGAGTTGCTTCTAACAAATGGTGGGATAGGCTTGCTAGACAAACGGAGGGCATGCCCGCAATATCAATAAGAGAGGAGATGGCTTCTTGTTGTCTATGCACGTGCGTGTGAGAGACAGGTCAGGAGGCATGCACGAATGATGAGTGGGGACGATGTGGATGTGGTAAGAAGACGTAACTACATAGGAAGATCAATCGCCCTTTGTAAGATAAAGGAGAGACATAACTTGTGAGACATAACTTTGTAAGAAGGAGCTGGGGGCCTACACACACCGTGGGTGAACGACCTAAAGTGAAAATACGAATTTGCGCGATGGAGCTAGAGAATGCTGAGGGAGGGTGAGAGGGATGCGGGCGTGTGCATGCACAAGAGAAAGTTAGCACTAGTTACAAAGATAAGAGGGTTGTGTGGGTGTAAAAGACGAATATAGATAATATATACTTCATTATAAAAAGAGAATTCGGATATTTGAAGAATTTATCATAGTGTTTCAAACCGACGGATGTGTGAATATATATAACGGTGATACACATGGTGTGGTTATGAACATGGTATACTACATTTAATATGTTTTATCTCTACTCTTATAAAAAAACGGAGTTGTTGATGATGGTGTGCCTGCCATCCTACATTATAGGCCGTCTGATTTATATCTGGCGGATAGCAAGGAAACTATGATGGTTGAAGTTGGCAACAATCATGATTGTAGATTCTTATTGAAATAGAGAAACGAATTCAAGTTTAGTTCGAATTGCAGCGGTAGTATAGACATTTGGAATGCACTAAAATGTTGGTATGAGTAGGTTACATGCATTATACAGCAAGCAAAAAAATTTAATCGGACATAACATGGATTCATACTCCCTCCTTCCATCTATATAGGGCGTAATGAGATTTTTAAGACCGCCTTTGACTATTGACAAGATTAATAGTACATGACATGCACAATGTGAAAATTATATCATTGAAAGAACCTTTCACGGACGAATTTAACGTTGTGCTTTGTGTAAGTTGCATGTCATATATCATTGCTCTAATATTTGGTCAAAGTTAGCATCGAAAAACGCATTAGGCCCTATATAGATGGAACGAGGGAGTAGCTTTGAATAGCATTTGTATAGTAAAACGGGGCAAGACTCTCTCTTTGTGTGGTGTGAATAGTTTTATTTTTTCGTTTTCTTTTTGGTTGAGGGAAGTGCGAATTGATTTGGTACGTACAAGTACAATATTACTACACGTTAGGCTTGTCCCTAAAATTCAACCCACGTCTTGTCATATCCCGAAAATTCAGATATCGTTCTCCCAAAACTCGCGCCTTCACAACCCGCGCCTTGCTATCCCGAAATTACAATGCGCGCGAAAACTCCCTCCAGCTGCCAAATCCCGACACGCGAAATCCCCCTTCTAACCCTGAGCCGAAATGGCCGCTAGTTCAAATCGGTGGGGTAGTTTTGTAACACACCCTACATTTTGGACAAGCGTGTTCCTAAGTCATGCTTCACCCCCTCCCATTGCCCCCTTTTCGCCATTCGGAATCCTAGGCCGCCATAACCTCTCCGCTCCAGCCGCGAAACCCCACCCTCCTCTGTCTGCCACGTCACCGCTGCCCAGCCGGAGCCTCTTCCCCGATGACATCGTCCAGTGCAACAGCTCGACGTCCCTCGTCCACCTCCCCGGATGAGGATCCGTCGTCCATCTCGCCGTCCCGCCGGTTCAGCCGCCCCGTCCTCCACCTCCAAGGAGCTGCTCCGACGATCGCCTCGTCTATCGGGGCTGCTCCATCCCCATAGGGGCGCCTTAACCTGCTCCACCGGAACCGCAGCATCCTCACCGCCTCCTCGGATGAAGCCGAGGCCTACTCGTCGCCACCAAAGAGGTTGTACACTCATCGCATCACACCTTCTCCTTAACTCGACCTCCCGGCGCCGACGGTGCTCCATCCCGCACCCCCATGGAGGGGCTACCTTGAAGCCGGCGCCGCGGGCGACATCTCCACGGCGGCTCTCCCCAAGTGTGAGGCCCCTTCGGCGGCGGCGGCCATACCAGCCGGATCTGCTGCTGCTATTCCGGCTCTTGCTCGATCGCTCGCTCGCCCAGCTGCTGCTGCTGCTCTCCCCCTCGCTCGTGCTACTGCTCTGCTCCGATTAAGCCACACATCAGTCGACTGAATCGACTTTTGGGTCAGTCGATTTTCAGGGGTTGGGGGGGCTCACCGGAGTTATGGAAGAACCACCCGCAGCCGGGACGGGGGCTCACCGGAGAGGTACCCCACTATCTATCTTAGTGTTTGATACGTCTCCGTCGTATCTATAATTTTTGATTGTTCCATGCCAATATTATTCAACTTTCATATACTTTCTGGCAATTTTTTATACTATTTTTGGGACTAACATATTGATCCAGTGCCCACTGCCAGTTTCTGTTTGTTGCATGTTTTTTGTTTCGCAGAAAACCCATACCAAATGGAGTCCAAACGGAATGAAAACTGACGGAGATTTATTTTGGCATATTTATGAATTTTGGGAAGTGGAATCATCGCGAGACGGTGCACGAGGGGGGCACGAGGTAGGGGGGCGCGCCCCAGGGTGTTAGGCGCGCCCCTGACCCTCGTGGCCACCCCGTAAGGCGGTTGTAGCCCTTCTTTCGCCGCAAGAAAGCTAATTTAGGGATAGAGATCGTGTTAAAATTTCAGCCCAATCGGAGTTACGGATCTCCGAGAATATAAGAAACGGTGAAAGGGAAGAATCTGAGAACGCAGAAACAGAGAGAGACAGAGAGACAGATCCAATCTCGGAGGGGCTCTCGCCCCTCCCGTGCCATGGAGGCCATGGACCAGAGAGGAAACCCTTCTCCCATCTAGGGAGGAGCTCAAGGAAGAAGAAGGAGGGGGGCTCTCTCCCCCTCACTTCTGGTGGCACCGGAGTGCCACCGGGGGCCATCATCATCACCGCGATCTACACCAACACCTCCTCCATCTTCACCAACATCTCCATCACCTTCCCCCATCTATCTACAGCTGTCCACTCTCCCGCAACCCGCTGTACCCTCTACTTGAACATGTTGCTTTATGCTTCATATTATTATCCAATGATGTGTTGCCATCCTATGATGTCTGAGTAGATTTTCATTGTCCTATCGGTGGTTGATGAATTGCTATGATTGATTTAATTTGCTTCTGCTTATGTTTCTGTCCTTTGGTGCCCATCATATGATTGCGCGCATGGATCACACCCTAGGGTTAGTTGTATGTTGATAGGACAATGTATTGGAGGGCAAGAGTGATAGAAGCTTCAACCTAGCATAGAAATTGATGCATACGGGATTGAAGGGGGACCAATATATCTCAATGCTATGGTTGGGTTTTACCTTAATGAACATTTGTAGTTGCGGATGCTTGCTAATAGTTCCAATGATAAGTGCATAGAATTCCAAGTCAGGGATGACATGCTAGCAGTGGCCTCTCCCACATAATACTAGCTATCGGTCTAGTAAAGTAGTCAATTTCTTAAGGGACAATTTCGCAACTCCTACCACCACTTTTCCACACTCGCTATATTTACTTTATTGTTTCTTTACCTAAACAGCCCCTACTTTTTATTTACGTAATCTTTATTATCTTGCAAACCTATCCAACAACACCTACAAAGTACTTCTAGTTTCATACTTGTTCTAGGTAAAGCGAATGTCAAGCGTGCGTAGAGTTGTATCGGTGGTCGATAGAACTTGAGGGAATATTTGTTCTACCTTTAGCTCCTCATTGGGTTCAACACTCTTACTTATCGAAAACTGTTGCGATCCCCTATAATTGTGGGTTATCAAGACCTTTTTCTGGCGCCGTTGCCGGGGAGCAATAGCGTGGGGTGAATATTCTCATGTGTGCTTGTTTGCTTTATCACTAAGTAATTTTTATTTGTTGTTCTTAGTTGTTCTCTATCTTTAGTTATGGATATGGAACAAGAAATACCAAAAAAGTTAGGTGTACTTGCTACTCATGGAGATGGGGAACCTCCTAAAACCCTCGATGCTGGTTATGTGAAAAATATTATGTACTACTTTAATAATCCTGAGAAAACCCCATTCAATTATGTAATGGGAGTAACGTTGGATCAACATGAATACTTTAGGGATTACCGCTTGACACAAAAAGGGAAACTATTATGGGATCAAATTCATATATTGAATTGGTATGCTAGGCAACTATGCTTGAGATATGATTATACTTGTTGCTCTAAGATGAAGGCTCCACACCTTCCCTTTTTATGCAAATTTAATGATAATAAAACCTTAGCTTCTTATTCTAGAGGTATATATGATTACTATGATGTGGAACAAATAGAAGAATTTGTTGCTTTTATGGGTGCTTATGAAATTGAATCTACGTTTAAAGATTTTGAAGATTTTGATGATTCGGTTTATAGACCTGAAAATTTAGCTATCCTTAAATATTGCTATGAGAATTATGAATACAATTACGATATTAATGCACTTATTGAGAAAGTCTCCGCTGTCCAAGAAGAGAATAATATTTTGCAGGAGTCTATGGAAGAAGAAATTGATGAAACTTTGAGCTCATTGGATGAGAAAGATGAGGAGAAGAGCGAAGAACAAAAGGAGGAAGAGCGGATTGATCACCCGTTCCCACCTTCTAATGAGACTAACTCTTCAACTCATACATTGTTTAATTTCCCTTCGTGCTTACCGAAGGATGAATGCTATGATAATTGCTATGATCCTGTCGATTCTTTTGAAATATCCCTTTTTGATGATGCTTGCTATGCTTGTGGCCAAGATGCCAATATGAATTATGCTTATGGAGATGAACTTGCTATAGTTCCTTATGTTAAACATGAAATTGTTGCTATTGCACCCATGCATGATAGTCCTATTATCCTTTTGAATTCTCCCAACTACACTATATCGAAGAAGTTTGCCCTTATTAAGGATTATATTGATGGGTTGCCTTTTACCGTTGCACATGATGATTTTGATGAATACAATATGCATGTGCGTGCTACTCCTACTTGCAATTATTATGAAAGAGGAACTATATCTCCACCTCTCTATGTTCCCAACATGATAAAATTGCAAGAAACTGTTTATACTATGCATTGGCCTTTACTTTGTGTGCATGAATTTTTCTTTTATGACATGCCGATGCATAGGAAGAGAGTTAGACTTCGTCATTACATGATATATGTTACCTTGTGCTCACCACTAAATTACAAATCATTGTTAATTAAAATTGGCTTTGATATACCTTGGGATCCAGGTGGATTCATTACTTGAGCACTATATGCCTAGCTTAATGGCTTTAAAGAAAGCGCTGCCAGGGAGACAACCCGGAATTTTTAGAGAGTCATTTATTTCTGTTGAGTGCTTTCATATAGTTTAAAAACAATAAAAATAAAGAGGGGAACCCAAAACTTTTCAAAAAGGAAAGTGAAAGTGAGAAAGACCAGCACTGTTCAAGTGGGAGAGCTCCTTGAACTTTGTTCATGCTCATGGCAACTTTGTGAATCTTGATTACAGAAACTTTTCAACAAAAATAATTATCCCCTTGTACAATTCCTTGTATTATAAAAATAATGTGCCAAGGTTTGCCTTTAGGATGTTTACATTTGCTTGATGGTTTGTATGGTGCAGGACAGAAACTTTGGCTGTAGTGCGCGATTTTACATTTTTAGCTGGAACGTCAAATGGTTCTGATTCTTTTTGAAATGTCTTCCTATACAAATTGTTTATTTTTTCCTAATTTTGGTAGAATTTTTCAAGTATCATAAGTATGGTGAATGTTCATATTATTACAGACTGTTCTGTTTTAGACAGATTCTGTTTTTGATGCATAGTTTGCTTATTTTGATGAAACTATCAATTTATATTAGTGGATTAAGCCATGAAAATGTTATCTTACAGTAGACACAATGCAAAAACAAAATATGAATTGGTTTGCAACAGTACTTAGAGTGGTGATTTTCTTTATTATACTAACGGATCTTACCGAGTTTTCTGTTGAAGTTTTGTGTGGATGAAGTGTTCGATGATTGAGAAGGTCTCGATGTGAGAAGAAGGAAGAGAGGCAAGAGCTCAAGCTTGGGGATGCCCGAGGCACCCCAAGTAAATATTCAAGGAGACTCAAGCGGCTAAGCTTGGGGATGCTGGGGAGGCATCCCCTCTTTCTTCAACAAATATCGGTATGTTTTCGGATTCATTTCGTTCATGCGATATGTGCAAGTCTTGAAGCTTCTTTTGCATTTAGGTTTTTATTTTTCTTTTTATACACCATGCTGGTATGAGATAGTCCTTGGTTGATTTATAGAATGCTCATTGCACTTCACTTATATCTTTTGAGTATGGCTTTATAGAATGCTTCATGTGCTTCACTTATATCATTTGAAGTTTGGATTGCCTGTTTCTCTTCACTTAGACAACCGCCATTTGTAGAATGCTCTTTTGCTTCACTTAGATTTGTTAGAGCATGGGCATATCTTTTTTAGAAAGAATTAAACTCTCTTGCTTCACTTATATCTATTTAGAGAGATGACAGGAATTGGTCATTCACATGGTTAGTCATAAAATCCTACATAAACTTGTAGATCGCTGAATATGATATGTTTGATTCCTTGCAATAGTTTTGCGATATAAAGATGGTGATATTAGAGTCATGCTAGTGGGTAGTTGTGTATTGTAGAAATACTTGTGTTGAGGTTTGTGATTCCCGTAGCATGCACGTATGGTGAACCGTTATGTAACGAAGTCGGAGCATGATTTATTTATTGATTGCCTTCCTTATGAGTGGCGGTCGGGGACGAGCGATGGTCTTTTCCTACCAATCTATCCCCCTAGGAGCATGCGCGTAGTACTTTGTTTCAATGACTAATAGATTTTTGCAATAAGTATGTGTGTTCTTTATGAATAATGTTGAGTCCATGGATTATACGCACTCTCACCCTTCCATCATTGCTAGCCTCTCTAGTACCGTGCAACTTTCGCCGGTACCATAAACCCACCATATACCTTCCTCAAAACAGCCACCATATCTACCTATTATGGCATTTCCATAGCCATTCCGAGATATATTGCCATGCAACTTCCATCATCATCATATACATGACTTGAGCATTCATTGTAATATTGCTTTGCATGATCGTAAGATAGCTAGCATGATGTTTTCATGGCTTGTCCGTTTTTTGATGTCATTGCTACGCTAGATCATTGCACATCCCGGTACACCGCCGGAGGCATTCATATAGAGTCATATCTTTGTTCTAGTACTGAGTTGTAATATTGAGTCGTAAGTAAATAAAAGTGTGATGATGATCATTATTAGAGCATTGCCCCAGTGAGGAAAGGATGATGGAGACTATGATTCCCCCACAAGTCGGGATGAGACTCCGGACAAAAAAAATAAAAAAAAGAGAAAGGCCAAAAAAAAAGAAGGCCCAAAAAAACAAAAAAATGAGAGAAAAAGAGATAAGGGGCAGTGCTACTATCCTTTTTCCACACTTGTGCTTCAACGTAGCACCATGTTCTTCATATAGAGAGTCTCTTGAGTTATCACTTTCATATACTAGTGGGAATTTTCATTATAGAACTTGGCTTGTATATTCCGATGATGGGCTTTCTCAAATGTCCGAGGTCTTCATGAGCAAGCAAGTTGGATGCACACCCACTTAGTTTCAGTTGGAGCTTTCATACACTTATAGCTCTTAGTGCATCCGTTGCATGGCAATCCCTACTCACTCACATTGATATCTATTGATGGGCATCTCCATAGCCCATTGATACGCCTAGTTGATGTGAGACTATCTTCTCCTTTTTGTCTTCTCCACCATCATATTCTATTCCACCTATAGTTCTATGTCCATGGCTCACGCTCATGTATTGTGTGAAAGTTGAAAAGGTTTGAGAACGTCAAAAGTATGAAACAATTGCTTGGCTTGTCATCGGGGTTGTGCATGATGTGAATATTTTGTGTGGTGAAGATGGAGCATAGCCAGACTATACGATTTTGTAGGGATAACTTTCTTTGGCCATGTTATTTTGAAAAGACATGATTGCTTTATTAGTAGGCTTGAAGTATTATTGTTTTCATGTCAAAGGATAGATTATTGCTTTGAATCACTCGTGTCTAAATATTCATGCCATGATTAGACATATGATCAAGATTATGCTAGGTAGCATTCCACATCAAAAATTATCTTTTTTATCATTTACCTACTCGAGGACGAGCAGGAATTAAGCTTGGGGATGCTGATACGTCTCCGTCATATCTATAATTTTTGATTGTTCCATGCCAATATTATTCAACTTTCATATACTTTTTGGCAACTTTTTATACTATTTTTGGGACTAACATATTGATCCAGTGCCTAGTGCCAGTTTCTGTTTGTTGCATGTTTTTTGTTTCGCAAAAAACCCATACCAAACGGAGTCCAAACGGAATAAAAACGGACGGAAATTTATTCTGGAATATTTATGAATTTTGGGAAGTGGAATCATCGTGAGACGGTGCCCGAGGGGGGCACGAGGTAGGGGGGCGCACCCCAGGGTGTCAGGCGCGCCCCTGACCCACGTGACCACCCCGTAAGGCGGTTGTAGCCCTTCTTTCGCCGAAAGAAAGCTAATTTCCGGATAGAGATCTTGTTAAAATTTCAGCCCAATCGGAGTTACGGATCTCCGGGAATATAAGAAACGGTGAATGGGAAGAATCTGAGAACGCAGAAACACAGAGAGACAGAGAGACAGATCCAATCTCGGAGGGGCTCTCGCCCCTCCCGTGCCATGGAGGCCATGGACCCGAGGGGAAACCCTTCTCCCATCTAGGGAGGAGGTCAAGGAAGAATAAGAAGGAGGGGGGCTCTCTCCCCCTCGCTTCCGGTGGCACTGGAGTGCCACCCGGGGCCATCATCATCACCACGATCTACACCAACACCTCAGCCATCTTCACCAACATCTCCATCACCTTCCCCCATCTATCTACAGCGGTCCACTCTCCCGCAACCCGCTGTACCCTCTACTTGAACATGTTGCTTTATGCTTCATATTATTATCCAATGATGTGTTGCCATCCTATGATGTCTGAGTAGATTTTCGTTGTCCTATCGGTGAATTGCTATGATTGATTTAATTTGCTTGTGGTTATGTTGCTGTCCTTTGGTGCCCATCATATGATTGTGCGCGTGGATCACACCCTAGGGTTAGTTGTATGTTGATAGGACTATGTATTGGAGGGCAAGAGTGACAGAAGCCTCAACCTAGCATAGAAATTGATGCATACAGGATTGAAGGGGGACCAATATATCTTAATGCTATAGTTGGGTTTTACCTTAATGAACATTAGTAGTTGCGGATGCTTGCTAATAGTTCCAATCATAAGTGCATAGAATTCCAAGTCAGGGATGACATGCTAGCAATGGCCTCTCCCACATAATACGTGCTATCGGTCTAGTAAAGTAGTCAATTGCTTAAGGGACAATTTCGCAACTCCTACCACCACTTTTCCACACTCGCTATATTTACTTTATTGTTTCTTTAGCTAAACAGCCCCTACTTTTCATTTACGTAATCTTTATTATCTTGCAAACCTATCCAACAACACCTACAAAGTACTTCTAGTTTCATACTTGTTCTAGGTAAAGCAAACATCAAACGTGCGTAGAGTTGTATCGGTGGTCGATAGAACTTGAGGGAATATTTGTTCTACCTTTAGCTCCTCGTTGGGTTCGACACTCTTACTTATCGAAAACTATTGCGATCCCTTATACTTGTGTGTTATCAGGGTTCAGGGTGGGGGGCGGGGGGCCTAGAGGGATGGCCGGGGCGGCGGTGGCGAGTTGTTTCGGGGCGGCGAGGCGGCGCTGGGGCCGGCGGTTCGACCGGTGGTGGCTGGCGGCTCAGGGGGGTGCAGGTTGAAGATGAACTGCAGGCCCTCCCTAAACTACATGTCAAGTGCCTCTCTGCTACCATTGCGTTCAGTTTCGATAGTAGCATTCAGATTCCACAGTAAATTTCAGTTTCGACAGTTAAGTTCAGAGTCAATAGTTTTTACCTCATCTGTTGTAGTCAGGTGGTTTTTGGTGATGTTAATTTTACATCCATTTTACATCATCTATTGGAGATGCTATTAGAATCCCACTTGAGATTGGCGATGTATGTCTTGTGCTGCTTCAGCCTTGACGTCTTACGGCTCACCGGAGCTGCTCCAATGACAGAACGATCCGTCACAACAGAGCAGTGCCCTGGACGCCGTCTACAGATTCCTCAGATCTTCCTCCACACCTCCGACAGCCACCTCTGCCTCAAATGCTTCAGCGACCAACCCAATGATGCTGAGGTCGACACGGCTATGGCAAAGAGGTTGTACACTTGTTTCATCACTTATTACTATACATTCACGTCGATCCATTAGGGCTATTTTGGTTCAACGGAAAAACATTGATCCACTGGTTGTTACCATCACTCTAAATTTCTGCATGCTCTCCTTACATAATCTCACCATATTTTTTTGTATGCATGTCAGATATTGTACACAGTCATGCTGAACATGTAGAGAAAAAGAGAAGAGTTTTGCGCGACAATACAATGTCATGCAGACATCGCTCCATGATGGGTTCAATGGCAAACCCTCCCACCCCTCTCCAGATTGTAATCCGGAGGAAGATATCTGTTTTGAGGCGGATTCGGACGCCACTGACAACCCCTATTTACCCCCAAGGTGTTTGCTCTACCTTGGCATGATGATGTTAGTCATATCATGCATATGTTGCCTTGCAGTGCCTACTTTTAACATCAAATATGTCATCTTCTTAGTTTAGACATGTTCTGTAATGCCACCTCTTTAGTTTCTATATCATATATGGGAATTATGCAGTCTCATGTCTTTTAGCCAACCATAATATATGTGAAATGTGCAATGCCATCCTGTTTAACCAGGCATCATATATTTGAATGATATCTTGCCCATCCTTTTCTTCATTACATTTCCATTTGTCGACAATGTTTGTACATTAAACTACTCTTCCTGTGAATCAGCCATTTGGGTGGGAGATGGAAAAATCTGGAGTGAAAACAAGGCCTTCAGAGCAGACAATGCTACCTGTCGAAGCAGATCTCTTGTTGGGTCCCGATAGCTCCTCAGAGATGGTTTCAGAGACAGATGACCAGTCCTATTCCCCCACTGAGGTGTACGCTCTAACTTGGCATGGTTATGCTGCTCATATCATGCATACGGTGTCTTTCATTACATAGTTTAGACATCATATACACAATATTCAACACCATGTTCTTAGTTCAGACATCATATCGAATGCACTCTGTTTAGCATATAAATCACATATGTGAATTAAATGTTGCGATCTTGATTACTTAGATAACATGTAGGTGAATTATGTCATGCGATCTTGTTTAGTTATTCATCATATCTTCGAATTATGTTATGCTATGCTATCTAGTTTAGATAGACATCATATATGTGAAATTATGTCATGCTATCCGTTTTAGTTAAACAATATACATGTCAACTATTTCATGCGCTCTTTTTTCCAACCTATCTATTGCATATGTCTCTCATACAATGTGTGTACATTCAACTATGTTTCCTGTTTATCAGCCATTTGAATTGGAGCGGGTGATGCCAGTATCTAGCGGACTAAAAACACGGTCTTCAAATAAAACAGTGCTACCTCTTGGTGGAGATAGCACCCCGGTTGTACATGCACAAGAACCAGCCCTGCCACACATAACCCAAACTCTCACAGATTGTACCCCTACTACGATGGACAGAGAACCAGCTTCACCCAATCTAACCCCAATCCCAGCCGATAGTAACCCAGTTCCTGTTGACACAACACTATCTCCACCACAGAGCTCCCAAACAAGAGCAGTTAGTAAGGCAGCTCCAGTGCCCATAGGGCCAGTACTATCACAGCGAACCCCAACTCCACCAGTTAGTACGCCTATTCTTGTGGAGGAAGCACAACCAGCTAGTCGTAGTGTAGCATCTATCGCATTTGATGTTGTTAAATCGTATGTGCGTATCTTCCCATCTTGGAAATATTATACTGAAGATGAAGGAAAATGCCAGTTGCAGGTGTTTGTCCAGGAGTTATGTGTAAGTAATGTTATTCATGGCAATTACTTTGCTTCGTCCCATACATCCTACCTCCATGATGGTTATAATACAGCAAATTTTCCCATTTTTCTCTATAGAGAAGGACCGATTTGGAAACTCAGGATGAGGTAACCTGTGCTAATACCTCTGCTATCTTCAAGAATGCTTGGTGGCAGTATCGGAATTACCTGAAGAAAACGTACTTCACTGGCAAAGAAACTCATCAAATTCCCTTACGTTCTCCTGAGACACATTTACTGGACGATGACTGGGAACGCCTTGCTCTGTACTGGTCCCGAACCAAGAATGTGGTAAGGTCTATGAGCTCATTTTCTATTTTTAAGTATTATATTCTTGCGTCTTACTGTACTTTGTTCATCTAGAACAAGTGCCTAAACCTGAAGAACAACTGTTCTAATTTAAGATTCCATTGCTACCATAGGACATAGATATATGTTTGTTTGATGCTTTTATTATGTACTAGTACTTGGCAATAGAAGACTTGGTAGTTTAATCCTATCCACCTTACTAATGAACTGGTTCACCGAAATGAGTTTCATATACTAGTACATGCTAAACTTGTTATGTGTCTGCTTGTTTCTTCTTTTAGAATGCTGACAAAATATTGGGGAAGAGTGCCTTATTAAGCAACGGTAAAGGAAGTAATGCAGATAAGGTTCAGGATAGTGACACATCCTGTCTTGGTTTAGTGTTGGAGTTACTGGCCACTACCGCTTGCACAAGCTATTCAAACTCACTGTCTGAATCAGTTCGGTTTCTTGAGTCTCAACTACAAGCTGAAAGACATCGATCAGCTGTGCTGCGACAAGAAGCGGAAGGACTGCGGAAGTCCCTGGAGCATTCAGATGCATACTTTCTGGTGCAACAGCAAGCGTTGGAGGATTTTAGCGCCAAACAGGACAAAGCTAATCAGCTTGCTAAGCTTATTGCCAGCATGGTGGATACCCAGGATAACGTTTCTTGAGCTCTTCTGAAGTTGTTTCAGTTATGCTCTTGTTTTGCTGCCACGTTTATTTGCACTAGTGGCCAGTTTTTACGGCCAGTGTATATGATATGCTGCTTTGTTCCCTATATTTGCAATGGTGGCGAACTTTGATGCCCAGTGGATGTAATATGTGTAATAGCCGTGATAGCCTAGCGTTAGTTGCTTGCTTATTTATTTCCTTGTTGTCTTGTTTATTTGTTTGCTTGTAGTCATTGCAGTTCTTTTTCTGCGGTTAACTAGTGGCTGCAATAACCTATTTTTTAAAACTAGGCCACAATAACCATGGGCGAATATTTACTGTAGTGACACTGGGCCTCCTACGGGCGTAGAAACAGTGGGCCTTCTACGGGCCATAGAAACAATAGGCCTTCTACGGGCCGTAGAAACAATGGGCCTTCTACGGGCCGTATCATCAATGGGCCTTATACGGGCCGTATGATCGATTGGCCAAACATGGGCCAATAACATGCCGCATTATGGCCATAAACGGGCTAGAGTTGGAATCGTCCGTTCACGGGCCGACCGTAACGGGCCATCGTTAATAGGATGTATTTGACGACGCTATGAAAACGGCCCAATGTATTAACGGACCACAAACAGGCCGACTGTAACCACGGGCTGAATTTGGCCCACAAGCAGAAAATGACAGTAACGGGCCGTAATTAAATGAATGTTGGAAATGAGCCCAAGAATAAATGGGCTCTGAGAAGGCCGAAAGATAACATGGGCTGGAAACAGCCCAACGGAATAACGGGCCGTTAATGGGTATAAAGTGATATACTGTTCATTACGGGCCAGTTTCACCATGGGCCGTTAATGGGTGTAAAGTGATACACTGTTCATTACGGGCCAGTTTCACCACGGGCCGTTAATAGGCCAAGAGTTACATAGGGCCTCATATGGGCCGAAAGACGTCATGGGCCATACATGGGCCAGAAGTGAAAACGGGCTGGAATCATATTGGATGGCCCATATGACGCTACTGGGCCTAATTTGGATAGGGCGTAATGGGCCTTGGGTTAGCGGGCTGTAAATGGGCTATATGCGAACAGGCCGTTAACAGGGTTTCCATGGGCTGGCCCGCCACCTTTTGACCAAGTCAAACGGGCCGGCCTTTTCATAGGAATGGGCCTCTGTTGAGCCGTGCCACGTGTCGACGTATCATAGGCACCTTCCGTCCAATGAGTGGTTAACATCTGTCCCAACGATGAGCCGACACGTGTTTCCTCCAGCCAATGATGATTTTACACGTGGAAAATCCCCATTGGTCAGGGCTATTAACGGGTTATCGGATCCAAAACCCGACCCGATAGCTTGACGGCGTTCCGTTACGGTGGATGCCACGTGTCGGTCACCCTTGACGAAAGCACTTCTGTGACGCGCGATTTATCTTCACGGAAGTGGACACTTCCGTGATGATAATTTTGGTAATGTCATGGAACACTTCCACGACAACACAGGTATGACTATCTTGATTCTGTCATAAATTTGTCATGGATGTACATGCATGACAAAAAAAGCGACCTACTGTGACAAACACGTATCATCACGGAAGTGTATTTTTTTTGTAGTGCTAGCATGGATAAGAGGGATGAACACTGGAGCAAGACCAAGCATGGAGATGATGGCATGCGCAAGGGGATCAAGAACGGAGTTACAAGTGATGATTTCAGGACTTTGAAGCCCCCATAAGGAGTGCATGAAGCCTTGGACGAAATATACAAGATGCCACTTCATAAATTTCGCCCAGAGGCTATTCTAGGTGCTGCGTCACCTTATTATTGGGCCAGGCCCATGTATTTTCAAAATACTTAAGTATAGGTTGTTTTTAGAGTCCGTATGTGTGGGGAAACAAGAGTTAGGGTTGGTTTCGGACCCCTCATCCAAGGGCCACGAAATTCCCCCCTCTTCCTCCATATATACAACCCTTAGGGCGTCGTTTAGACTTTGGGTTTTCTTTAGATCAAAAGTTCGCCATAGCTGCAACTTCGCGAACTTCGTTTGTGTCCAACGACCAGAGCAAGGCATCACAGAACCCCACCTTGATCAATAAAGCTTTCATCTTATATTCACACTATCCAGATTGCAATCTCAGTTTCTTGCTTGTTCTTCGTTTGCTCGCAGGAAACAGACCCTCGTGGTCAGGTTGATCGTGCTCCGGCGTGGTCAATAACCCCTCGGAAGTTGGTTTAGCGATTGCTAAGGCGCGACGTCTCGCACGTTCGTAGTCGGATCGTCAAGGTCGACTCCCACAGAAAATGATAGCCACCATCTCATCAAAACATCGGGACACCTTCGCCTCTATCATTAGGCTCAACTAAACTCCCGTCAGAAGGGATCATGCATATGTTACAAAATTCAGTAAGTGGTATCTGACGGGTTTCAGCATATAAATTAAACTGCACCTTAGGAGGATTATTCCTAGGAAAGAAATTAAAACTTTGAACAAAGGTGTTGGTGAGGAGATGATACTGTTCACATTCAGCTGCGATGAAGTCGGTGAGGCCGGCATTAGTAGCATATTGTGTAAACTCTTGCAGGATTCCAGCCTCTTCCATGAACGAGGTATGCGGCCATTCGCACGGCCGTACTTCCACCAACCTCCGGGGGTGGATATCACTATCAGACGACTCCCCAGTAACTCCCTTGGAGTTCTTCTTGGAACCAAACTTCCTAAAGATATTCATGTTTTTTCTATGAACGGAAATTCTGAAATTTTTAGTCCACAAAATTTTCTCAACAAAACTTCACAAAAATGATACCAACTACTCATAGGGACCATAGCAAGCATTGAAACTGCTTAGAACTCTACGAATTCAACATGCAAGCTCATCTACAACAGCACCAAGAGTAGCTAATTATTCAAAATATAAACAACTAAAACAAAACTAATTGGACAAATGGTGGAATCACATACCAAGCAACAATCCCCCGAAACAGTTTCGGGAACGGAGCTTCGAGCAAAGAGATCGAAATTCGCGGGTTTGAGAGCAAGAACACGGGAAAGAGAGCAATGGTGAATTTTTTCTGGAGGTAGGTGATGATGTGCTATGAAGAGATAAGTGAGGGGGCCCACGTGGGGACCACAACCCACCAGGGCGCGCCTGGGGGTCCTAGCGCGCCCAGGTGGGTTGTGCCCACCTGGTGCACCTCCCTCTGATATTATGATGTAGGGTAGAACCCTAATCGCCCGATCTTTCACGAAAGGAGCGGATCCCGCGAAGAACACGAGGAACACGAGGGGAAAATGAGGGAAATCACGAGGGGAAACACGAGAGAATCACTCAACCAACAATAAATAGTCACACATGTGCTAGATCCTCGAGTACATAAAGTAAGATACACGATCCACAATCAACTAGGGACGATACACGGTAACCGGTCTTCTCCGTGAGGAGGTCTTGAAGTTCTTCTCCAAAAGGAGGTCTTGAATCCAGAGGGATCTTCTTCGTAGAGGCCGTGGCCTCTCTCGTGGAGTAGATCCGATGTGGATGAGTAACGCTCTATCTCTAAAATGAGCTAAACCAATGCTAACCCTAAAACGCAGGTGGAGGGGGAGTATATATAGTCTAAGGGGCGAAGGGGTACATGGGCCTCGGCCCATATGCACTGCACGCAGGCAGGGAAGGCCGTATGTCCGGGCGACGGGCCGGATGTCCGGGCGTTTGCGGAGGGCCGGATGTCCGGGCTGGAGGGGCCAGATGTCCGGGCTGGCGGGGTTGGTGTTGTTGCTCTTGGGTTCGGCGGTGTCCGGATTTCCGGGACCTGGGCCGGATGTCCAGCGGCTCATGAAGGGCCGGATGTCCGGGCCATGGCCGGATGTCCGGCTGCTGTAGCAGCAGACTCTTCTTCCTTCTCCTTCCTTCGCTCCTGTGCACGCTTGGCCTTGGTCCTTGGGCTCTCCTTGGACTCCTCGGGTGTACCTGAGTATGCACAAGGTCTTCGCTTGAAGTAGCATCCATGTCTTACATGCGGAAAGGGAAGATTCGGAAAGGAGGGAGTTCAGCTTAGGTCCAAAGGCGTATGCTTGAGTGTACATGGGGATGATCGTAGGATGCTCCGCATCATCTCCCCTGCCTTGGGAAAGATCCGACCTTGGATCGTAAACCTCATCACCATGGAAACGGTTGTCGTGGACGAACTTGTAGTTGGATGAAGTGGAAGACATGGCGCAATCCAAGTACTCCAAGGTGTCTCCTGAGTGGTACACATGGAAAAAGAGAAAACACAAACGACACTCAGAAATACAATGGTTAGCGCACACAAAGTGTCCATCATGTAAGAATGAGTCCGTGCGACAAGATTGAGCATGACAAGGTGCATGAAGCTTATCCAAAAGATATGGAATGGTATGCAAAGCATTCATGGGAGCAAAAACATTCATTATGCACACAAATGTGTTGGGAATATGATCAATGCAACCATGGTGCAAAATGATGTCATAGTGAGACGGTTTATCAATAGCATGAATATGGTAATGGATGCTCAAGATGAATAAGTTATCATGCAATTAATGGTAGGTAATATGATCATGATGTATGAATATGCCATCACGGTATATCACAACAAATTTGCTAAGGAAATGCACAAGCTCATATATCATGGATGACATAGAAAGACAAGATGCAACAAGGCAATCATAATATGAGTCAATCCATGCATAAGATGCAAATTTGTCATGTGTATGATATGTCCATCGAGCATGACATGTGTGAGCACAATCAACAAATATGGAGGTGTTGGTGTACCGATGCTCGATGTCGTGGCGTGAGTGGAGGTTCGAAGGTGCTTCCAATAAGTCCGAGCGCTCCTCAATGTGAAGGTCCATAGAGCCAATCTTCAATGTCGCTCCTCCATTCGCGAGATGTACTATGTAGACAACAAGAAGGAAACGACAATGAAAGAGTGACCCATCCAATATGCATATTTGAGGATGGCTCAATAGGAAGGAGTTCACCTTTAGGAGATTTTCGCAAATGTTGGTGTTGCACATCATGTATGCCTTCACATGACCAAATTGTGTCATGAAGGTATCGCCTTGTGAATCCTTCAACATGAAAGAACATGACAAACACTCGGAAAAACAAATGAGGTTAGCGGAGATGCAAAACCTATCATTCGTGTGGTAAAATACCCAACAAGTGTATGCATCATGCTCATCATAAGAAAGGACAAGGGAGCATTTCATAGTATGGAGGCATATGATGATGCGAGAACAACCAAATACAATAGGCTCAATCAAGCAAGCATGCATCACAAGTAAAGTGTCCAAGTCTCCATGATCAATAAGCATAGATTCAACAATTGGAGACAATGAACACAATATATCATGTGAGAGGCATGAACATGAACGTCATCCACCCAAGAAAGCAAGTAAGAATGGAACATGGGTGATGCGACAAAGCAAGCAATCATGTGAATGAAGGAAATCAAGCTAGTAGTGCGAAGATGCAACGTACTAGAAGGAATCATGTCAAGTATGTCATGTGTGCAAATGGTGGGCATGAATAATGCACAAGACATATCACAAGCATGAAAGGAGGATATGAGCAAAATAGGATCAATAGCATGAGGCACATGATAAACATGGCAATAGCAACAAGGATCTCCACCAAGCATGCAAATAGACATAGGAGTAGCATAATTGTGAATCATTGGTAGATGCACGCAAGGGTCACAATTGCATGGCAAAGGCATAGAAGTAAGCATAGCATGCAAAGTGAACACGGTAAAATGAGCATGAAGCGATAAGCGGTATATAGCCCATAGTCGTGTGAGATCCAAGTGAGAGAGATGTGCGTAGTCGTTGCGCGAGGAGAGCGGTGGGAAGGATAGTTCACCGGATCCCAAGTCATCTTTGCTCTCAAGAGCTCATTTCGTCAACTCTTGGGATTGAGAGGTTGACGAGTATATGCGAGTACCTACACAAAACAAAGACAAAGGGAAAATTGTGTGTGCATGGTAGATGTACACGTCATCCATCATGATGCGCATGTGCTTGTGTTGGTTAGCACAAAATATCTAATGCTCGAATAAATGAGATGCGTGATATAGAAACATGTCATCCATCATGATAGGTTTGTTGTTATGTATAGCATAATGGAGACTCAAATTGTGTAATGCATCACAAGAAATATGTAGAGCATTGTTATTCATGAATGCATATGGTGCAAGCAATTATGAAAATCATGCAATGTATGGAATGCATCAAAATCTCATAATATGTATGAGGAAACTATGGGGGTCTCCTCATGAGCATTAATGGAAACATCACATGGAGAAGATTGACAACATCCCACACAATGCATATTTGGAACAATGTGATCATGGCATGGCATAGTAGATGAATTGCGCAAATCATGTAAAGAAGCATAGCAATATCATCGCAAGAGAAACAAAAGCCAATGACCATCATGTCGTCATCTATGCCATAAGTGCAAATGGGATTTATGTTAATGGGGCATGCATAGTCACTATGTTGAGATTAAGATGATGCAATATGGGATATATCTCACTCATAGCACATGACAAGGTTAATGGATTGTCAAACATGATGTGACCAAAATAATTTTCACATGATATCCTATGGAGCATAGCATCACAACTAGGAAACTCGACATGCTCGTCATCATATTCATCATAAATAGGTAATTCATGACATGAAGAAGTCGCACTAGCATGAAGCATGGGTATAGGTGTGTCAACATCATGCAAGCAATCATTCATAAAATAGTCCACTGGTGGGACAAGAGAAGCACCATCACCTATGTTACCTTTGGAGCCTCGCTCATGTGATGTAGGTGAGGTGTCGAACACCAAGTCTTGGTGATCTTCATCTTGATGGAACCATGTGGGGGGTGCATCTTCTTCCACCATGGCCATCATCGTCTCCATTGGAGGTATGGACTCGTCGAGGATAGGCGTGTCGTCATGTAGGAGACCTAGCACCAAAGAAGAAAACACATTCAGAGTAGAGGTTAGGTCGTTAGAAATCAAAGTGGCCTCACATGTCGTGTCAACTACCTCACTCACTAAGTGTTGTGTCTCACTCACTCCCTCTTGGATGCTCTCACTCATATGGTTGGCGGAGTCACTCAAATGGCTCTCAACCTCACATAGGATGTGTGGCATGCTCTCAAGTGTGGGGATAGTGGTGGTCACACTCATCCTCTCATAGGAAATGCACTCAAGGTCACAAATGGTGGAGTCACTCATATCACTCATGGTGGGGTGGCTCTCCTCACATGGGAATTGGGGCACCTCTTTATATGTGGGCGTCGGAGATGTTGGTGCAAATGTCTCCATGCTCAATCATGTCATCGTTGTAGCCGTGGATGAAGGCCGAAGATGGCACATCATCACTCTCCTCTAAGACCAAAGATAAGGTCTTATGTGCGGTCTCGTAGCTTGACTCGGAGTATGAGTCCAATATGGGCGCCGTCTTCATGTTGTTGAAGAGGTTCATGCTCGTCGCCGTGGTTGAAGGGGATGGCCCTTGCTCGACCTTCTTGTCGCCATCTTGTTGTTGGAGGCCCATATGATGTGGCACCTCGTAGCTCGTCTCCATGACCGAAGGGAAATTCCCATGCTCGGCCATCTTCCTTGAGGGGCTTCCGAAGATGGAAGTGTCGCCCTCGCTTGTAGGTGGTCACCTTGTACTTGATGATGTCGATGTAGGCGAACTCACGGGAAGTAGGCGAAGATGCCTTACTTCCAAAGGCGAAGATGCCTTGAGAACACTTGGCAAAGATGCCGAAGTGGTTGGTGTTGCCGCAGCTCCGTCTTGGTGGTGCTCGTCTCGCGGTCTTCTCTTTTGCTCTTGAAGCTTGGCCTTGGCGTGAAGTAGAGCTTGTTGGGACTTGTGCATTTGCGCGTGTTGAGCATCTTCATGATGATGGTGTCATTGTCATACTTGAGCTCGTAGATGTCGTTCGTCGTCATCGTGCACATGATGCTTGGAGGTGACTTGCCCTTCATGACGATGTGGATCACGAACGTGATGGTGGTCGCCATGGAGATGTAGACGTGGACGACTTGCGCTTGCAACATTTTTGCGCTCCTAAGACTTGTGACTTGAACGTAGCCGCCTTGAGGATGATGAAGGGGAAGAACGGTTGATCAACAAGGTCCGAATCTCCTCCATCCTTGCATCTTGCTCCTTATTTTGTGTGGAAAGCTTGTTGTCGATGTAGTCCCTTTTCCTTGCTTCGGAGTGACGAATGTCGATGGAGAGGTTCTCGATGCGCTCTCGCAATCTTGATTGTGCGCCTTGCATTTGTCGTTGTAGATCAAAGATGGACGCTTTGGTGATGTAGTTGTTCACGCCGTCATTGTTGTGGAAGACAGGAGATGAAATGCCTTGCCTATCCATCACAATACTCGAGAAAATATGAGTGGCAGAAAGACAAGAATGAATACCAAATGTACCTTGACCGAAGTTGAAGGTGGATCAATGATCACACAAATGTGGACAAGGAAATAGCACAATTGGTACCAATTCTTGTCGGTTTCTCACACCTACACAAGTAAGGCTTATGGTGGAGCTCGGTGAGGATAGTGGCACAAAAATTTGATGTAAAATGTTAGCAAGAGTCAATAATGTTGAAAGAGATTCACAAATTCGCAAGTGAAACAAGTAGACCAATAGCAATATGTGGCACACGGAAACACACACACGGATAGATAAATGGGGTCGTGCAACCAAGGAATGAGCTCAAAATTTGGAATCCACGGAAAATGCTCTTGTTGCACAACTCTAGAGAGACGCTAGCATGATTGCTCAATAGGCGGATACTACACTTGTGCACAACCTATAGGAGACAAAAATGCAACGACTTCTATCCCAAGTATGCTATGTATATGATGTTCCGGTGGTATGATCCAAGATGATCGGATATGACAATCTTATGCAATGTGGTATCATGCTATGGCACTTGCTTACAAGCTCTTTGTTCACTCTTTTTCTTTTGCTTAAAAGCATATATTTTTTTTTGTATATGGCCACTTTGCGAAATGCACAAACCAAGATAGCGATTGTGTATATGCGGGAACAAACTTGAGGCACAAGGGATGATATGATACCGATATGATATGGTATGTATGCAATGTATGGTGTAGATCACTAATGTGCACAAGTAACGTTGCCGACAATACTCAAATGGCTAGTCTCGATAGGCAAGTGACGCAAAATGGGCTAGGGGTTATCAATGCAATGGCAAGGGAATATACAATGGAGGGATACCACGATACCGAGATGATATGGAGGTTACCATCCTTGGCGATGATGAGTGGCGGTGATCTTGATGGAGACTCGTCCCTAAGTAGCCGAAACACCTTAGGAAACGGAAAAACCACGAACTCAAAATCTCAAATATCAAATGGTGGTAGCGGGAATGCGGTGGTGGTTTTGTGGAAGTGCAATGATGGGTTATACGAGTAGGCAATGCGGAAGTGGAGGGTAAGGTTGGCTATACACGGTGTCGGAGTTGGAAGCACGGTCCTAAGTAGCCTAAACACCTTAGGAGACACGACTCACAGCACAAACAAAATTGGGTTAAGTCGGGGTGGAAGAAGTGTATGGTTGGTAAGCCTATGCGGAAGTTATGGTGGTGGTGGTTGATGAAGAAGCAACCGTCCCTAAGTAGCCTAGACACCTTAGGAGACTCAAATCACTCCTCAAGCAACCACTAATGTGATGGGGAACAAAATTGGTTAGGTTGCGGAAGTTGGTGGTGGAGTAGTAGAGGATGTGGTGGAAGCCCTAGGCAAATATGCCAAAGTTCCAAAACATTTATGGAGTCAAATGATTTTGGTAGTATTTTTGTGGGAAGGGGGATGTCAAGAGATTTTCAACGAGCTAAAGAACGTCAAAAATGGACTCCGGATGAATTAATTATGGACAAAACGGTGAAACAGGGGTGGCTGAGATGTCAGGGGCCGGACATCCGGGGGTGGGGGCCGGATATCCGGGGGCTGATGTCCAGAACCGTGCGGGTTTTATGCTCTAGGAGCCGGATGTCCGGCTTGGGGCCCGGATGTCCGGCCTGAGGCCCGGATGTCCGGCCCGACGATTCCAGATCTTGATTGGGACATCAAAACTCGATTTGGCGCGGAAGTAGATGAATTTGGGGGCAAAATTGATGGGATTTCGTGGATGGAAAGTTGGGAAACTTGGTGATATGCTAGATCCACTCGAAACCAAGAAAATCCATGGATCAGAATCAACAAAACTTCGTTCAAACCAACAAATCACAAAAAAAATTGGGGCTATTTTTGGTGGGGATTTTTGAATTTAGGACGAAATCAACAAAATTAGGCTAGAAGACAAAGAGGGCAGGCTCCGAAATCGTGATCGACGTGGCTCATGATACCAAGATGATGTAGGGTAGAACCCTAATCGCCCGATCTTTCACGAAAGGAGAGGATCCCGCGAAGAACACAAGGAACACGAGGGGAAACGAGGGAAATCACGAGGGGAAACACGAGAGAATCACTCAACCAACAAGAAATAGTCACACATGTGCTAGATCCTCGAGTACATAAAGTAAGATACACGATCCACAATCAACTAGGGACGATACACGGTAACCGGTCTTCTCCGTGAGGAGGTCTTGAAGTTCTTCTCCAAAAGGAGGTCTTGAATCCAAAGGGATCTTCTCCGTAGATGTCGCGGTCTCTCTCGTGGAGTAGATCCGATGTGGATGAGCAATGCTCTATCTCTAAAATGAGCTAAACCAATGCTAACCCTACAACGTAGGTGGAGGGGGAGTATATATAGTTTAAGGGGCGAAGGGGTACATGGGCCCCGGCCCAGATGCACTGCACGCAGGCAGGGAAGGCCGAATGTCCGGGCGACGAGCCGGATGTCCGGGCGTTCATGGAGGGCCGGATTTCCGGGCTGGAGTGGCCGGATGTCCGGGCTGGCGGGGTTGGTCTTATTGCTCTTGGGTTCGGCGGTGTCCGGATTTCTGGGACCTGGGACGGATGTCCGGCGGCTCGTGAAGGGCCAGATGTCCGGGCCAAGGCCGGATGTCAAGCTGCTGTAGCAGCAGACTCTTCTTCCTTCTCCTTCCTTCGCTCCCGCGCACGCTTGGCCTTGGTCCTTGGGCTCTCCTTGGACTCCTCGGGTGTACCTGAGTATGCACAAGGTCCGCGCTTGAAGTAGCATCCATGTCTTACATGCGGAAAGGGAAGATTCGGAAAGGAGGGAGTTCACCTTAGGTCCAAAGGCGTATGCTTGAGTGTACATGGGGATGATCGTAGGATGCTCCGCATCATATTATTTGCACAATAAATTCTTAAATATTCAGGAAAAAATCATATTAAATTTTCAGAGCATTCTGAGAACTTTTATTTTTGGGTCATTTTTATTGCACGGAAAATTCAGAAAGCAGACAAAACATGACATTTTATTTTATTTAACTAATAAAAATAGATAATAAAAGGTTGGGACAGAAGGTAGTGCTTACTAAATTCATCAACTTCATACCTCTCAAAAATGATCTATTAATAAGGTTGATCAGGTCTTATTAACAACCACTTTCGACTAGCACGAAACCAAAGAACTTCCGTAATTTAGTAAGTTACCTTGTCACACCCTAGCTAGTTCAAGCATTAGAGTGTGCATCATGTTTAAATTCCTCTTAAATTTGAAATGGGGAAGGCAGAAACCCCCAACACCCCCCTGGAAACAACTAGGGTTTACTAAAATTATTTTCAATGAACCTGAAATGCCCTTCTAAAAAGTTCACCCTCTTTGTCTTGGGTTAGAACCTCTGGCAAAATTGGTGCACAATTTTGCAGGTCAACAGAAGGTCATTGAATTAAATCATAAGTATTTGAATTTGGGCATTTAAATGCTATAAAATAATTTAAATGTTCAAATAATTCTGGAAATAAATGTTTGCTGTTGGATATATTCTAACCAGAGCCCACAATTATTTTCAGGATTTTTGGAAATGTTTTAGTATTTTCAATAAAGCCCAACAGTTGCCATTAAATAGAAAAACAGAAACAATCAGAAAAAAAGAGAGAGAGGGAAGCCACCTGGGCCTTACCTGTGCTGGCCCAGCCCACCTGGCTCGGCCCAGCTGACTGGCTTGCCAGTCGTCGTCCTCCTCCCGCCAGAAGGACGAGGGTGAATTCGCCGCCGCCAGGACCTCCCCGAGCTCGCTGACCCCCTCTCCGACCCCGCTGTGAGCTCCTCTTCCTCTTCCCCTAGCTCCCGTGCTCGTTTGGCCTTTGTAGTCGCCACTTCCACCGCACCCGAAAGCTCCCCGCCGCCGGCCATGGCACCGTCATGGCTAGAGCCACAGTGGCTCGAAGCCAAGCACACCGTTGTGCTCAGCGCAGCACCAGGAGCCCGTAGCCACCACCAGCTCCTTTTCCCATGCACCGTAGCGTCAAACCCAACCCCGTCCGAACTCCGGCCGCCACCACGAGCTCGATTCTGGCGAGCTCGCTCCACCCCAGCTCCTCCCACTTGCCCCGCTAGATGCGCGCGAGCCCCAGCTACGCGTAGGACCAAACCGCGGTCGATTTGGTCACCTGTGGGCGATTTCCAAAGCCCTCCGCCGTCTCGGCCTCGCCGGCGACTCAACGCTGGCGGGATTAGCCCCGCTGACCAGGGGTTTGACCCCAGTTTGACTCCCCTGAGTCAATGACAAGTGGGCCCCCTGTGCTAACTAAATCAAATTAGTCTTAACTAAAAATAATTAGTTTAATTAACTACTGACACGCGGGACCCACCAGTCAGGTTTGACCTAGACGTCCCCGTTGACCACTGACGTCACCCTGACGTAATGCTGACGCAATAATTAAATTACTGGAATTATTCTTATACAGGAAATTCCAGAAAATAGTCAAAACTTCTAAAAATCATAGAAAATCAACCATAGCTACAAATGCAAAGATTTATATATGAAAAATGATCAGAAAAATTCAATCTATCCATCTGTAATGGTTTCATGCATGACAAAACAAGTTAACCTTGCTGTTGAAGCAGAATAAGGTAATGCACTAATGTGGCTATGTTAAATGAACTAACATTTGAACCTTTGGTTCAAATAAGCACATTCCTTTCTGTTATAGCTTGCATTAGGCCAAGACACATTCATATTGCCATGTCATAGCATGCATCATATTGTTGCATATCGTCATGTGTTGATTGTGTTCCGATGTGTTCTTCGTGGTAGGTTCTGCCTCCGAGGATATTCACGAGTATCCAACTAAAGGGCAGTATCCCACTACCACTCCATCAGGCAAGCAACCCATTGATCATTCCGATACAAACCCATGTTCTCGCTTCTGCTCTTGTTTACTGCATTAAGACAACGCGATTCAAACTATTGTGTGCTACGGTAGCTGAACCCTTATCCTCTGCATGACCTGTCATTGCCACAGTAACTAGATGAAACCCACTAGCATGTGTAGGAGTTGATTGAGCCATGTATGTGATTCCTACCTTGCTATGCCTGCTATGCTTAGAGTTGTGTCAGGTCTGGTTCATCTGGGTGATGGGCTAGAGTGAAATGCTTATGCCGGTAATGTGAGGGATGTGTTGAACATGTTTTGGTAAAGGTATCGATGAGAGGCCATGTAGGAGTACATGGTGGGTTGTTTCATTGAGGCCGTCCATAAGAACTGAGATCTATATGTGTGATTTAAGATGCAGTTACTACCGTACATTGGGCCCGAAACCAATGGACCCTCTCGGCTTGTTAATCACCCTAGTACTCTGTCCAGGAGTTGCAAATAGTTTCTGGTGTTTGTAGGTTATGTGTTGGCGGCCGTGCGTAGCACTGACCCTAGGGGTGGGCTGTGTTGCGGTAGATACACCGTGACCGGGTATGCCGGGCGCCCGTTAGGCGTCTTGGGACCCTGTTCACATCGTTCGGGGCCGTATGTGGAAACCTCGGCCGGACTCCCTGCGGATGGAACCTGGATAGGCGATAAACCTGGACTAGAGACTTAAGTGTTTAGGTAGGCCGTGGCCAACACCCTCACTAGGGTTCCGCTTGAAGGTTGCCGAGTACATGTCGTGTAAACGGCGGTAAGTGGTGAAAGCGTGTATGAAGAAGTACACCCCTGCAGGGTATAAAACTATACGAATAGCCGCGTCCGCGGTAAAGGACTACTTGGTTGCCTATACAGTTCATAGACAAGTTAATGGATACTACTAAAAGACTCAAGATAAGCGTGAGTACCGAGGATGGCCCTCTCGTAGGATGACGAGGGAGCATCCTCGGTGGAGTATTGTGTTGGTGAGTAGTGGACTCGTGTGCGAAAACATTCTACTAGTGAAGTTCCGTGGGATAGCTTAGCCAAGAGTCAAAGCTGGCTTGCTGCATTAACCCCACCACCTTCTTGAGAATAAGCATGTATAGTAGGTTCTGATGTAAGACTTGCTGAGTACCTTTGTACTCATGTTTGCTTAATTACTGTTTTCAGACGACAACACCGCCCCCTCCGATGGGTTCTACGTAGACCTTGACGTCGACGAGTGACTAGCCACCCAGGTGGTGATCCTGGCCATGGAGGCCCCTATGTAGATAGACAGGCTTCGAGAAGCCTTCTTTCTTTCTAGAGTCTGTACTCAGACTTGTTGCTTCCGCATGTGCTTGTATGATTGTATGACTTGAGTGTCGGGTCATGTGACCCCTATCTGTACGAACATGTTATGTACGGCTCTATGGAGCCTTTAAATAAAGTACTTGAGTTGTAGAGTTTTATTGTGATGCCATGTTGTATGTACTCATATCGGGCATATTGTGTGTATGATTGAAATGCTTGGTATGAGTGGGATCCGACAATCTAGTTGTTTATCCTTGGCAGCCTTTCTTATGGGGAAATGTAGTCTAGTGTTCCTCGAGCCATAGTAGTCCGCTACAGCCCGGTTCACCGGAGTCCTGCTAGCCCAACACTACTGTTCAGGACACTTGACTGGCCGGCATGTGTTTCACTTCGTTCCTATGTCTGTCCCTTCGGGGAAATGTCACGCGGTGATATCCGGAGTCCTGCCTAGCCTGCTATAGCCCGGGTTCCCCAGAGTCCTGTTAGCCCAGTGCTACAGCCTGGAATCACTCGCTGATGACCGACATGCTCGATGTGATTCATGTATGCCTGTCTCCATAGGTCTGTGCCGCTTTGGGTTCACGACTAGCCATGTCGGCCCGGGTTCTCTGTCATATGGATGTAGCGACACTATCATATATGTGAGCCAAAAGGCGCAAACGGTCCCGGGCCATGGTAAGGCGACACCCGTGGGATACCGTGCGTGAGGCCGCAAAGTGATATGAGGTGTTACTGGCTAGATCGATGTGACTTAGAATCGGGGTCCTGACAGCGTTGGTATCAGATCTGGACTGCCTGTAGGTTTGTTGAGCCAAACTGGTCGATGTCGAGTCTAGAAATGTTTTAGTTATATGTAGGGGAATTGATTGTGGGAGGGCACGTAAGGCTCTTTACTCCTTTACCCTATGCCCTCTGATCTGAGTCATTCTCTTCTCATTCAAGGTGGGTTAAGGACTAGGCTCTCTCCCTCTATCAGGTTCACGTGTTACTAATCCGTAGTAGCTTATAGGATTGTTGTTACAAGTCCCAGTTTAGTTTCTACTATTCTTAGTATGTTGCTAATTGGATCAGAACCTTGATATGATGTTGTTGAGTGGTATTGCGAACTGTTGTGGATGTCTCAAATCTTTTTCTGAGCATTTACAGCTGTTATGCTGTCCAATTTTCCCTAGAAATTCTGATGTCTTTGCATTGTGGTTGTGCTTTCAGATGGCCAACCGTGTTCAAAACCAAGTGGTTCGCCTGACCCGGTGCCTCGACGTGCCCGGTCATACTGCTATGTTAGTCCGGGTAATGATCGAGACGGGTTACCATTGGTATCCCGATGTCTCAAATCTTTAATCAAAGCCAATATTTCTGCACCGTCAGGATATTTCCTTCTTATCATGGATCTACCGAGCCCCTTCACTGTTCCTATGGACTCGGGGTTACTGTTGAGATGGCTGTGCAGGATGCTGCCTATTCCATGATGACCATCATGCGAGTCCGGACTGGCCTACTTCGGAACACCGACTTCCGTTACATGCCAGCTTTCACTTCCGGGAGCGCAAGGGTATCTTTAGGCTATCTATGCTGACTCCACTCAGGAGGACTCATTAACTCATACCACTGCCGAGATGCTCGAAGATAAGGACTGAGAGAATCGGGCCTTGAGGCTGGAGCTTTTCGATACCCGTGCTGATCATTGGGCCACATTGACTCGGTTTGCACCTGCGGTGCAAGCTGGATGTATGGATACAAGGGATCTGTATCCTATGAGATCTGCTTTGCCAGACATGGTGGATTGGCGTGATGTCAGAGGCATCACCCCACCCCGTGGTCCCCGCAGGCCACCGTTTGTTGGTCCAAGACCTCATCCTAGCCCCTTTGGTCCACAGGCTCCTCAGGACCGTCTGTTCCCGGATGGTCACGTTGAACTTCCAGGCTATGGAGGTGACCTCTATGAGGACTACTACAGAGCTGTCTGAGTTAGTAGTAGTATCACTAGTATTGTAGTAGTTGTATCTCCCCTGTCCTGCGTGACTTGTGGAATATGACTTTGTGTGTAATCAATTCCGGAGGTGTAGACAAATAATGTATAGGAGCTTGGGATGCCTCTGATGAGATGTAACGTCTTTTCATCATAGTTGTACTGTAGCCTGGGCTTGTACTAAACTATGTATGATGTGTATGACCGTTGGTATATATATGGCAGTTTTATATTACCATGACATACGGATGAACATCTCTGCATTCCATGTTATCCATTACATTCTGCACTTCCTTGCTAAGTTTGAGCCATCATTGTCTAAACCGTTGTCTTGTTTTCTCCTAGGATGGTCAACACCCGCAGCAACCGTGCTGCCTCGGAGCAGGGGGAAGCCAGTGCAGCTAGGGGTGAAAATTTGCCTCACCCGCCTTCTCTGGCCTAAGTAATGCTGGAGGCGGAAAGAAACAAGCGTGAGACTAACCGCCTGCTAGAGCAGATTGAGCAGAACACTGCACGCCACCCGCGAAATGACTTGGTGTCAATTAATGACTTTATCAAGCTGTACCCACCAAAGTTTAACCATTCCGTCGAACCCCTCGACGTGGATGACTGGCTTCGCAACATTACCCACAAGCTACGTTCTGCCAACGTAGCCAAAGCCGACAAGGTTACTTACGCTGCCTACCACCTCGAAGGCCCTCCTAGCCACTGGTGGGAGAATTTTGAAGCTATGCGCCCGGTTGGCCAAATTACTACTTGGGCTGAATTCAGTGAGGCTTTCCGTGAGCATCACATTCCGGAAGGTCTCATGGATCGCAAGAGGGAGGAGTTCTGCAATTTCACCCAAGGAAGACTGACTGTGGATGCATATAGTCATGAATTTGGGAATCTGGCACGCTATGCCCCTGAAGAGGTATCTACTAACGCTAAGAAGCAGGCAAGGTTCCGCAAGGGACTTAGCCCTGAGATTCGCCGCGATCTTCGTCTGCACGAGTGCACCTCCTTTCAGAAGTTGGTCAATAAAGCCATCAGTGCTGAGACAGGCCAGACTGATTATGACGCTTCACGCAAGCACTCCCGTGATTTTGGCTCTTCATCCGGCTTTGGAGCTCAGAAGCGTCGGGTGTGGATTCCAAGCATGGCACTGCCACCTAGGTTCATCCCGAGGCCATCCTTTGAGGCGCCTCATCCCAACCAGCAATTTGCACCGCCCAAGCCCTATGGTGGCCCCGCTGCTAATGCTGCTCCACGCCCCAATGTGGTGACATGTTTCAAGTGTGGAGAGCCGGGTCACTATAGCCGAGAGTGTCCCTAGAACAACAACCCCACTCAAACTGGAAAGTCTGTTGGCCGTGGTAAGCCCGCGGGAAAGACACTCTACGCCAAGCCGGTCATTACTGCACGTGGCCATGTCAACTATGTTTCAGCCGAGGAGGCTCATGAGGATCCCAACGTCGTCCTTGGTACGCTCCTTGTTAACTTCCATCCGGCATCTGTTCTTTTCGATACTGGAGCATCTCATTCATTCATATCCGAGAACTATGCTCGATTGCACAACACGACATTCTGTGACATGCCCTCTACCATGGAAATTCAAACTCCTGGCTCTAGATGGCAAACTTCTAGAGTAAGCCATGGGAACGAAATTCTTGTCGATAGACTTGTCTTCCTTGCATCCTTAATAGCTCTCAAGTCCTTGGACATAAACATCATCTTGGGTATGGACCGGATGTCAGCTCATTACGCTAAGATCGATTGTGCCACTAGAACCGTTCAACTTACTCACCCATCGGGCAAGACAGTCAATGTCTTAACCCGAGTGGCCAAGCGCCAGCTTTACTCCTTAAATGCCAACCCCCTTCCAGACCTTGAGGATGTTCCGGTAGTCCGAGACTTTCCGGATGTCTTTCCAGAAGAACTGCCAGGTGTTCCACCTGACAGGGATGTTGAGTTTGTGATAGACCTTGTTCCAGGAACCATTCCAATTTCTAGAAGACCCTACAAGATGGCACCCTTAGAACTAGCCGAGCTTAAGAACCAACTCGATGAGTCCTTGAAAAAGGGTTTTATCCGTCCTAGTTCCTCTCCTTGGGCTTGCCCCGTCCTCTTCGTTAAGTAGAAGGATGGAACGGATCGAATGTTGTGGATTACCGACCTGTCAATTTGGTCACCGTCAAGAACAAATATCCGCTTCCCAGGATCAATGATTTGTATGATCAGCTCGCTGGATCCTCAGTCTTTTCCAAGATGGATTTGAGGTTGGGCTACCATCAAATCAAAATCAGAAACGGGGACATTCCCAAAACGGCCTTTGTTACTCGTTATGGCCAATACGAGTACACCGTTATGTCCTTCGGTTTAACCAATGCCCCAGCCACCTTCTCCCGGTTAATGAACTCAGTTTTCATGGAGTACTTGGATAAATTCGTCGTAATATACCTCGATGACATACTCATCTACTCCAAGAATGAAGAGGAACATGCCGAACATCTAAGGCTGGTATTGATGAAACTTCGAGAGCATCGCCTTTATGCCAAATTCTCCAAGTGTGAATTTTGGTTGCCAGAAGTGACCTATCTAGGCCATGTAATCTCTGGTAAGGGTATTGCTGTCAATCCCGAGCGAGTTCAAGCCGTCCTTGATTGAACTCCACCTGAGACGGTCAAGCAAGTTCGGAGCTTCCTTGGCTTAGCGAGCTATTGCCGCTGCTTCGTCGAGAATTTATCCAAGGTTGCTAAACCTCTGAATGAACTCCTCAAGAAAGATAAAAAGTTCGAGTGGACTCCACAGTGCGAGTTCAGTTTTCAGGAACTGAAAATACGCCTGACATCTGCTCTCGTACTGGTACCACCAGATTTCTCCAAGGACTTTATTATCTATTGCGATGCCTCGCGACAAGGACTAGGTTGCATACTCATGCAAGATCGTTAGGTAATTGCCTATGCTTCACAGCAATTACATCCACATGAGGAAAATTATCCCACACATGATCTTGAGCTTGCAGCTGTAGTCCATGCACTTAAAACTTGGCGACATTACCTTCTCGGAAATCGTTGCGAGATCTTCACCGACCACCAATGTTTGAAATATATCTTCACCCAACCAGATTTGAATCTCAGGCAAAGACGTTGGGTTGAGTTGATCTCGGATTACAACTTAGGAATAACTTACACCCCGGGCAAAGCCAATGTCATGGCTGATGCGCTAAGCCATAAGTCCTATTGTAACAACCTGATGTTACAACAAAGTCAACCACTTCTCCATGAGGAATTTCGTAAGCTAAATCTTCACATTGTTCCTCGAGGATTCCTATCCACCCTGGTGGCGAAACCTACCCTTACGGATCAGATCATCAAAGCAAAGAAGGTAGATCCAGGAATCTCCCGTATTAAGAGAAACATTAAGAAAGGGGTCACGAATTGTTTCTCCATTGATGATCAAGGTGTCGTATACTTTGGAAATCGCCTAGTGGTTCCAAAGGCACGAAACCTGAGGCGGCTGATCCTTAAGGAAGCTCATGAATCCCCTCTCACCATTCATCCCGGTAGTACCAAAATGTATCAAGACCTACGCTAGAGGTTTTGGTGGACTAGGATGAAGAGAGAAACCGCTCAATACATTGCTAATTGCGACGTTTGTCGTCGTGTTAAAGCAGAGCATCAACGGCCTGCTGGCACCCTTCAACCTTTGGCTATTCCCGAGTGGAAATGGGATAAAATCAGTATGGATTTCATCACTGGGTTTCCCAGGACCAAGAGAGGGAATAATGCCATCTTCGTCGTGATCGACCGACTTTCCAAAGTAGCCCATTTCCTACCTGTTCGTGAGAGTATCACCGCTAGCCAGCTAGCCGATTTATACATCTCTCGAATAGTGTCTCTTCATGGTGTCCCATTGGAAATTAACTCAGACCGTGGGAGTCTCATCACCTCTCGATTTTGCGAAAGTTTCCAAAATGCTATGGGAACTCGTCTCTCTTTTAGTACCGCCTTCCATCTTCAATCAAGTGGTCAAGTAGAATGAGTTAATCAAATTCTGGAAGATATGCTCCGAGCTTCTGTTATCTCGTTCGGAATGAGTTGGGAGAATTGCCTCCCATTCGCGGAGTTTGCTTATAACAATAGTTATCAAGCTAGCTTAGGCAAGGCTCCTTTCGAAGTTCTCTATGGACGAAAATGTCGAACTCCTCTTAACTGGTCAGAAACCGGGGAAAGACAACTCTTTGGCCCGGATATGATTTAGGAAGCAGAAGAGCAGGTTTGCGTTATTCGTGAGAAATTGAAAACAGCCCAATCTCGTCAAAAGAGTCAATATGATCGTAAACATAAGCCTATGACTTATGAAGTCGACGAGAAGGCCTACCTTCGGGTTACTCCGTTAAAGGGAACCCATCGTTTCGGTATCAAAGGCAAATTGGCTCCTCGTTACATTGGACCCTTTCGCATTCTTGCCAAACGAGGAGGAGTTGCCTACCAATTGGAACTACCTTTGCATCTTTCCAGAGTTCACGATGTCTTCCACGTTTCACAACTCAGGCGTTGCTTCGCGGATCCTATACGTGGAGTGGACCACGAAACGCTTGATCTACAAGATAAGCTCTCCTATCGGGAATATCCCGTTCGTATCCTTGATCAAGCCGAGCATACCACTCGACGTCATAATATCAAGTTTCTCAAGGTTCAATGGTCACACCATTCCGAGAAAGAAGCCACTTGGGAAAGGGAGGATCGTCTTCGACTCGAGTACCCCACCTTCTTCCCAGAGGATCCTAAATCTCGGGATGAGATTCTTTTGAGTGGGGGTGAGTTGTCACACCCTAGCTAGTTCAAGCATTGGAGTGTGCATCATGTTTAAATTCCTCTTAAATTTGAAATGGGGAAGGCAGAAACCCCCAACACCCCCCTGGAAACAACTAGGGTTTACTAAAATTATTTTCAATGAACCTGAAATGCCCTTCTAAAAAGTTCACCCTCTTTGTCTTGGGTTAGAACCTCTGGCAAAATTGGTGCACAATTTTGCAGGTCAACAGAAGGTCATTGAATTAAATCATAAGTATTTGAATTTGGGCATTTAAATGCTATAAAATAATTTAAGTGCTCAAATAATTTTGGAAATAAATGTTTGTTGTTGGATATATTCTAACCAGAGCCCACAATTATTTTCAGGATTTTTGGAAACGTTTTATTATTTTTAATAAAGCCCAACAGTTGTAGTTAAATAGAAAAACAGAAACAATCAGAAAAAGAGAGAGAGAGGGAAGACACCTGGACCTTACCTGTGCTGGCCCAGCCCACCTGGCTCGGCCCAGCCGACTGGCTTGCCAGTTGTCGTCCTCCTCCCGCCAGAAGGACGAGGTGCGCGTGGCCGGCGCCCGCGGCCACACGCCGGCCACCTCCTGCTTTTGCCGACTCCCGAGAGACGTCCAGGGATGCCACGCGACCCCCACGTCCCCCTCTCATCCTCCCTCACGCTCCCCCTCGTCTCCCTCACCCTCTCCCGCGATGGCCGAGCGTGAGCCTCGCCGCCGTTCGCCATAGACGCCACCAAAGCCACCCCCTCGCCCCTCCGACGAGCCCAATAGCTCTGCCTCGTCGCCCTGGACCTCTCCGCTGACCCACGCGACTCCAAACACCGCCGAACGCCGTCTTCGCCCTCGTCTTCAACCTCGGGCACCCGAGCCATCTCAGGTCGATTCGCCGCCGCCAGGACCTCCCCGATCTCGCTGACCCCCTCTCCAACCCCGCTGTGAGCTCCTCTTCCTCTTCCCCTAGCTCCCGTGCTCGTTTGGCCTCTGTAGTCGACACTTCCACCGCACCCGAAAGCTCCCCACCGTCGTGGCTAGAGCCACAGTGGCTCGAAGCCAAGCACACCGTTGTGCTCAGCGCAGCACCAGGAGCCCGTAGCCACCACCAGCTCCTTTTCCCGTGCACCGTACGTCAAACCCAACCTCGTCCGAACTCCGGCCGCCGCCACGAGCTCGATTCCGGCGAGCTCGCTCCACCCCAGCTCCTCCCACTTTCCCCACCAGATGCGCACGAGCCCCAGCTACGCGTAGGACCAAACCGCGGTCGATTTGGTCGCCTGTGGGCGATTTCCGAAGCCCTCCACCATCTCGGCCTCGCCGGCGACTCAACGCCGGCGGGATTAGCCCCGCTGACCAGGGGTTTGACCCCAGTTTGACTCCCCTGAGTCAATGACAAGTGGGCCCCCTCTGCTAACTAAATCAAATTAGTCTTAACTAAAAATAATTAGTTTAATTAACTACTGACACGCGAGACCCACCAGTCAGGTTTGACCTAGACGTCCCCGTTGACCACTGACGTCACCCTGACGTAATGCTGACGCAGTAATTAAATTACTGGAATTATTCTTATACAGGAAATTCCAGAAAATAGTCAAAACTTCTAAAAATCATAGAAAATCAACCATAGCTCCAAATGTAAAGATTTATATATGAAAAATGATCAGAAAAATTCAATCTATCCATCTGTATTGGTTTCATGCATGACAAAACAAGTTAACCTTGCTGTTGAAGCAGAATAAGGTAATGCACTAATGTGGCTATGTTAAATGAACTAACATTTGAACCTTTGGTTCAAATAAGCACATTCCTTTCTGTTATAGCTTGCATTAGGCCAAGACACATTCATATTGCCATGTCATAGCATGCATCATATTGTTGCATATCGTCATGTGTTGATTGTGTTCCGATGTGTTCTTCGTGGTAGGTTCTGCCTCCGAGGATATTCACGAGTATCCAACTGAAGGGCAGTATCCCACTACCACTCCATCAGGCAAGCAACCCATTGATCATTCCGATACAAACCCATGTTCTCGCTTCTGCTCTTGTTTACTGCATTAAGACAATGCGATTCAAACTGCTGTGTGCTACGGTAGCTGAACCCTTATCCTCTGCATGACCTGTCATTGCCACAGTAACTAGATGAAACCCACTAGCATGTGTAGGAGTTGATTGAGCCATGTATGTGATTCCTACCTTTCTATGCCTGCTATGCTTAGAGTTGTGTCAGGTCTGGTTCATCTGGGTGATGGGCTATAGTGAAATGCTTATGCCGGTAATGTGAGGGATGTGTTGAACATGTTTTGGTAAAGGTATCGATGAGAGGCCATGTAGGAGTACATGGTGGGTTGTTTCATTGAGGCCGTCCATAAGAACTGAGATCTGTATGTGTGACTTAAGATGTAGTTACTACCGTACATTGGGCCCGAAACCAATGGACCCTCTCGGCTTCTTAATCACCCTAGTACTCTGTCCAGGAGTTGCAAATAGTTTCTGGTGTTTGTAGGTTATGTGTTGGCGGCCGTGCGTAGCACTGACCCTAGGGGTGGGCTATGTTGCGATAGATACACCGTGGCCGGGTATGCCGGGCGCCCGTTAGGCGTCTCGGGACCCTGTTCACATCGTTCGGGGCCGTATGTGGAAACCTCGGCCGGACTCCCTGCGGATGGAACCTGGATAGGCGATAAACCTGGACTAGAGACTTAAGTGTTTAGGTAGGCCGTGGCCGACACCCTCGCTGGGCTTCCGCTTGAAGGTTGCCGAGTACATGTCGTGTAAACGGCGGTAAGTGGTGAAAGCGTGTATGAAGAAGTACACCCCTGCAGGGTATAAAACTATTCGAATAGCCGCGTCCGCGGTAAAGGACTACTTGGTTGCCTATACAGTTCATAGACTAGTTAATGGATACTACTAAAAGATTCAAGATAAGTGTGAGTACCGAGGATGGCCCTCTCGTAGGATGATGTGGGAGGATCCCCGGTGGAGTATTGTGTTGGTGAGTAGTGGACTCGTGTGCGAAAACTATTCTACTAGTGAAGTTCCGTGGGATAGCTTAGCCAAGAGTCAAAGCTGGCTTGCTGCATTAACCCCACCACCTTCTTGAGAATAAGCATGTATAGTAGGTTCTGATGTAAGACTTTCTGAGTACCTTTGTACTCATGTTTGCTTAATTACTGTTTTTCAGACGACAACACTGCCCCCTCCGATGGGTTCTACGTAGACCTTGACGTCGATGAGTGACTAGCCACCCAGGTGGTGATCCTGGCCATGGAGGGCCCTATGTAGATAGACAGGCTTCGAGAAGCCTTCTTTCTTTCTAGAGTCTGTACTCAGACTAGTTGCTTCCGCATGTGCTTGTATGATTGTATGACTTGAGTGTCGGGTCATGTGACCCCTATCTGTATGAACATGTTATGTACGGCTCTCTGGAGCCTTTAAATAAAGTACTTGAGTTGTAGAGTTTTTTTGTGATGCCATGTTGTATGTACTCATATCGGGCATATTGTGTGTATGATTGAAATGCTTGGTATGAGTGGGATCCGAAAATCTAGTTGTTTATCCTTGGCAGCCTTTCTTATGGGGAAATGTAGTCTAGTGTTCCTTGAGCCATAGTAGTCCGCTACAGCCCGGTTCACCGGAGTCCTGCTGGCCCAACACTACTGTTCAGGACACTTGACTGGCCGGCATGTGTTTCACTTCATTCCTATGTCTGTCCCTTCGGGGAAATGTCACGCGGTGATATCCGGAGTCCTGCCTAGCCTGCTACAGCCCGGGTTCCCCGGAGTCCTGTTAGCCCAGTGCTACAGCCTGGAATCACTCGCTGATGACCGACATGCTCGATGTGATTCATGTATGCCTGTCTCCATAGGTCTGTGCCGCTTTGGGTTCACGACTAGCCATGTCGGCTCGGGTTCTCTGTCATATGGATGCTAGCGACACTATCATATATGTGAGCCAAAAGGCGCAAACGGTCCCGGGCCATGGTAAGGCGACACCCGTGGGATACCGTGCGTGAGGCCGCAAAGTGATATGAGGTGTTACTGGCTAGATCGATGTGACTTAGAATCGGGGTCCTAACATACCTCAACAGGGATATGAATGTCCCGAACAATAAGCATTTCATATTTCTTTTTGGCAGTAAGTAGAGGCATTTGAAAACTTCCAATAGTGATTGTCGAAGATTTTTCAATAACATTAATACCATTCACATGGAGTTGTTTCTTTGGAAAGTGCATCGTATGCTCATAACCATTGATATGAAATGTGACCTTGCTTTTATTGCAATCAATAACATCCCCTGCAGTATTCAAGAAGGGTCTACCAAGGATAATCGACATGTTGTCGTCCTCAGGCATCTCAAGTATAACAAAGTCAGTCAAAATAGTAACATTAGCAACAACAACGGGCACATCCTCACAAATACCGATAGGTATGGAAGTTGATTTTTCAGCCATTTGCAAAGATATTTCAGTAGGTGTGAGTTTATTCAAATCTAGTCTTTTATATAAAGACAAAGCCATAACACTAACACCAGCTCCTAAATCACATTAAGCAATTTTCACATAATTCTTTTTGATGGAGCAAGGTATAGGTGGTATTCCCGGATCTCCAAGTTTTTTAGGTACTCCATCCTTAAAAGTATAATTAGCAAGCATGGTGGAGATTTCAGCTTCCGGTATTTTTCTCTTATTGGTAATGTTGTCTTTCATATACTTTGCATAAGGAGGCATTTTTAAGATATCAGTCAAGCGAGTACGCAAAAAGACTAGCCTCAGCATTTTAGCAAAGCTTTCAAATTCTTCATCATCTTTCTTTTTAGTTGACTTAGGTGGAAAGGGCATAGGTTTTTTAACCCACGGTTCTCTTTCTTTACCGTGTTTTCTAGCAATGAAGTCTCTTTTATCATATCTTGTATTCTTAGGTTGTGGGTTATCAAGATCAACTGGTGGTTCTATCTCAACATCATTGTCAGGTTCATTACTATTTGTTTGAGTATTTTCATGAACCTCATCATTAACTTTTTCATTATCAGAAGGTGAGTGTTCACTACCAGGTTGAGTTTCAGCATCAGAGATAGAAACTTCATTATCATTATCAGGAGGTTTTTCTACTTCAGGTTCACTAGAAGCATGCAAAGTCCTATCATTTTTCTTTTTCTTCTTCTTTTTAGAATGACTAGGTGCAGTGGTGTTCTTCCTTTGTGAATCCTGTTCAATTATTTTTGGATGTCCCTCAGGATAAAGTGGTTCCTGAGTCATTTTACCTCCTCTAGTTGCAACTCTAACAGGAAAGTCATGTATATTATTATTCATTTCATCTAGCAACTCTCTCTGAGATTTAGCAACTTGTTCTAACTGGGTTTGTACCATAGAAGCATGATTTCCAACACCTCTAACATCATTTGAGATTCTAAATAACAAGTCACTTAAGCGAGCAATCATATCAGAATTGTTTCATAACATTTGCATTAAAGTGATCTTGTTTTCTAATATAGTTTTCAAACTCATAAAGGCATTGGCTAGGGTGCATATTGTGAAGATTATCATTATCATTGAATTTCATAAGAGAATTTACCTCTACCACCTTAGGCAGTGGTGGTCTATTAAGCCCATATATTTTTTCAATAGGAGGCAAAATTTTCACATCCTCAGCTTTAATACCTTTTTCATTTATAGATTTCTTTGCCTCTTGCATATCTTCGGGACTGAGATATAATATACCCCTCTTCTTTGGAGTGGGTTTAGGCGGTGGTTCAGGAAGAGTCCAATCATCATAATTTTTCAATATGTTATTCAATAATTCTTCAGCTTGCCCAACAGTTCGTTCCCTGAAAACACAACCAGCACAACTATCTTGGAAATCCCTAGAAGCATCGGTTAGTCCGTTATAGAAGATATCAAGTATTTCATTTTTCTTAAGAGGGTGATTAAGCAAAGCATTAAGTAACTGGCAAGGCCTCCCCCAAGCTTGTGGGAGACTCTCTTCTTTAATTTGCACAAAGTTAAATATTTCCTGTAAAGCAGCTTGTTTCTTATGAGCAGGGAAATATTTTTCAGAGAAGTAATTAATCATATCATGGGGACTAGCACACAACCAGGAGTAAGAGTATTGTACCAAGATTTAGCATCACCCTTTAATGAGGATGGAAATACTTTGAGGATATAGTAATAGCGAGTTTTCTCATCACGCGTAAAAAGGGTGGCTATGTCATTCAACTTAGTAAGATGTGCCACAACAGTTTTAGTTTCATAACAATGGAAAGGATCAGATTCAACCAAAGTAATTAACTCTGGGTCGACACAGAATTCATAATCCTTATCGTCAATAAAGATTGATGAAGTTGCAAACTTACGATCATATTTCATTCTAGCATTCAGAGATTTTTCTTTATACTTGCATAGTAATTTCTCTAGATCATCTCTATCCTTACAAGCAAGAATGTCTCTAGTTGTCTCCTCATTCATAACATAACCTTCCGGTACCTTAGGCAATTCATATCTAGGAAGGCTAGTTCTAGCAGGTGTTTCAGGAGTTTCAGATTCAAGCTCATAATCAGATCCAGCAACATCATGTTGAATTACTCTAGCAATTTGTTCATCAAGAAAGTCACCAGGTGGCACATCATTATCATCAAGCAAGGTACTAGCATCATCATAAGTATCATTCATAGCAGAAGTAGCATCATCAATAACTTGCGACATATCAGGACTAATAGCATGTGGTTGAAGGAAATATGCACTAGAGACAATAATAAAGTTGTTATTTATATTTCCTTATATCATGTTAAATGTTTAGTATTCATGCTAGAATTGTATTAACCGGAAACATGATACATGTGTGAATACATAGACAAAAGAAAGTGTCCTTAGTATGCCTCTACTTGACTAGCTCGTTCATCAAAGATGGTTAAGTTTCCTAACCATAGACATGTGTTGTCATTTGATGAACGGGATCACATCATTAGGAGAATGATGTGATGGACAAGACCCATCCGTTAGCTTAGCATGTTGATCGCTCAGTTTTGTTGCTATTGCTTTCTTCATGACTTATACATTTTCCTTTGACTATGAGATTATGCAACTCCTGAATACTAGAGGAACACCTTGTGTGCTATAAAACATGACAACGTAATTGGGTGATTATAAATATGCTCTACAGGTGTCTCCGATGGTGTTTGTTGAGTTGGCATAGATCGAGATTAGGATTTGTCACTTCATGTATCGGAGAGGTATCTCTGGGCCCTCTCGCTAATGCACATCACTATGAGCCTTGCAAGCAATGTGACTAATGAGTTAGTTACAAGATGATGCATTACTGAACGAGTAAAGAGACATGCTAGTAACGATATTGAACCAGGTATGATGATACCAACGATCGAATCTCGGGCAAGTAACATACGGATACAAAGGGAATGACGTATATTGTTGTGCAGTTTCACCGATAAAGATCTTCGTATAATATGTAGGCGCCAATATGAGCATCCAAGTTCCGCTATTGGTTATTGACCGGAGATGTGTCTCGATCATGTCTACATAGTTCTCGAACCCGTCGGGTCCGCACACTTAACATTCGATGACGATTTGTATTATGAGTTATGTGATTTGATGACCGAAGTTTGTTCGGTGTCCGGGATGAGATCATGGACATGATGAGGAGTCCCGAAATGGTCGAGAGGTAAAGATTCATATATTGGAAGGTTGCATTTGGACATCGGAATGGTTCCGAGACGCTCGGGCATTTTTCCGGAGTACCGGGAGGTTACCGGAACCCCCGGGGAAAGTTAATGGGCCTTAGTGGGATTTAGTGGATAGAGTGATGCGGAGCATCCCACGATCATCCCCATGGACACCACCTCAACTATCCAAGCTCCAAGTGGGCCCATGACAAGAGCTAGGGCGCGTGCTATTCAATCCGAGGTGACATCACTCCTACTTGAGTTTCCCTCCTCTTCAAGTGAGACATGGCTACTGCCTAAGTCCGAGATGCTATGTGTGATCAGGTACAACGCTCATGACACGGAGCCGAGGGCTGTAGAAGAAGAGACAGGCGTCAACACTCTGGACCACCCGGAACCTCCGGCCTCCGGACCCTCCGGCCGACACGGAGCTTCCGGCCTCCGACATCTTCGACCAGCCCAGGCATGCCAACTCTCTGGTTAGCCCGGAACCCGTCCCGGACCTTCCGGCGACCTTCCGGCACCCGGATGCCAACCCAGCTCCATCCGCGCCAACTCTCTGGTTAGACCGGACCCTCCCCGCAACCTCCGACGGCCGGAACTTCCGGCCCTGCCCGGAACTTCCGGCCCTTCCTGCGCGCAGCGACTTGGGCCGAGGCCCGTGTACCCTTTCGTCACTTAGACTATAAATACTCTTCTCCTACCTACATTTTAGGGTTAGCAAAGAGATAGCTCATGTTTGTGTGAGAGCTTTGCTCATCCACTTGGTTACCTTCTCCTCGGAGATCGCACCTCCTCGGAGAAGATTCCCCAAGCGGATTCAAGACCCCTCTTTAGGGAAGAACATCAAGACCTCCTCATGGAGAAGACCGGTTACCGTGTATCGTCCCTAGTTGATCGTGGGTCGTGTATCTTACTTTATGTATTCGGGGATCTAGCACTTGTGTGACTATCTTGTTGGTTTGAGTGTTCCTCTCCTATTTCCCTTGTGCTTCCCTCGTTTTCCTCTCGGGATTCCGCTCCTTTCGTGAAAGATCGGGTGATTAGGGTTCTACCCTACATCATCTTGGTATCTAGAGCCACGTTGATCACGATTTCAGAGCCTCCCTGTTGTGTTTCTAGCCTAATTTTGTTGTTTTTTGTCCTAATCCAAAAATCCCCACCAAAAATAGCCCCCAATTTTTTTGTGATTTGTTGGTGTGATGAAGTTTTGTTGGATTGATCTGTTAATTTTGTGTGTGGCTCGTAGATCTAGCCACCCCACCCTTCTTTTCCACCAATTTTCTTTCTTTTCCCCTTCGGATTTGGGTTTTTCCTCAAGTTTTTCCGCCCAAATCCACAATCCCCAATTCTCTGTTCTTGCCAGTTTCGCGACCACCGGAATTTCCGACCACGAACGGACCTTCCGGCCCCCGGACCATCCCGCCACCCCGGAACCTCCGGACCCTGGACCTTCCGTCTTGCCCGGACCTTCCGGCTTAGACAGAAAGTTCGCACATCTTCGACGATTTCCGCTACTTCGACAACTCCGTCCATGGTGCAGCGACATCTTTGCCAACGTACTGAAAACCGTGCACTATGACAACGACTACAATCTCATCCTTTTGAAACCTTCAACCATAAGCAAGAACGGTAATTGAGTATTACATTGATAGCCATCATAGCCTTACTCCTTTGCGTTGCTTACCCATCGAGACTAGCCATTGAGTATTGCCGGCAACGAGACTTGTGCACATTAGTGATCATACTTCCCATAGCATACATACATCATTGTTGCATATATCGGTATCATCTCTTGTGTCACAAAGTTGTTACCGCATACACAATTGCTATCTTGGTTCGTCAAGCATTGCATGAGAAAAGAGCTCAAACATCAAAGAGCCAAACAAGCTTTTAAGCAAAAAGGAAATATAAGCAAAGAGCTTTTAAGAAAGAACCATAGCATCATACAACATTAATATTGTCACACTAGATCATCTTGGATCATATCATCGGAACACCTTGCATAGAACATACTTGGGATAGAAGTCGTTGCATTTTTGCTAAGTAGGTTGTGCACAAGTTCTTGTATCCGCCTATTGTGCAATCGTGCTAGCGTCTCTCTAGCGTTGTGCAACAAGAGCATTTTTGTGGATTCCACATTTTGGCACATCCTTGGTTGCCCAACCCCACTTATCTTTTTGCGTGTCTGTTTCCCTATACCTTATATGCTTGGTCTACTTGTTACATTGCATCTTGCGAATCTTTTCCAACATTATTGAAGCTCACTTACAAATTGCATCAAATTTTGTGCCACCATCCTAACCAAGCTCCACCATAAGCTTTTACTTGTGTAGGTGTGAGAAACCGACAAGAATTGGTACCAATTGTGCTATTTCCTTGTCCTACATTGGAGTGATCATCGATCCACTTTCAACTTCGGTCAAGGTACATTTGGTATTCGTTCTTCTCTTTCTACCACTCACATTTGTCTTGGAATGATGGATAGGCAAACCCACTCGTCATGGAGCAAGACGATGACATGAACTCCTTCGTCACCAAGAGTCACCTCTTTGGTGCACAACGTGCTTTGCATCAAGAGCAACAAGCCATGAGTGACCGCATCGACAACCTCGCCACCGACTTGCGACTCTTCGGACAACGTAAAAGGGACTACTTCAACCACAAGCTCAACAATCACAAGCAAGAGAATGACGCACGGATGGACGAGATTCGTGCTTTGTTGCTCAACCGCTCTTCTTCCACTTCAAGAAGGAGCCGTTCAAGTCGCCACTCCGACTTCACCCTCTCCGGCTCAAGTACACCGACATCGAACACTCTTCGCCGTGCTGCGCGCAACCAGCATCAAGCAAGCCTCAATCCTCTATGCGACACCGACTCGCAAGAGCACCGACGACGTCAAAACCAAGAAGCCTTTGTGCTAGCACGAGAACGGCAATGACAACACCAACATGAAGAGGAAGAGCGCGTGCGTCTACACCAAAATGCACAAGATGCCGAGGCACAACATCAAGAACAACAACTCCGTGACGCTCAAGCACTTGAGGCACAACGAGCTCTATGCGATTCAATTCGAGTCGTAGCCGACCGAGGCTGACAAGCTCGTGAACAAGCCGAAGCACTTCACGAAGAAGTCCGCAAGAGGATTTATCAAGCTCGTGTGCACCGTCAAGTTCCTCCTCGAGCTCGACAAGCTCCTCCACAAGCACGCCAAGAACAACCAGTTCCTCAAGATCATGAAGACAATGAGATCCTCCACGACAAGACCAACGCGAGGTTGACAACCCTCCGCGCCAAGAGCAGCACGAGTTGAACAATCATCAACAACATGGACGTCATCATCCCCGACCCCAACACAATGAAGAGCAACGCTATGGAAAGCTCAAGTTTACCATGCCCAAGTTCAACGGAAGCAATGATCCCAAAGAGTACCATTCATGGGCATTGAAAGTTGACAAGATCTTCCGTTTGCACAATTATGAAGAAGAGAAGAAGATCGCAATGGCATCCCTTGAGTTCCAAGACTATGTGCTCATTTGGTGGGAACAAATCATAGAGCGCCGAGAGGCAAGAGGTGAATCACCCATCACTACTTGGGCGCAAATGAAGGATGTCATGAGAGCATGCTTCGTACCTACCTACTACAACCGCGACCTCTTCAAGAAACTCCAACTACTCAAGCAAGGAACCAAGAGCATTGAAGAGTACTACAAGGAGATGGAGATTGCCATGATACGAGCCAATGTCACGGAAGATGATGAACAAACAATGGCACGTTTCTTGAATGGACTCAATAATCCCATCAAGAAGATCGCCGACTTCCAACCATACTCGAACCTCATCGAGCTAGTGCACGAAGCTACCAAAGCGGAACGCCAAGTGCAAGATTATTTCAAGTATGCCAAGTTCTCATCCAAGTCATACGGCTTCTCCAACAACCAAGCTTCAACGTCTCCAATACCAACTACCAAGCCTTCTACTAGCACCATCGACAAGTCAAGTTCCAAGAAAGCTTCGTCAACTCCAAGTCATCCTCCTCCTACAAGCAACTTCAAGCCGAGAGCTTCATCATCATCAACTCCAACCGGTGAGACCGTCAAAACGAGTTCCTTCAAGTGTTTCACTTGCGGAGGCCAGCGTTTTTTTTTCATCTCAGAGTTTTTCTCTATTTTCAGTGCATGCATAATTACAGAAAATGCCATTGCTTTAACATGCTAATAACTAAATATCCATGCATCCAATTGAAACATGTCATATATTCATCTTGTTCAAATTTTCATGTTCTCTAACAGTATGCAACTTTCATATATGTTTAAAATGTTTAAAACTGATGTTTGCATTTATTTGCTTAATTGCCATTTTAAAACGATTTAATTCATAACTAAATAACCGTAGCTCGGTCTTAAATAAACTTTATATGTAAATGGGGTAGAAAAATGCCTAGTTTAACTTGGTGCACTCATGTTGCATGTTTAACAACTCTAAAATTGTGTTTAGGGAAGAACAGTACCTATCTAAAATTTGCATATGAGGATTTTCCGGAATTTTTGTTTTGTTGTTCCGGCCTCATTTAAACTTGCCTAGATAGATAGTTTCATTATGCTTCACCTCTTCCCATGCTAATAAACATTTAATATTGATGGGTACCTAAACGAGAGAGAACTAAATAAGTCATGTGGTGTTTCGTTGCATATTGGGCTCCACTTAATTTGTAGGATTATTTGTGCATTTTGCCATGCCATGCCTCACTAAACCGGACATGCATCATACTTGATTGTGCATCATGCCATGTTTATGTAGTGGTTGTTTACTATGTTGTTTGCTTCTTTCCGTTGTTGCTTCTTCACGTTAATTCCGATAACATCGCATTTGTGAGGATTCGTTCGACTACGTCCGTTTGTCTTCTTCATGGACTTGTTCTTCTTCCTTGCGGGATTTCAGGCAAGATGACCATACCCTCGAAATCACTTCTATCTTTGCTTGCTAGTTGCTCGCTCTATTGCTATGCCGCGATACCTACCACTTGCTATATCATGCCTCCCATGTTGCCATGTCAAGCCTCTAACCCACCTTGTCCTAGCAAACTGTTGTTTGGCTATGTTACCACTTTGCTCAGCTCCTCTTATAGCGTTGCTAGTTGCAGGTGAAGATGAAGTCTGTTCTATGTTTGGAACATGGATTTTGTTGGGATATCACAATATCTCTTATTTAATTAATGCATCTATATACTTGGTAAAGGGTGGAAGGCTCGGCCTTATGCCTGGTGTTTTGTTCCACTCTTGCCGCCCTAGTTTCCGTCATACCGGTGTTATGTTCCTTGATTTTGTGTTCCTTACGCGGTTGGGTTATAATGGGAACCCCTTGACAGTTCGCTTTGAATAAAACTCCTCCAGCAAGGCCCAACCTTGGTTTTACCATTTGCCTCACCACCACCTACTTTTCCCTTGGGAGTCGTGCTCTCGAGGGTCATCTTTATTTTAACCCCCCCCCCCCGGGCTAGTGCTCCTCTGAGTGTTGGTCCAAACTAGAGCCCCTTGCAGCGCCACCTCGGGGAAACTTGAGGGTTGGTTTTAGTTGTACGGATTGCTCATCCGGTGTGCCCTAAGAACGAGATATGTGCAGCTCCTATCGGGATTTGTCGGCACATTCGGGCGGCCTTGCCGGTCTTGTTTTACCATTGTCGAAATGTCTTGTAACCGGAATTCCGAGTCTGATCGGGTCTTCCTGGGAGAAGGAATATCCTACGTTGACCGTGAGAGCTTGTGATGGGCTAAGTTGGGACACCCCTCCAGGGATTTGAACTTTCGAAAGGTGTGCCCGCGATTATGGGCAGATGGGAATTTGTTAATGTCCGGTTGTAGAAAACCTGAAACTTATCTTAATTAAAATGCATCAACCGTGTGTGTAGCCATGATGGTCTCTTCTCGGCGGGGTCCGGGAAGTGAACACGGTGTTGGAGTTATGCTTGACGTAGGTTGTTCTAGGATCACTTCTTGATCATAGGTTCTTGACCGTGCTTTGCCTTCTCTTCTCGCTCTCATTTACGTAAGTTAGCCCCCATATATGCTAGTGCTTGTTGCAGCTCCACCTCATACCTTTTCCCTACCTATAAGCTTAAATAGTCTTGATCGCGAGGGTGTGAGATTACTGAGTCACTGTGACTCACAGTTTACTTCCAAAACCAGTTTGCAGGTGTCGATGATACCGTGCAGGTGGCGCAACCGATCTCAAGGAGGAGCTCGATGAAGATCGTGTTCGTTGTATTGTTTCGTTTCCTTTCGATCAGTAGTGGAGCCCGGTTGGGGATCTTTTGCATTAGGGGTGGTCTTCTTTTATTTTTGTTCCGTAGTCGGACCTTGATTGTGTTTGGATGTTGTAGTGCTTTATTCATGTATTGTGTGAAGTGGCGATTGTAAGCCAAGTCTTTATCTCTTTCTTATTCAGTACATGGGATGTGTAAAGATTACCCCTCTTGCGACATGCCTACTATGCGCTTATGCCTCTAAGTCGTGCTCCGACACGTGGGAGATATAGCCGCATCGTGGGTGTTACAAGTTGGTAATAAGAGCCTTCCCTGACTTAGGAGCCCCCTGCTTGATCGAATCGCTGGCGTTGTTGAGTCTAGAGAAATGTTCTGAGTCTTATAGGATTATATATATCGGAGAGTAGGATTCTTTTTACTCCTCAGTCCCTTCGTCGCTTTGGTGAGGCCTCCTGGCATAGAGTTTTGACTCTTCTCTTCTCAAATTTTCACGAATTTTTTTTAGGATCACGCGGGTATCTTGGAATCATTTTGATGGTTTTGTGATGAGAACATTGTTCTTGGTGCCTCCTGACATTTAGGGGTTGTGGCAGTGTCCTGGGGAGTTGAGCTCCGAGGTGTTATCGTCACAATTTTATCGTTGCAGTTCTGGAATACCTGAGTTTCACCGACATCGAAAATCTCTTTTATGCAGTTGCTGGTGAGATAACCACGACGCCACCCAGTACTGGGGCGGGAGTTCGGGAGTATTGCCATAACTCGTGTAACGGATGCTTTTCGAAGGTTGAGGTAAACGATTTCTGAAGGTTTCTTGGTTATGTGTTGAAGGATGGATACAACTGGATGTAGGATTTGCTAGCTTTGGGTGAGATATTGTGCTTCCCCTATATCCCCAACACCTGATTGCATAACCGGAAAGTTTCAGGAGTTTATAAGTGGGAATTCAAGTAGCTCTTAGGAAATCTTTCTGCAGATGTATGATATGAAATTGGGGTTCGACGTCTAGTGGTCCGCATATCCACGATTGGTTTTATAGTGGTCTCGTTGTGTCTTAAAGAGTCCTTGGCTATGCTGACTCAGGGACGCTTCGTATGTCATGTGCACTGCCTTGTACATGTGGTGCTGTACGATGGAGCCCGTGTAGGCCCCACCACGAAAACTTCGGACGAAATCTCTATCATATGTTTGTTCTAGCTTATTCTGCAAGCCAATCCTTTGTTTTGTTTTCAGTTGTGGTATTCGAGTTGCTTCGAAGTCAAGTGTTGAATCCATATCTTTTCCTAAAATAGTGCTCTCATATTTCTATGGGAATACCAATCCTTCATGATCATCGAGATGGTCATGCCAATTCCTTTTCAACCGGCGTGTTTCTCTTCAAGTGGATCCGATCATTTCAACATCCGCAAGATCAAATTCTAAGTTTCGCAACGTTCTTCGTTTCATCCGTCCCCAAGTTGCCTTTGTTTTTCCCACCCACCCACCCCTTTTCCTTCAAGGACTCAGATTTCTGAATCAAGTATCCATCTTATGGATGTGAAGTTTTTTCATTCTTTCCGTCAATGTTCTTATCCGGTGACGGAGCTTCAAGTGTTTTATTCTTCGTTCTTTTCTTCTCTGGTGGATTCAAGTCAAGCTTTGTTGATCATATCTTTTCCTCGTTTCAATGCTTTCTCATACTGGTGCACCTCTTAATCATCCACTTCTCGCCATTCATTTGTTCTGCAGTGCTGAAGATATCTCAAAGATTCGCATTTCCACTCTGCATTCGCTCAACCTATTCTGAGGTTGTTATCTCATTCAAGACATTTAATTCAACCGGCACAATCTCTCTTTTAAATCGTTCAATGGTGTATCTTTTGAGTGGGCCCTAACCCACATGTCTTTTCCTAGGATCTTACCTGACTCTTCTAATTTTCCCGGAGTTACTCTCAAATTCTTTTTCAAAGTTTGACGTAAGAATGAATTTTCATCAGTCAAATCCCTTTCTCCAAGATCTTTCAAAGTCTTTTCATCGTTGGTTCAACCTTGCTATTTTTTTTCATTCCGGAGTACCTCAACAATTCATGGTGGTGTTTCTCGTCATCATTCTCAACATTCGAAGACCGAAGAAGAGTTTCTCTTAAATCTTGCTCCATTCTCTTCAAGATTCATGGTTCAAGCTTGGCCATCCTCTCATAATTGTTTTCGATTGTGAGAATTCATTTCACCAATCAGGAGCCTTTTCAGTTTGAACCTTCAGAGCCCATCATTTCAGAAGACTTATTCATTCTCAACTTTCAGCTATCATTCTCCAAATCTTACCGATGCATCATTCCAGTATTCTCTTATCAGCTCGTGATCTCTTCGTTCTCATGTATCTAAATCCCCTCAAGTATCTTCATTCGTTCTCTAATTCTTCCCGGTGTTTTGTACCTTTTCTACTTTCATTTTCAATTCTTACGGTGGTTCATTCAAGATTTCTTTTCTCTTGGTATCATATCGATTCATTCGTTCTTTCCAATCCTCCCGGTGGTTCGTTGAAGACCTTCCCAAGTTTGCGCAATATCTATCTTAATCTTTTCTACGAGAATAAGTAGTATGCCAAATCCGTGCTTGTCATGAATCTAAATTGGTGAAGGATATGCATAACGTAATTCTTATTATTGTTTCATCCAAGTGATCTAGTTTCTTCTTTCCGGAGTTGTTCATCATATCACATTCTCGGTCCGGGATGCTTCATCTTTTCTTTTCTGGAGTGCCATGTTTTCCGCATTATCACCACGAAGATCCATCTAAATCATTACAAGGCTTCACCTTGTGTTCTCAACTTCTCTTTCCTTTCGTTTTGATCATCCTTTTGTTACCGGAGTTCTTCATGGAGGCTACACGATGGTTTGCAAGGATACTTTTCATTCTTCAATTGTTCTTCAAGATTTCTCTCGGAGCTAAGATCCACCAAGCTATACTCTAATATAAAAATGGTGCTCAACACATGTTTTGTCTTGAGGAGTTTAAGCATTCTTCATCTTGCATTTCTAAGTGCAGTTCTTCATATCTCAACTTTTGAGGTGGTGTTATGTCATTGGTGATAATTTTTCCTTCGTGTTCATGATTGACAAGTTGTCCGGAATGACATATTTTAAACCCATCATTTTCAATTCTTTCATGAGATCCTTTGACACCCATCAATCTCTTCATTGGAGTTATCTTGGGTTATATTTCACCTAAAGCTTTCCCTAAGGATTGTGCTATTTATGGTGCTTATAAACAACCCTAGTTCTTCATTTATCCTCCCGGTGAAATAAGTTTCTCATCTCCTTGTTCATATTAATCTAATCTATTGTTTCCGTTAGTGGAAGAATTTCACCTCATAGTTTTGAGATGTTCTCCTTCAGCACACTACAACCTTGTTCTTTTCGCTGTTGGTTTTCCAACAACTCCGTTTGACCCTTCTCCTAAAGATGATTTTCAAGCTCATTTGAGGTAGAAGATGTTGTTTCTCCTCCGTTCTTTTTATACCATTCTTAATTTTGTTCCGGAGGCATTGTGATGTTGCTCTTTTCACTCATCATCTCGGATTGTGAAGATCATGTTCTTTCCTTTGCTTATCCATTTAACCGGAGTGTCATGCCTGCTTTTCAAATTCTTCCCATTCTGTCAAGTTTTGCCTCCCTTCTCAATCGGAGTGCCGTCTGAAATCTTTCTTACCCATTGTGCCATTCTTCCAGTAGTTCTGGAGGCAGTGTGTTGTTGATTTCATCAAGTATCCTCTCATCTTGTCACGCTCACGTTCAATTCCTTCCATTTACATCCGGAGTGCTGTCCAAATTATATCATTCTTATTTCTTCTCTACCTTGTTTTAACCGGAGTGTTGTGGCTATCATTCCTCTTCTAACCAGAGTCTTATTCAAGTGCTTTCATTTGGCCAAGTTCATATTATCTCCTGCCATTTCCAACCGAAGTGTTGTCGTAATTGATCCTTATCAGTCCTTGTACATCTCGTTTCATCCGGAGTGCTTGGATATACTTCTTGCCGATTGCAACCCTTTTCTCATGTCTTTCAACCACAGGGTTCTTGTGATGTTCCTTGTTCCTCTTTTCTAACGGAGTGTTTTTAACTTTGATCATCTCCATTGTATTCTTTTCTCGAAATTGCTTAACCTCTCAAGGTTCTTTGGTTTCACTCGTTTGTCAAAGAAGCAGCTTAGCATTACCTCTTCTCCTTCGCTTCTGTTTTTCTCTCTGGTGCCATTCTAGATCTCGGGACGAGATCCTCTCGTAGTGGTGGAGTGTTGTGACGCCCCGAGACCGATGCGCTAGGTGTCTTCCAGTTATTCGCCGACATTCCCATGTCATTTGCTTGCGTGTTGCATCTTATCATGTCATCATGTGCATTGCATCATCATGTTTTCAAAACTTGCATCTGTCCCGGTCTCCCCGTTCCTTTTGTTGTCCGTTCTGAGTCCAGACACACTTGCATGCGCCCGCGGCACGTCCGAAATATTATTTTATAAGTGGCCGTAAAATGTTCTCGGATTGGGTTGAAAGTTGGCGTGTGGTCTTATTATAGTGTAGATAGACCGCCTGTCAAGTTTCATCGCATTCGGAGTTCGTTTGATAGCCCAACTGTTAAACTATAGCGGCATTATAGCCGGGCACACGTCGGACGTTTTCGGTCTCCGGAAACAGTCGTCGGGCCTCTCTCTCCTCTCTTCTCTCAGCTCGAGCCCTTCTGCACAACCCACAAGTTCCAACCGACCCCTCGCGTGCATGTCCGAAACTTCCCCGGACCCGACCCGGACAGTTGTCACCGTTGGGTCCGGATCATCCCCAAACATCTACAAAACATCACCGTTTTCTTATTTGGACTCCCTAGCCTATTTTTTTTGCTGACCGTCCAACTTTGATTGGAGGGACCGGATTAGCCCCTAACCAAAAACCCACTTGCTATATATAGCAGCTCCCCCTAGTCCATTTCTAGACCAAACCCTAATTTCTAGGCAGTTTGTCCCATCCTGCCACCGCCAGCATCTCCCACCTCGGGATCCGTCTCCACCCAATCCTACCACCGCCTCCATTTTCCATGCCTGACCAACCTCCTTTGGTTGCAGCCCCGCGTCTCCATGCTCGTGCCCGAGTAGGAGCTCCTCAAGACGGAGTTCAATTGCAGCAGGACCCTTGCCTCCCTCGATCCACCTCGTCCCCGTGCGCGAGATCCACTCCTCCCGATCCATCCACCATGGTCATCCCCCCGTTTCTTCGAGACCAGCCGCTGCTGATCTGCATCCATGCCGCCTCCCGTCGTCGACCGCATGCCAAGGAGCCTCCCCATGCTCCTCCACCTCGCCTCGTCGTCCGGCAACCGGCGCTACCGCCGGCGACCCCGAGATAAGCACCGCTGGCCTTCTTCTGCTCCTGTTGTTCCCTCTCTCCCGCTGCTCATCTCTCCCCTCATGTCTTTCCCTACAGGAGCCCCACTAGGGAACTCCAAGTCCGTGGCCGCCGGTTTGCCTCCGCCCCGCACCAGAGCTGCCTCTTCTCTCGCGCTGGTCAAGGATCCGGCCGTCCCCTGCCTTCCCTGCCATCCCTCGCCAACGCTAAGCCATGGCCGACTCCCAAGACCCGTTGCTCTGCCTCGCGTCTCACCCGGACGTCCCGGCGTCGTCTGCGCAACCACCCGCATCGAGCCCCGCACCGCCGGTCTTCCTCACGGACGTCTGCGTTCGCCTCTGCCCTTGTCGATCTCCTGCTCAAGCTGGGTGAGAACTCCCGAGCCTCTTCCCGCTCCCTTTGCTCTCTTTCGCCGATCGTAGTCGTCGTAGTTGCACACATTGCCACCACCGAGGACGTCCTTGTTTCTGTTGATCTCCGTCAGCTTCGCTCCACCTGACTGTACACGGCCGACCAGGGATCAAATCCCCACGGGTGCAATATTCTTTTCAGCAATTTGTTCGTCTCACAAAGAACAAACCATTGCTTCCTTTCATATATGATCAAGTCCCACTTGGATCACTGGCATCTTAGCAGCCCAACTGGTCACCTTAGCGCATGCACACTAGGAGGTCCTAGGATCGAATCCCAGGGATCCCCTTTTCCTTTTCCACTAGTTATTTTTTACTTCAGTCGTGCATGCATAATTACAGAAAATGCCATTGCTTTAACATGCTAATAACTAAATATCCATGCATCCAATTGAAACATGTCATATATGCATCTTGCTCAGATTTTCATGTTCTCTAACAGTATGCAACTTTCATCTATGTTTAAAATGTTTAAAACTGATGTTTGCATTTATTTGCTTAATTGCCATTTTAAAACGATTTAATTCATAACTAAATAACCGTACCTCAGTCTTAAATAAACTTTATATGTAAATGGGGTAGAAAAATGCCTAGTTTAACTTGGTGCACTCATTTTGCATGTTTAACAACTCTAAAATTGTGTTTAGGGAAGAACAGTACCTGCTCTAAAATTTGCATATGAGGATTTTCCGGAATTGTTGTTTTGTTGTTCCGGCCTCATTTAAACTTGCCTAGATAGATAGTTTCATTATGCTTCACCTCTTGCCATGCTAATCAACATTTAATATTGATGGGTACCTAAACGAGAGAGAACTAAATAAGTCACGCGGTGTTTCGTCAATATGCAACGGAGTTGCATATTGGGCTCCACTTAAATTGTAGGATTGTTTGTGCATTTTTCCATGCCATGCCTCATTAAACCGGACATGCATCATACTTGGTTGTGCATCATGCCATGTTTATGTGGTGGTTGTTTACTATGTTGTTTGCTTCTTTCCGGTGTTGCTTCTTCTGGTTAGTTCCGATAACATCGCGTTTGTGAGGATTCGTTCGACTACGTCCGTTTGTCTTCTTCATGGACTTGTTCTTCTTCCTTGCAGGATTTCAGGCAAGATGATCATACCCTCGAAATCACTTCTATCTTTGCTTGCTAGTTGCTCGCTCTATTGCTATGCCACGATACCTACCACTTGCTATATCATGCCTCCCATGTTGCCATGTCAAGCCTCTAACCCACCTTGTCCTAGCAAACCGTTGTTTGGCTATGTTACCGCTTTGCTCAGCTCCTCTTATAGCATTGCTAGTTGCAAGTGAAGATGAAGTTTGTTCTATGTTTGGAACATGGATTTTGTTGGGATATCACAATATCTCTTAGTTAATTAATGCATCTATATACTTGGTAAAGGGTGGAAGGCTCGGCCTTATGCCTGGTGTTTTGTTCCACTCTTGCCACCCTAGTTTCCGTCATACCAGTGTTATGTTCCTTAATTTTGCGTTCCTTACGCGGTTGGGTTATAATGGGAACCCCTTGACAGTTCGCTTTGAATAAAACTTCTCCAGCAAGGCCCAACCTTGGTTTTACCATTTGCCTCACCACCACCTACTTTTCCCTACATAGTTGCGCTCTCGAGGGTCATCTTTATTTTAACCCCCCCGGGCCAGTGCTCCTCTGAGTGTTGGTCCAAACTAGAGCCCCTTGCAGCGCCACCTCGGGGAAACTTGAGGGTTGGTTTTAGTTGTACGGATTGCTCATCCGGTGTGCCCTGAGAAGGAGATATGTGCAGCTCCTATCAGGATTTGTCGGCACATTCGGGCGACTTTGCTGGTCTTGTTTTACCATTGTCGAAATGTCTTGTAACCTGGATTCTGAGTCTGATCGGGTCTTCCTGGGAGAAGGAATATCCTTCGTTGACCGTGAGAGCTTGTGATGGGATAAGTTGGGACACCCCTGCAGGGATTTGAACTTTCGAAAGCCGTGCCCGCGGTTATGGGTAGATGGGAATTTGTTAATGTCCGGTTGTAGAAAACCTGAAACTTATCTTAATTAAAATGCATCAACCGCGTGTGTAGCCGTGATGGTCTCTTCTCGGCGGGGTCCGGGAAGTGAACACGGTGTTGGAGTTATGCTTGACGTAGGTTGTTCTAGGATCACTTCTTGATCATAGGTTCTCGACCGTGCTTTCCCTTCTCTTCTCGCCCTCATTTACGTAAGTTAGCCCCCATATATGCTAGTGCTTTCTGCAGCTCCACCTCATACCTTTTCCCTACCTATAAGCTTAAATAGTCTTGATCGCGAGGGTGTGAGATTGTTGAGTCCCCGTGACTCACAGTTTACTTCCAAAACCAGTTTGCAGGTGTCGATGATACCGTGCAGGTGACGCAACCGAGCTCAAGGAGGAGCTCGATGAAGATCGTGTTCATTGTGTTGTTTCGTTTCCTTTCGATCAGTAGTGGAGCCCAGTTGGGGGCGATTGGGGATCTTTTGCATTAGTGGTGGTCTTCTTTTATTTTGGTTCCGTAGTCGGACCTTGATTGTATTTGGATGTTGTAATGCTTTATTCATGTATTGTGTGAAGTGGCGATTGTAAGCCAAGTCTTTATCTCTTTCTTATTTAGTACATGGGATGTGTAAAGATTACCCCTCTTGCGACATGCCTACTATGCGGCTATGCCTCTAAGTCGTGCTCCGACATGTGGGAGATATACCGCGTCGTGGGTGTTACAACCACGCTCTCGAAGAACTACTTTTGGCCCAAGATGTTTCGGGACGTCAATCGTTTCACCAACCGATGCTCTATATGTCGCAAAGCTAAGTCCAAAGCTCAATCTCATGGCCTCTATATGCCTCTACCAATTCAACACCAACCATGGGAAGACATTAGCTTGGACTTTGTAGTTGGTTTTCCTAGGACTCAAAATGGGAAAGATTCCATATTTGTCGTTGTGGTCCATTTATGGAATCTTTCCCATTTCGAGTTCTAGGCAAACCAAGTACAAAGTCCATGCTAATGTCTTCCCAAGGTTGGTATGGAATTGGTAAAGGCATATAGAGACCATGAGATTGAGCTTTGGACTTAGCTTTGCGACATGTAGAACACCGGTTGGTGAAACGATTGACGTCCCGAAACATCTTTGGCCAAAAGTAGCTCTTCGAGAGCGTGGCGAACGTCTTGTCGCGTCCGAAGTGTCCCATTAAGCCTCCTCCATGAGATTCCTGCAAAAGCAACAAACAAAGAGAGGATTCGGGAATGCAAAGTTTGTTAGCTCTCATAAGATATCCGTCTTTTAGGTAATAGCGTTCCCAAGATGTATGCGACAAACACTTGGCATAAGGAGTAGCAAAAGTTGCATCATGCTCATACAAGTCTTTGATATGCTCGAAGCCAATGACATCTAACTCAAGTTGCGTGACAAGCATGCATATGCGGGAAAGAGCATCCGCTACGATGTTTTATTTTCCCTTGATGTACTTTATGACATAGGGAAAAGACTCAATAAATTCACTCCATTTAGCATGACGCTTGTTCAACTTTGTTTGTCCCTTAAGGTACTTGAGAGTCTCATGATCGGTATGAATGATAAACTCACGGGGACGAAGGTAATGTTCCCATCATGCAAAACGCGGACTAAAGCATATAGCTCTTTGTCGTAGATAGGGTAATTGAGTTGCGCACCGGAAAGTTTCTCACTAAAGTACGCTATGGGCGCTTCTCTTGCGTTAACACACCTCCTATGCCATTACCACTAGCATCGCAATGAATTTAAAAAGGTTTATCGAAGTTGGGTAAAGCAAGCACAGGAGCATGAGTAGGAAAATTCTTAAGCTCATTGAATGCAATATCTTGGGATGGTCCCCAAATAAAACACGCATTCTTCTTGCTCAAAGCATGCAAAGGCGAAGCAATGGTGCTAAAATCCTTCACAAAGCGACGATAGAAACCCGCAAGACCAAGGAAACTACGCACTTGATGCATGTTGGTTGGTTGCGGCCATGTCTTAATAGCATTGATCTTGGACTCATCTACATGAACACCCTTAGAAGAAACAACAAAACCCAAGAAAACGAGCTTATCAACACCAAAAAGGCATTTCTCCATATTAGCATAGAGGCGCTCTTTTCTAAGAGTTTGCAAAATGGTGCGGACATTAGTGACATGATCTTTGATAGATTTGCTAAACACAAGAATGTCATCGAAGTAAACCACAACAAATATACCAATGTAAGGGCAAAAGACATGATTCATAAGGCGCATAAAAGTGCCCGGTGCTTCTGAGAGACCCATAGGCATGACTAACCACTCATACAAACCAAACTTGGTTTTGAATGCGGTCTTCCATTCATCACCTTCTTGTATGCGGATTTGATAGTAACCACTCTTAAGATCAATTTTGGAAAATATAGTGGCACCACTAAGTTCATCTAGCATATCATCTAGGCATGGAATGGGATACCGATAGCGAACGGTGATAGCATTGATAGGTCTACAATCGGAGCACATGCGAAGCTACCATCACGTTTTGGCACAAGAATGACCGGTACGGCACAAGGGCTCAAACTTTCACGCACATGTCCATGGTCTATGAGATGCTTTACTTGCCTTTGAATTTCTTTGGTTTCTTCGGGGTTGACGCGGTAGGGAGCTTTTTTCGGAAGCGGTGCTCCGGGGATGAGGTCGATGCGGTGCTCAATGCCTCGTAGTGGTGGTAGTCCCGGAGGTAGCTCATCGGGGAAAACATCTTGGAATTCCTGCAATAAAGAAGATAACACCAAGTGATGCAGAGCATCCTATGGACATCACCATGTCAAGAGTCCATTTGGCAAGTGACACGTGCCACATCTACTTCATACATACAAAGGTGAATCATCTCCTTTACACGTGTCTACTTGTACCTTTCAAGGATGGTATACTACTTGACCCCTCTCTCGTGTGCATACATAGGTGTGAGCGGAGCTACACATTCATCGAGGAGGAGTCGAAGAAGAAGAGAACGTATACACCATCCAAGAGGGAAGCCTGGAAGCAGAGAAGGAAGCGCCAAGAAGAAGGCATCAGCTCCCAGGCGACCCCGTGCGCACGGGCCCCTCCGACCCCGTGCCCATGGGCCTCCCAGGATGGCAGCCCTGATGACCCCGTGCGCACGGGCATGTACCGTGCCCATGGGCCTCACGGACCCCGTGCGCAAGGGCCCTTGAGGGAAGGATCTATCTAGATCATCAAGCCCTCATCTCCTTCATAGGATTTGGGATGAACTCTACCATGTATGTTATTTCCCTTTGATTGTTCATGTACCTTGTGGATCTTGTGTGTTTGATCGTCTAGTGGATGTGTGATTGGACTTGTTCTTGAGTGTTCCTCTTGTTTTCCCTCTTGTGTTCATCTTGTTCTTAGGGATTCCCCCTCCAATTCGTGAAAGATCTCCACTTAGGGTTCCACTCTATACCACCAAGGGTAGATTGTGAGAGGTGTTAGTTTGTTGTTCCTTGTCCTTGCATAGTAGGACATAGTGTAGGACACTCGATGGGTTCTCACACACTTCCCTCATCTCACGTTTGGTGGCCAATAGATCTAAGTTTTCCTTGTCGCTCATCGTGGAGGCACTCAATTTGGGCTTGTGGCGCTCACTCTCTTTTTGGTGGCTCACTCTCTCACCATTCTCTCCGCGATGGGTGTCTTGCTTATCGGAATCACTTCGCTTGGAGACATAGGTCGTAGCACAAACTCCTTTCCTTGCATCTTGAAGCTATAGTGGTTTGTACGCCCATTGTGGACGACTCCTCTATCGAATTGCCATGGTCGTCCAAGGAGAAGATGACAAACGATCATTGGAATGACATCGCACTACGAGGTGTCTTTGTAGGCGCCGATTTTGAAGGAGATTTGTATTTGGTTCTTGACTTGGATGGTGCCGAAGTCACTAAGCCATTGCACTTTGTATGGATGTGGATGCTTCGTCTTGGGCAATTGGAGCTTGGAGCAAAGTTCTTCACTTGCGAGATTATGACAACTTCCTCCATCGATGATGACCTTGACGGATCGTCCATTGATGTCGGCCTTGGTGTGGAATATGGTGCATCTTTGGTCTTCTTCTTGGTGATGTTGAAGGGTCAAGACTTTGGAGACAACAAGTGCGGGACTTGAGTCTTCATCGCAAAGACTTGTTCTTCTTCATTGTTCACTTGGCGGTGCATAGCGACTTGCTCAAGGGCTTCCATTTCTCCTTCACTCATGGAGTCATAAGTGCCATCATCGTTGAAGATCATGGTGCGCTTGTTGGTGCACTCATAGGACTTGTGGTCTGGGCCGCCGCACTTGAAACACTTGAAGGAACTTGTCTTGACGGTCTCATCGGTTGGGGTTGAGGATGATGAAGCTCTCGGCTTGAAGTTGCTCGTAGTAGGATTGCTTGTGGTTGGCAAAGCTTTCTTGGAAGTCGACTTGTCGAAGTTTATTGAAGAAGGCTTTGTAGTCGGTGTTGGAGTGGTTGAAGCTTGGTTGTTGGAGAAACCGTAGGACTTGGATGAGAACTTGGCATACTTGAAATCATCTTGCACTTGGCGTTCCGCTTTGGTAGCTTGGTGCACTAGCTCGATGAGATTTGAGTATGGTTGGAAGTCGGCAATCTTCTTGATGGGATGGTTGAGACCATTCAAGAAGTGTGCCATTGTTTGCTCATCATCTTCCATGACATTGGCTCTTATCATTGCAATCTCCATCTCCTTGTAGTATTCTTCAACGCTCTTGGTTCCTTGCTTGAGTTGTTGGAGTTTCTTGAAGAGATCGCGGTTGTAGTAGGTAGGTACGAAGCGTGCTCTCATGACATCCTTCATTTGCGCCCAAGTAGTGATGGGTGGTTCACCTCTTGCCTCTCAGCGCTCAATGACTTGTTCCCACCAAATGAGCACATAGTCTTGGAACTCAAGGGATGCCATCGCGATCTTCTTCTCTTCTTCATAATTGTGCAAACGGAAGATCTTGTCAACTTTCAATGCCCATGAAAGGTACTCTTCGGGATCGTTGCTTCCGTTGAACTTGGGCATGGTGAACTTGAGCTTGTCGTAGCGTTGCTCTTCATTGTGCTGGGGTCGGGGATGATGACGCCCCTGTTATAGATGATTGTTGAACTCGTGGTGCTCTTGACGCAGAGGGTTGTCGACCTCATGTTGCTCTTGTCATGGAGGGTTTCCATTGTCTTCATGCTCTCGATGAACTTGATGGTGTTGGTGAGCTTGTGGAGGAGATTCGCGAGCTCGAGGAGGAACTTGATGATGCACGCGAGCTTGAAATCTTTGTTCTTGAATTTCTTCGTGAAGTGCTTCCTCTTGTTCACGGGCTTGATGGCCTCGGTCGGCAATGGCTCGACTTGTATCACGTAGAGCTTGTTGCACCGCAAATGCTTGAGCGTCACGGAGTTGTTGTTCTTGACGTTGTGCCTCGGCATCTTGTGCAATTTGGTGTAGACGCGCGCGTTCTTCCTCTTCATGTTGGCGTTGTCATTGCCGTTCTCGTGCTAGCGCAAAGGCTTCTTGGGTTTGACGTCGTCGATGCTCTTGCGAGTCGGTGTCGCGTAGAGGATTGAGGTTTGCGTGATGCTCGTTGCGCGCGGCACGTCAAAGAGTGTTCGAAGACGGTGTACTTGAGTCGGAGGGGGTGAAGTCGGAGAGGCAGCTTGAACGGCTCCTTGAAGTGGAAGACGAGCGGTCGAGCAACAAAGCACGAATTTCGTCCATCCTTGCGTTATTCTCTTGCTTGTGATGGTCGAGCTTGTGGTCGAAGTAGTCCCTTGTATGCTGCTCGGAAAGTCGCAAGTCGGTGGCAAGGATATCGATGCATTCACTCATAGCATGTCGGTCTTGATGCAAAGCACGTTGTGCACCAAAGAGATGACTCTTGGTGATGAAGGAGTTCATGTCGTCGTCTTGCTCCATGAAGAGTGGGTTGGTAGAAGTACTTGGCCTATCCATCATTCCAAGACAAAAGTGAGTGGTAGAAAGAGAAGAACGAGTACCAAATGTACCTTGACCGAAGTTGAAAGTGGATCGAGGATCACTCCAATGTAGGACAAGGAAATAGCACAATTGGTACTAGCTCGTGTCGGTTTCTCACACCTACACAAGTAAAAGCTTTTGGTGGAGCTTGGTTAGGATAGTGGCACAAAAAATTGATGTAATTGTAAGTGAGCTTCAATAATGTGGAAAAGATTCGCAAGATGCAATGTAACAAATAGACCAAGCATATAAGGTACATGGAAACACACACACAAAAAGATAAGTGGGGTTGTGCAACAAAGGGTGAGCCAAAATGTGATAGAGGCAAAGATGTCCCGTCTTTCGATGAGATGGTGGCTATCATTTTAGAGGAAGTCGACTTTGACGATCCGACTACGAACGTGCGAGGACGTCGCGCCTTAGCAATCGCTAAACCAACTCCGAGGGCCTGTTTCCTGTGAGCAAACGAAGAACAAGCAAGAAACTGAGACTGCAATCTGGATATTACGAATATAAGACGAAAGCTTTATTGATCAAGGTGGGGTTCTGTGACGTCTTGGTCTAGTCGTTGGACACAAACGAAGTACGCGAAGTTGCAGCTATGGCGAACTTTTAATCTAAACAAAACCCGAAGTCTAAATGATGCCCTAATGGCTGTATACATGGAGGAAGAGGGGGGAATTTCGTGGCCCTTGGAGGAGGGGTCCGAAACCAACCCTAACTCTTGTTTCCCCACACATACGGACTCTAAAAATAGCCTATACTTAAGTATTTCAGAAATACATGGGCCTGGCCCAATAATAAGGTGACGCAGCACCTAAAATAGCCTCTGGACAAAATTTACGAAGTGGCATCTTGTATATTTCGTCCAAGGCTTCATGCACTCCTTATGGTGGCCTCAAAGTCTTGAAATCATCACTTGTAACTCCGTTCTAGATCCCCTTGCGCATGCCATCATCTCCACGCTTGAACTTTTTCCAAGGTTCATCTTTCTTGTCCAAGCTAGGCCCTTCGTTTGTAAGCAAGACAAATGTATCCAATTTAGACAGCATCATATTCTCATGAACATTAGAATCGTTACTAAGAAACGAAAGTACTTGATAATTCAATTGGCGTGCGCGAGCTCTAGTAATTGGTCCATTATGTATGGCAGCAGGGGTTGTGGGTGTAACAATGGTATTGATGTCCTCGTCATCCTCCCCTTCTTGAAATGAAGTCGTCCTCGACGAAAGTTCATCGTCCTCACCCAAATAAGGCTTCATCAAATCTGCAATGTTAAAAGTGGGACTAACCCCAAAATCTGCAGGCAGCTCAAGTTTATATGCATTATCATTTATTTTTTCTAACACCTTAAAAGGACCATCAGCATTGGCATTAGTTTTGATTTGCGCAAATTAGGAAATCTATCCTACGCAAATGTAACCAAACAAGATCTCCAGGTGCAAACACAACATGTTTTCTACCCTTATCTCCAGCAAGTTTATATTTAGCATTCATACGCTCAATGTTTTCCTTAGTTAACTCATGCATTTTTAAAATCAATTCAGCACGTTCTTTAGCATCAAAATTAACCTTCTCCGAAGATGGAAGAGGCAACAAATCAATAGGTGCACGAGGTAGGAAACCATACACAATTTCAAAAGGGCACATCTTTGATTTGCGCAATTAGGAAATCTATCCTTACGCAAATGTAACCAAACAAGATCTCAGGTGCAAACACAACATGTTTTCTACCCTTATCTCCAGCAAGTTTATATTTAGCATTCATACGCTCAATGTTTTCCTTAGTTAACTCATGCATTTTTTAAATCAATTCAGCATGTTCTTTAGCATCAAAATTAACCTTCTCCGAAGATGGAAGAGGCAACAAATCAATAGGTGCACGAGGTAGGAAACCATACACAATTTCAAAAGGGCACATCTTAGTAGTAGAATGCAATGAACGATTATAAGCAAATTCAATATGAGGCAAGCATTCTTCCCACATTTTCTTGTTATTCTTCAAAACAGCCCTAAGCATAGTAGACAATGTTCTATTGACTACTTCAGTTTGTCCATCAGTTTGGGGGTGACAAGTAGTACTAAAAAGCAGCTTAGTCCCCAACTTAGCCCATAAACATCTCCAAAAGTGGCTAAGAAATTTAGTATCACGATCTGAAACAATAGTATTTGGCACACCATGTAAGCGAATAATTTCACGAAAGAACAAATCAGCAACATTAACAGCATCATCGCTTTTATGACATGGTATAAAGTGTGCCATTTTCGAGAACCTATCCACGACAACAAATATGCTATCCCGGAGCTAGCTGGAATGCATAGCTTGTTAGCACGAAACACAAATCCATCGTTAAGAATGAACTTGTTCCAAGTTCTCCCTTCCTTACAATTCTGTGATACATCTTTAAATTCAGCATCATGCAAATATTGATCTTTGATGGTCTCCAAACCAAATATTTTAAAGTCAAGTTGTGAAAGCATAGTATAACGATGAGACAAAGCATCAACAATAACATTTTCTTTACCCTTCTTGTGTTTAATGACATAAGGAAAAGTCTCAATGAATTCAACCCATTTAGCATGTCTACGGTTCAGTTTTGCTTGACTTTTAATGTGTTTCAAAGATTCATGATCAGAATGTATAACAAATTCCTTGGGCCATAAATAATGTTGCCATGTTTCTAAGGTCCGAACAAGAGCATATAATTCTTTATCATAAGTAGAATAGTTCAGACTAGGCCCACTCAATTTTTCAGAAAAGTATGCAACAGGTTTTCCATCTTGTAATAACACACCTCCTAATCCAATTCCACTAGCAACACATTCAAGATCAAAAGTCTTATTAAAATCAGGAAGTTGGAGTAAAGGAGCATGTGTCAACTTATCTTTCAATACCGTGAAGGCTTCTTCCTGTGTGGTACCCCAAACAAAAGGCACATCCTTCTTTGTAAGCTCGTTGAGAGGTGCAGCAATGGTGCTGAGATCTCTCACAAAACGCCTATAGAATCTAGCAAGGCCAAGGAAACTCCTCACTTATGTGACCGTTTTGGGCTGCGGCCAACTCTCAATAGCTTCAATCTTGGCTTTATCAACTTCAATTCCCTGTGGAGTAACAACATAGCCAAGAAAAGATACTCGGTCGGTGCAAAAGGTGCACTTTCCAAGGTTACCAAACAAACGTGCATCATGTAGAGCAATAAAAACAACACATAAATGTTCCAAATGTTCCTCCAAAGATTTGCTATAAATCAATATGTCATCAAAGTAAACTACCACAAATCGTCCGATGAAAGCACGTAAAACTTCGTTCATTAACCTCATGAAAGTACTAGGTGCATTAGTTAACCCAAAAGGCATGACTAACCACTCATATAATCCAAACTTAGTTTTAAATGCTGTTTTCTATTCATCTCCCAATTTCATACGAATTTGATGGTATCCACTACGCAAATCAACTTTGGAGAAAATTGTAGATCCACTCAATTCATCAAGCATATCATCTAGCCTAGGAATAGGATGACGATAACGAATAGTAATATTACAAATGCCTCTACAATCAACGCACATACGCGACATACCATCCTTTTTCGGCACTAAAATGATAGGAACAACACAAGGACTAAGGGATTCACGTATATAACCTTTGTCGAGCAGCTCTTGTACTTGATGCATAATCTCCTTCGTCTCCTCTGGATTGGTACGGTATGGTGCACGGTTGGGTAATGATGCACCGGGAATTAAGTCAATTTGATGCTCAATCCCTCGAATAGGTGGTAATCCCGGTGGCACGTCTTGTGGAAAGACGTCAGCGAACTCCTGCAAAATGTTAGTGACAGCAGGAGGCAAAGAGGAAGGCACATCCTCGAATGAAAATAATGCCTCTTTGCACACAAAAGCATAGCAAACAGATTTGCTAAAATCTAAATCATCAATATCAGATTTGGTGGCAATTAAACATGCACTTTTCAATTTAATTTCAGAAGCAACACTAGATGGTTTATTATTAGGCTGCATTTGTTGCTCAAATTATTTTGCCACAATCTGATTTTCACTTTTATTTTTCTCCTGTTTTGCTTTATTAGCTCTATTAATATCATCTTTCAAAATGGAATGAGGAGTCATAGGAAGGAAAGTAATATTTTTATCCTTATGGACAAGAGTATACTGATTGCATAGGTACCACATCACAATCAACATAATCAGCATATGTAGAGATACTAAAATGCACACAAACAGTACGTGTTACCTTAACCTTGCCGCTATTGTTGAACCATTGGATGTAGTAAGGATGTGGATGTGGTCGTGTGGTGAGAGATAGCTTCTCCACCATCTCCATGCTAGCCAAGTTATTGCAGCTCCCTCCATCTATGATGACATGAAAAGAACGTTCCTTCACAACTCCCTTTGTATGGAACAGATTATGCCACTAATTTTGCTCAGCTTGTGCAACCTGCACACTCAAAACACATTGAGCAACTAAACATTCATACCTGTCAGCATCTTCAGCAGCCATGTATTGTGTTTCATGATCAGAATCCTCTCCACTGTGTTCTTCATGTGTAATAAGTGCCAAAGTCTCCTCATCATAGTCACTTGTGGACTCATACCCACCATCCTCAGTAGCAATCATCACACGCTGATATTGGCATTCTCTTGCAAAATGTCCGCTTCCCTTACAACGACGACAAATAATATCACTTGTGTGCCCTCTTGATGCCATGGAAGAAGAAGAGCTCCGCGCAGGTCTGGCAGGTGTGCTGTTGGAAGATAGTGGTGGTTGTGCCTCCTTTCTTGTATCACGGCTGGAGGTGGCACCTGATGGAGGTGCTGGTGGAGTGGAAGTAGAGGATGCACGTGGTGTCCATGATGAAGATCGACTTGCAGAAAAGTTAGTTCGCGCCAATGCCTGTCGATCCTGCACTTCACGTTCAGCTTTACAAGCAAGATGGAATAAACGAGTGATATTAGTATACTCCTTATACTCTAGAATGGTCTGAATCTCTCTATTTAATCCACCCATAAAACGTGCAAGCATAGCTTCATTCTCCTCAACAATACCACATCTAATCATGCCAGTTTGTAATTCCTGATAATATTCTTCTACATAATTTTTTCCTTGTCTTAAATGCTGTAATTTTTGAGGTAATTCACGTTGATAATATGGTGGAACCCAACGAGTATGCATAGCAGTTTTCAAAGCAGCCCAAGTAGCTGGAATAGGATATAATCTAGAATGTTCAGACCACCAAACACATGCAAAGCTAGTGAAAGCACAAACAGCAGCAGGAACATGTCTCTCCTCAGGATATTGTAAACATGTAAATCGTTGTTCAGTTTCTAACTCCCAAGTAAGATATATATCAGGAACATATCTACCCTCAAATGGTGAAATATTCAATTTTAGTTTAGGAAGATGGTCATGTATCTCAGGTGGTGGTGCAGCCCTACCGTTGCGATGATATGCATGAGGACGACCTGGTGGTGGTGGTGCTGGTGGTTGCACGTAGTTCTGATTTTGGTCAACCTCATCCTGGTAATGGTCCTCCACCTTTGCAGTAGCAGCAGGAGCGGCAAAAGCATCAACAGCGGTACCAGAATTTTGCCCAGGGTCAATGGGAACGCGCTGTGCTCGTCCCACTTGATTTGGAAAGCGACGTTGCTGTTGTTGTTGTAGAGGTGCGTTAGGGGCAGCCGGTGGTGGTGATGGAAGACGCGCGAGCAATTCATTAAACTTGTTATCGAGCTTTGTTTCGAACGTCTTCTCCATGCCATCTATCTTCTCCATGGCCTCTTCAAATCTGTTTAGCACATCTTGCACTTGTCCACTCATCATTTGCTGAAATTTGTCATGCAACTCCTTATTTGTCATGTTCTCCCAGTCAGTCTCGTCGGCTTGTGATCCTGCCATGGTTAGCAGCAATAGAAACACACAAGAATATGATCCTACAGACTACTAACAAGAGGTGGTGGTGGATGTCACAAATCCGTCAAACAAATCTCAAATTCTTACCAGTTCTTACCCAGCAGCAGGCGGTGATCGGCAACCGTCGTAGTCAAAACTCGCAAACCTTGGATAGAGCGATTACCATGGAGAGTCAAATGCACGACATAGATGTATTTGGAGCTGGGAAGGCTTATAATATGGTAGCAAAAAGGGTCAGCAATAATCAGTTCAGAGATGCAAAGTTGAATAAACGCTCAACGACGGTACTATGCTAGTCCTAGGCTAGACCGTACTAGAGACACGAGCCTAGAACACTAACAAAATCATGGCGCTGCACGTAAACAAGGGAGGAGCACGCTCTAATTTTTTTTTATTTTTTTCCACTTTTTTTGGCACTTTTTTTTCCTCTTTTTTTTTCTCCGCAACAATTTATTTTCGAAAAAGTCTACAAATGGTCTAAAAACTGCCTAGCCAGATTTTTTTGAGTTTGGAACTATTTTTCTTCTACGGGTAGACGACTCAAAGTATCGCGTGATCTGGAAATCAAAAACAAAGCAACAATTACTGGACTCGGACTAGGACTGGTGGCAGAGATGAATCTAGTGGAATCTCGGACTGGTTGCGGCGATGAATCTGTTGGAAATCGGACTGGTGGCTGATATATGTTGCAGGTGGACTTAGATTGGCATGATGGCGACGGATATGTGGTGACGTATATGGACTCGGATTGGTGGTGAATATGTGGTGGTGAATATGGCAGCGACAATGAAGTTGGTGTGGTGGTGGTATATGGCAGCAGCGATGATGATGATGCGGTGGTGATATATGGCAGCGGCGACGTGACAACCTGTGAACAGAACTCAAAACTCTAAAGGACTAGACGCTAAGACCAGCAACTTTACACAACGATGAAACCACAAATTCAACAAAGCAAATACAGAAAAGATTGTGCAAAGGCTCAGATTGGTTCGGATAGGATGAACTAACCCGAATTTTTTTTGGCTTTTTTGTGGAATATAGGTACGAAGAACAGACTCGATCTAAACTACGAAAAACTGTAAAATCTCAGCGAGCAACCTATTAATCTGATACCACTTGATAGAGGCAAAGGTGTCCCATCTTTCGATGAGATGGTGGCTATCGTTTTAGAGGAAGTCGACTTTGACGATCCGACTACGAACGTGCGAGGACGTCGCGCCTTAGCAATCGCTAAACCAACTCCGAGGGGTTATTGACCACGCCAGAGCACGATCAACCTGACCACGAGGGCCAGTTTCTTGCGAGCAAAGGAAGAACAAGCAAGAAACTGAGATTGCAATCTAGATATTGCGAATATAAGATGAAAGCTTTATTGATCAAGGTGGGGTTCTGTGACGTCTTGGTCTGGTCGTTGGACACAAACGAAGTACACGAAGTTGCAGCTATGGCGAACTTTTAATCTAAACAAAACCCGAAGTCTAAACAACGCCCTAAGGGCTGTATATATGGAGGAAGAGGGGGGAATTTTGTGGCTCTTGGAGGAGGGGTCCAAAACCCACCCTAACTCTTGTTTCCCCACACATGCGGACTCTAAAAATAGCCTATACTTAAGTATTTCGAAAATACAATGGCCTGGCCCAATAATAAGGTGACGCAGCACCTAAAGTAGCCTCTGGACAAAATTTATGAAGTGGAATCTTGTATATTTCGTCCAAGGCTTCATGCACTCCTTATGGTGGCTTCAAAGTCCTGAAATCATCACTTGTAACTCCGTTCTGGATCCCCTTGCGCATGCCATCATCTCCACACTTGAACTTGTTCCAAGGTTCATCTTTCTTGTCCAAGCTAGGCCCTTCATTTGTAAGCAAGACAAATGTATCCAATTTATGCAGAATCATATTCTCATGAACATTAGAATCGTTACCAAGAAACGGAAGTACCTAATAATTCAATTGCGTGCGCGAGCTCTAGTAATTGGTCCAGTATGTATGGCAGCAGGGGTTGTGGGTGTAACAATGATATTGATGTCCTCATCAAAATGTGGAATCCACAAAAATGCTCTTGTTGCACAAAACTAGAGAGACGCTAGCCCGATTGCACAATAGGCGGATACAAGAACTTGTGCACAACCTACTTAGCAAAAATGCAACAACTTCTATCCCAAATATGTTCTATGCAAGGTGTTGCTATGAGATGATCCAAGATGATCGAGTATGACAACCTTAATGTTGTAAGATGCTACGGTTCTTGCTTAAAAGCTCTTTGCTTATCTTTCCTTTTTGCTTAAAAGCTTGTTTGGCTCTTTGATGTTTGAGCTCTTTTCTCCTACAATGCTTGACGAACCAAGATAGCGATTGTGTGCGCAGAAATAACTTTGTGACAGAAGGGATGATACTAATATATGCAACAATGATGCATGTATGTGATGGGAGGTATGATCACTAATGTGCACAAGTCTCGTTGCCGGCAATACTCAAAGGCTAGTCTCGATGGGTAAGCAACGCAAAAGGAGTGAGGCTATGACGTAATGTAATGGCAAGAGTGATATGTCCAATACCAAAATGAGGTTACCGTTCTTGCTTACGGTTGAAGGTTTCAAAAGGATGAGATTGTAGTCGGTGTCGTAGTGCACGGTCTTCAGTACGTTGGCAAAGATGCCGCTGCACTGTGGGCGGAGTTGTAGAAGTAGCGGAAATCATCGAAGAGGTGCGAACTTTCTGTCTAAGCCGGAAGGTCCGGGCAAGACGGAAGGTCCGGGGTCCGGAGGTTCCGGTGTGGCCGGAAGATCCGGTGGCTGGAAGGTCCGAGCGTGACCGGAAGGTCCGAGGGGTCGCGAAACTGGCAAGAACCGAGAAGTGGGGATCGTGGACTTTGGCGGAAAAACTTGAGGAAAAACCCAAATCCGCAGGGGAAAAACAAGGAAATTGGAGGAAAAGAAAGGTGGGGAGGCTAGATCTACGAGCCACACACAAAATTCACGGATCAACTCTAACAAAACTTCAACACACCAATAAATCACAAAAAAAAAATTGGGGCTATTTTTCGTGGGGATTTTCGGATTAGGACGAAAAACAACAAAACTAGGCTAGAAACACAACGGGGAGGCTCCGAAATCGTGATCAACGTGGCTCATGATACCAAGATGATGTAGGGTAGAGACCCTAATCGCCCGATCTTTCACGAAAGGAGCTGATAGAGGCAAAGGTGTCCCGATGTTTCGATGAGATGGTGGCTATCGTTTTCTATGGCAGTCGACCTTGACGATCCGACTACGAACGTGCGAGACGTCGCACCTTAGCAATCGCTAAACCAACTTCCGAGGGGTTATTGACCACGCCGGAGCACGATCAACCTGACCACGAGGGCCTGTTTCCTGCGAGCAAACGAAGAACAAGCAAGAAACTGAGATTGCAATCTGGATATTGCGAATATAAGATGAAAGCTTTATTGATCAAGGTGGGGTTCTGTGACGTCTTGGTCTGGTCGTTGGACACAAACGAAGTACGCGAAGTTGCAGCTATGGCGAACCTTTAATCTAAACAAAACCCAAATTCTAAACGACGCCCTAAGGGTTGTATATATGGAGGAAGAGAGGGGAATTTCGTGGCCCTTGAGGGTGGGGTCCGAAACCAACCCTAACTCTTGTTTCCCCACACATACGGACTCTAAAAATAGCCTATACTTAAGTATTTCGAAATTACATGGGCCTGGCCCATTAATAAGGTGACGCAGCACCTAGAATAGCCTATGGACGAATATTATGAAGTGGCATCTTGTATATTTCGTCCATGGCTTCATGCACTCCTTATGGCGGCTTCAAAGTCCTGAAATCATCACTTGTAACTCCGTTCTTGATCCCCTTGCGCATGCCATCAACTCCATGCGTGTTCTTGCTCCAATGTTCATCCTTCTCCAAGCTAGGCCCTTCATTTGAAAGCAAAACAAATGTATCCAATTTAGGCAGCATCATAATCTCATGAACATTAGAATCATTACCAAGAAACGAAAGTACCTGGTAATTTAATTGGCGTGCGCGAGCTCTAGTAATTGGTCCAGTATATGTAACAGTAGGGGCTGTGGTTGTAACAATGGTATTGATGTCCTCATCATCCTCCCCTTCTTGAAATGAAGTCGTCCTCGACGGAAGCTCATCTTCCTCACCCAAATAAGGCTTCAAATCTGCAATGTTAAAAGTGGGACTAACCCCAAAATCTGCAGGTACCTCAAGTTTATATGCATTATCATTTATTTTCTCTAAAACCTTAAAAGGACCATCAGCACGTGGCATTAGCTTTGATTTGCGCAGATTAGGAAATCTATCTTTACGCAAATGTAACCAAACAAGATCTCCAGGTGCAAACACAACATGTTTTCTACCCTTATCTCCAGCAAGTTTATATTTAGCATTCATACGCTCAATGTTTTCCTTAGTTAACTCATGCATTTTTAAAATCAATTCAGAACGTTCTTTAGCATCAAAATTAACCTTCTCCGAAGATGGAAGAGGCAGCAAATCAATAGGTGCATGAGGTAGGAAACCATACACAAATTCAAAAGCACATCTTAGTAGTAGAATGCAATGAAGGATTATAAGCAAATTCAATATGAGGCAAGCATTCTTCCCACATTTTCTTGTTATTCTTCAAAACAGCCCTAAGCATAGTAGACAATGTTCTATTGACTACTTCAGTTTGTCCATCAGTTTGGGGGTGACAAGTAGTACTAAAAAGCAGCTTAGGCCCCAACTTAGCCCATAAACATCTCCAAAAGTGGCTAAGAAATTTAGTATCACGATCTGAAACAATAGTATTTGGCACACCATGTAAGCGAATAATTTCACAAAAGAACAAATCAGCAACATTAACAGCATCATCGCTTTTATGACATGGTATAAAGTGTGCCATTTTCGAGAACCTATCCACAACAACAAATATGCTATCCCTCCCCTTCTTTGTTCTAGGTAAACCTAAAACAAAGTCCATAGATATATCCTCCCAAGGAACACTAGGTACAGGCAAAGGCATATATAAACCATGAGGATTGAGTCGTGACTTAGCTCTTTGACATGTAGTGCAGCGAGCAACAAAACGCTCAACATCCCGTCTCATCTTTGGCCAAAAGAAATGTGTAGCAAGTATATCCTCCGTCTTCTTGACGCCAAAGTGTCCCATTAATCCTCCTCCATGGGGCTCCTGCAACAACAAAAGACGAACGGAGCTAGCTGGAATGCATAGCTTGTTAGCACGAAACACAAATCCATCGTTAAGAATGAACTTGTTCCAAGTTCTCCCTTCCTTACAATTCTGTGATACATCTTTAAATTCAGCATCATGCAAATATTGATCTTTGATGGTCTCCAAACCAAATATTTTAAAGTCATGTTGTGAAAGCATAGTATAACGACGAGACAAGGCATCAGCAATAACATTTTCTTTACCCTTCTTGTGTTTAATCACATAAGGGAAAGTCTCAATGAATTCGCCCTATAGTGAGTCGTATTACAATTCACTGGCCGTCGTTTTACAACGTCGTGACTGGGAAAACCCTGGCGTTACCCAACTTAATCGCCTTGCAGCACATCCCCCTTTCGCCAGCTGGCGTAATAGCAACCCATTTAGCATGTGACGGTTCAGTTTTGCTTGACTTTTAATGTGTTTCAAAGATTCATGATCAGAATGTATAACAAATTCCTTGGGCCATAAATAATGTTGCCATGTTTCTAAGGTCCGAACAAGAGCATATAATTCTTTATCATAAGTAGAATAGTTCAGACTAGGCCCACTCAATTTTTCAGAAAAGTATGCAACAGGTTTTCCATCTTGTAATAACACACCTCCTAATCCAATTCCACTAGCATCACATTCAAGCTCAAAAGTCTTATTGAAATTAGGAAGTTGGAGTAAAGGAGCATGTGTCAACTTATCTTTCAATACCGTGAAGGCTTCTTCCTGTGCGGTACCCCAAACAAAAGGTACATCCTTCTTTGTAAGCTCGTTGAGAGGTGCAGCAATGGTGCTGAAATCTCTCACAAAACGCCTATAGAAACCAGCGAGGCCAAGGAAACTCCTCACTTGTGTGACCGTTTTGGGCTGCGGCCAACTCTCAATAGCTTCAATCTTGGCTTTATCAACTTCAATTCCCTGTGGAGTAACAACATAGCCAAGAAAAGATACTCGGTCGGTGCAAAAGGTGCACTTTCCAAGGTTACCAAACAAACGTGCATCACGTAGAGCAATAAAAACAGCACGTAAATGTTCCAAATGTTCCTCCAAAGATTTGCTATAAATCAATATGTCATCAAAGTAAACTACCACAAATCGTCCAATGAAAGCACGTAAAACTTCGTTCATTAACCTCATGAAAGTACTAGGTGCATTAGTTAACCCAAAAGGCATGACTAACCACTCATATAATCCAAACTTAGTTTTAAATGCTGTTTTCCATTCATCTCCCAATTTCATACGAATTTGATGGTAACCACTACGCAAATCAACTTTGGAGAATATTGTAGAGCCACTCAATTCATCAAGCATATCATCTAGCCTAGGAATAGGATGACGATAACGAATAGTAATATTATTAATGCCTCTACAATCAACGCACATACGCGACGTACCATCCTTTTTCGGCACTAAAATGATAGGAACAGCACAAGGACTAAGGGATTCGCGTATATAACCTTTGTCGAGCAGTTCTTGTACTTGACGCATAATCTCCTTCGTCTCCTCTGGATTGGTACAGTATGGTGCACGGTTGGGTAATGATGCACCGGGAATTAAGTCAATTTGATGCTCAATCCCGCGAATAGGTGGTAATCCCGGTGGCACATCTTGTGGAAAGACGTCGGCGAACTCCTGCAAAATGTTAGTGACAGCAGGAGGCAAAGAGGAAGGCACGTCCTCGAATGAAAATAATGCCTCTTTGCACACAAAAGCATAGCAAACAGATTTGCTAAAATCTAGATCATCAATATCAGATTTGGTGGCAAGTAAACATGCACTTTTCAATTTAATTTCAGAAGCAACACTAGATTGTTTATTATTATTAGGCTGCATTTGTTGCTCAAATTCTTTTGCCACAATCTGATTTTCACTCTTAGTTTTCTCCTGTTTTGCTTTATTAGCTCTATTAATATCATCTTTCAAAATGGAATCAGGAGTCATAGGAAGCAAAGTAATATTTTTATCCTTATGAACAAGAGTATACTGATTGTTTCTACCATGGTGAATAGAATTTTTATCAAATTGCCATGGTCTACCAAGTAATAAGGAACATGCTTGCATCGGTACCACATCACAATCAACATAATCAGCATATGTAGAGATACTAAAATGCACACGAACAGTACGTGTTACCTTAACCTTGCCGCTGTTGTTGAACCATAGGATGTAGTAAGGATGTGGATGTGGTCTTGTGGTGAGAGATAGCTTCTCCACCATCTCGATGCTAGCCAAGTTGTTGCAACTCCCTCCATCTATGATCACGCGAACAGAACGTTCCTTCACAACTCCCTTTGTATGGAACAAATTATGCCTTTGATTTTGCTCAGCTTGTGTAACCTGCACACTCAAAACACGTTGAGCAACTAAACATTCATACCTGTCAGCATCTTCAGGAGCCATGTATTGCGTCTCATGATCAGAATCGTCTCCACCGTGTTCGTCACGTGTAATAAGAGCCAAAGTCTCCTCATCATAGTCACTAGCGGACTCATACCCACCATCCTCAGTAACAATCATCACACGCTTAGATGGGCATTCTCTCGCATAATGACCTCCACCCTTGCAACGTCGACAAATAATATCATGTGTTTGCCCTGTTGATGCCATGGATGAAGAAGAGCTCTTTGCAGGCCCAGAAGGTGTGCTCTTGGCAGATAGTGGTGATTGTGCCGGCTTTATTGTATCACGGTTGGAGGTGGCAGCCGACGGAGGCGCCGGTGAAGCAGAACGTGTGGAAGTAGATGATGCACGTGGTGTCCATGAAGAAGGTCGACCTGCAGAAAAGTTAGTCCGCGCCAATGCCTGTCGATCCTGCACTTCACGTTCAGCTTTACAAGCAAGATGGAATAAACGAGTGATATTAGTATACTCCTTATACTCTAGAATCGTCTGAATCTCTCTATTTAATCCACCCATAAAACGTGCAAGCATAGCTTCATTCTCCTCAACAATACCACATCTAATCATGCCAGTTTGTAATTCCTGATAATATTCTTCTACAGAATTTTTTCCCTGTCTTAAGCGCTGCAATTTTTGAAGTAATTCACGTTGATAATATGGTGGAACCCAACGAGTACGCATAGTAGTTTTCAAAGCATCCCAAGTAGCAGGAATGGGATATAATCTACAATGCTCAGACCACCAAACACATGCAAAACTAGTGAATGCACAAACAGCAGCAGGAACACGTCTCTCCTCGGGATATTGTAAACATGTAAAACGTTGTTCAGTTTCTAACTCCCAAGTAAGATATATATCAGGAACATATCTACCCTCAAATGGTGGAATATTCAATTTTAGTTTAGGGAGATGGTCATGATCTCGTACCTGAGGGTGAGCCCTACCATTGCCATTATTTGCATGTGGACGACCTGATGGTTGCTGTGCTGGTGGTGGCACGTAGTTCTGATTTTGATCAACCTCATCCTCGTAATCGCCAGCAAAATCATCCTCCTCCGCATCAGCAGCAGGAGCTACAGAAGTAGCAACAGCAGCACCAACAGTTTGGCCAGGTGCAAGAGGGAGACGGCTCGCTCGGCGGAGGGCTGTTTCACGATGTGTAGGTAGTCGTCGTTGTTGTTGTTGTAGAGGTGCGTTAGGTGCAGCCCGTGGTGGTGGTGGAAGACGCGCGAGCAATTCATTAAACCTGTTATCGAGCTTTGTTTCGAACGTCTTCTCCATGTCATCTATCTTCTCCATGGCCTCTTCAAATCTGTTTAGCACATCCTGCACCTGTCCATTCATCATTTGCTGAAATTTATCATGCAACTCCTGATTCGTCATGTTCTCCCAGTCAGTCTCGTCGGCTTGTGATCCTGCCATGGTTAGCAACAATAGAAAACACACAAGAATATGATCCTACAGAATACTAACAAGAGGTGGTGGTGGTGGGTGTCACAAATCCGTCAAGCAAATCTCAAATTCTTACCAGTTCTTACCCAGCAGCAGGCGGTGATCGGCAACCGTTGTAGTCAAAAACTCTCAAAAGCTTGGATAGAGCGATTGCCAGGGAGAGTCAAACGCACGACGTAGAGGTATGTGGAGCTGGGAAGGCTTATAGTATGGTAGCAAAAAGGGTCAGCAATAATCAATTCAGAGATGCAAAGTTGAATAAACGCTCAACGACGGTACTGTGCTGGTCCTAGGCTAGACCGTGCTAGAGACGCGAGCCTAGAACACTAACAAAATCACGGCGCTGCACGTAAATAAGGGAAAAGCACACTCTGGAACTTTTTTTTTCGCTTTTTTTTTGCGCTCCTCTTTTTTTTTGCGAAAAATTACTATAATGGCGAGTGTCTCAAAACTCTTCCCTCGTCAAACTGATAGGATGGGCACGAAAAAAAAAATTCACTTTTTTTTTCGGAAATCAGGGCAGCGACGACGAAAAAGTGCGACAAAAAATCACTATGATGGCACGTGGCTCAAAGGACTCAAAAAAGCCTAAAAATAGGATAGGGAAAAAATATTTTTGCCCGTGAAAATTTTGGCCTAAAAACTGCCCGGGGGTCTCCAGACTCTTTTTTTTTCGAGACCTACGCAGGCAAGGAAACACGAATCGGAATTGAGATTGATCTCAAGAACAAACCTAATATGAGAAGAACTCGGATTGGTGGTGGATATATGGTTACAGATTGGTGGTGGTATATGGATACAGATTGGTGGTGGTATATGGATACGGATTGGTGGTGGTATATGGATACGGATTCAGAACGGTGGCGGATAAGCAATGGTGGTAGATGGGTGATGATGATGGTGCGGCGGCGGCGTGACAACTTATGACCAGAACTCGAAACTCTAAAAGACTAGACTCTAAGACCAGCAACTTGACACGACGATGCAACCGCAAATTCAACAAAGCAAAAAACCCTAAAAAGATTATGCAAAGGCTCAGATTGGTTCGGATATGATGAACTAACCCTAATTTTTTTGTGGCTTTTTCGTGGACTGTAGGTATGAAGAACAGACTCGATCTAATCTACGAAAAACTGTAAAAATCTCACCGAGCAACCTGGAAATCTGATACCACTTGATAGAGGCAAAGGTGTCCCGATGTTTCGATGAGATGGTGGCTATCGTTTTCTGTGGGAGTCGACCTTGACGATCCGACTACGAACGTGCGAGACGTCGCGCCTTAGCAATCGCTAAACCAACTTCCGAGGGGTTATTGACCACGCCGGAGCACGATCAACCTGACCACGAGGGCCTGTTTCCTGCGAGCAAACAAAGAACAAGCAAGAAACTGAGATTGCAATCTGGATATTGCGAATATAAGATGAAAGCTTTATTGATCAAGGTGGGGTGTGACGTCTTGGTCTGGTCATTGGACACAAACGAAGTACGCGAAGTTGCAGCTATGGCAAACTTTTAATCTAAACAAAACCCAAAGTCTAAACGACGCCCTAAGGGTTGTATATATGGAGGAAGAGAGGGGAATTTCATGGCCCTTGAGGGTGGGGTCCGAAACCAACCCTAACTCTTGTTTCCCCACACATACGGACTCTAAAAATAGCCTATACTTAAGTATTTCGAAATTACATGGGCCTGGCCCATTAATAAGGTGACGCAGCACCTAGAATAGCCTATGGACGAATATTATGAAGTGGCATCTTGTATATTTCGTCCATGGCTTCATGCACTCCTTATGGCGGCTTCAAAGTCCTGAAATCATCACTTCTAACTCCGTTCTTGATCCCCTTGCGCATGCCATCAACTTCATGCGTGTTCTTGCTCCAATGTTCATCCTTCTCCAAGCTAGGCCCTTCATTTGAAAGCAAAACAAATGTATCCAATTTAGGCAGCATCATAATCTCATGAACATTAGAATCATTACCAAGAAACGAAAGTACCTGGTAATTTAATTGGCGTGCGCGAGCTCTAGTAATTGGTCCAGTATATGTAACTGTAGGGGCTGTGGGTGTAACAATGGTATTGATGTCCTCATCAGGAGCGGATCCCGGGGAAATCACGAAGAACACGGGGAAGAACGGAAAGCAAACACAACAAGAAACATGAGAGGAAACACTAAACCGACATGAATAAGTCACACATGGGCTAGATCCTCGAGTACATAGGGAGAGATACACGAATCCACAGTCAACTAAGAACGATACACGGTAACCGGTCTTCTCCGTGAGTAGGTCTTGATGTTCTTCCCTAAAGAGGGGTCTTGAATCCGTTTGGGGATCTTCTCCGGTGGAGGCTCGAATCTCTATGGAGAAGGTAACCAAGTGGATGAGCAAAGCTCTCTCACAAATATGAGCTAAACAATTTCTCACCCTAAAATGTTGGTAGGAGAAGAGTACTTATAGTCTAGGTGACGAAAGGGTACACGGGCCTCAGCCCAAGTGGCTGCGCGCAGGCAGGGCTGGAAGTTCCGGGCGAGGCCGGAAGTTCCAGGCACCGGAGGTTCCGGGGAAGGTCCGGCCTAACCCGAGAGTTGGCGCGGGTGGAGCTGGATTGGCATCCGGGGGCCGGAAGGTTCGGGCTGGATGGAACTTCCGGGCGCCGGAAGGTCCGGGACGGGTTCCGGGCTAACCCGAGAGTTGGCACGCCTGGGCTGGGCGAAGTCGTCGGAGGCCGGAAGCTCCGGGTCGGCCGGAAGGTCCGGGGGCCGGAAGTTCCAGGCTCTGGTTGGAGGTTCCGGGCTATCCAGAGTGTTGACGCATGTCTCTTCTTCTCCAGTCCTCGGCTCCGAGTCTTGGGCGTTGTACCTGATCACACATAGCATCTCTGACTTAGGCAGTAGCCATGTCTCACTTGCAGAGGGGGAAAACTCAAGTAGGAGTGATGTCACCTCGGATTGAATAGCACATGCCCTAGCCCTTGTCATGGGTCCACTTGGAGCTTGGATAGTTGAGGGGGCGTCCATGGGGATGGTCGTGGGATGCTCCGCATCATGGCGAGATGACAACAATGCTACGATGGAGATCAAGGTGTCAAGCCGGTGACGATGGTGATCATGACGGTGCTTTGGAGATGGAGATCAAAGGCACAAGATGATGATGGCCATATCATATCACTTATTTTGATTGCATGTGATGTTTATCCTTTATGCATCTTATTTTGCTTCGTATGGCGGTAGCATTATAAGATGATCTCTCACTAAATTTCAAGGTATAAGTGTTCTCCCTGAGTATGCACCGTTGCTAAAGTTCGTCGTGCCGAGACACCACGTGATGATCGGGTGTGATAAGCTCTACGTTCACATACAACGCGTGCAAGCCAGTTTTGCACACGCGGAATACTCGGGTTAAACTTGACGAGCCTAGCATATGCAGATATGGCCTCGCAACACTGAGGCCGAAAGGTCGAGCGTGAATCATATAGTAGATATGATCAACATAATGATATTCACCATTGAAAACTACTCCATCTCATGTGATGATCGGACATGGTTTAGTTGATATGATTACGTGATCATTTGGATGAGTAGAGAGATGTCTATCTAAGTGGGAGTTCTTAAGTAAGATGATTAATTAAACTTTAATTTATCATGAACTTAGTACCTGATAGTATTTTGCATGTCTATGTTGTTGTAGATAAATGGCACGTGCTACTGTTACTTTAAATTTTAATGTGTTCCTAGAGAAAGCTAAGTTGAAAGATGATGGTAGCAACTACACGGACTGGGTCCGTAACTTGAGGATTATCCTCATTGCTGCACATAAGAATTACGTTCTGGAAGCACCGCTAGGTGCAAAGCCCGTTGTAGGAGCAACACCAGATGTTATGAACGTCTGGCTGAGCAAAGCTGATGACTACTCGATAGTTCAGTGTCCCATTCTTAATGGCTTAGAATGGGGACTTCAAAAACGTTTTGAACGTCATGGAGCATATGAGATGTTCCAAGAGTTGAAGTTAATATTTGAAGCAAATGCCCGAATTGAGAGATATGAAGTCTCCAATAAGTTCTATAGCTGCAAGATGGAGGAGAATAGTTTTGTCAGTGAACATATACTCAGAATGTCTGGGTACCACAACCACTTGACTCAATTGGGAGTTAATCTTCCTGATGATAGTGTCATTGACAGAGTTCTTCAATCACTGCCACCAAGCTACAAAAGCTTCGTGATGAACTATAATATGCAAGGGATGGATAAGACAATTTGATAGATGCGAGGGTGTTCCGATCTTTTGATGAGATGATAACTATCGATTTGGTGGATACGACTGACGATCCGAGTACAAACATGCACGACGTTGCGCCTTAGCAATCGCTAAACCAATCTCCCGAGGTTACTGACGATGCTGGAAGCATGATCAGCCTGACCACGAAGGTCTATTCCTGCACGCAATCGAAGAACAAGAAAGAATATGATAATGCAATCTGAATATTGCGAATATATATGAAGTATTGACAATGGTGAGGATCCGTAAGCGGTCTTGGTCTGGTCGTTGGACACAAACGAAGTACACGAAGTTGCAATGGCTAAATTTTAACTAAACAAATCCCAAGGAAAAAGCTACTAGATGGATCTACTTATATAGGAGCAAGGGGTGGCGGCCAAGGAGGTGGAAGGACGTCCCAAGGCAGCCTAAAACTAACCCTAGGTCGTACAAGGCTCATGGGCCCAAGTGGAGGTGATGCAACACCTTTGGACTTGTTGTTTGACTCGGATTCTGCTGCAATGTCAGATTGTTTCGTCGATATCTCAATGCTCCGGATGAATTTGAAGGTGAATCCAATTGGATTGGAAAGAGCACGAAATCTAGTTTCCAACAAAAAAAGAATCACCCAATTCGGAGTCTGCATAAAAAAGTTGTTGGCGTTTTGAGTCAGGTATGTCTGTGCAGTCCGAATCTGAATGCAGAACGTGAGAGACTTGGACTCTATCTTCTCTTGGGCCAAAAGTGACGTGAGAGAACTTTTTGAACAGAAAGTAAACATCTCTTTCTCCCTTATCTTCATATGTGGATTGTACAAATGCCCCATATACTTGCAATTACACATAACACAAAAGTGTGTGAAGTATTTTTGTTCTGGATAACATAAATAGATTATTGAATAGTTTGCACTAGAAATCACGTGACAAATATGCATGTATGCAATATTTTTGGTTGTATCCAAGGTAGTCATGTCCTCATCATCCTCCCCTTCTTGAAAACAAAGCCGTCCTCGGCGTTGCTTAATCTGAAATGTGGCTAACAAAAGAGACAAGGTGTACATGTTGTATATGTATATGTCATCCATTTTTACTTTCCTTAATTTTTTCACATATGACACATTTACACATGAGTAACTTTCATAGTTCATAAAATGTAAAGCCAAAATATTATCACGATTATTATAAGGCATGAAAATGTTGCAACTCAATTTGCACATATAAGTGAAGCTCTTATTCATATCAAAAGATTGACAATGTTCATCATTAAACCATCCCAGCATTGGGGAATAAACCTTATTTGCATGAAATTTACATGCTACCACGTGCTTAAATAAGCAAACATGCAATAAGTCATTGGACACAGAATCATCACCAAGATTAGAGGTCATATCAAAATGATTAAACATTAGTTCTTTTGCATCAACAATTAATTCAATGGGTGCACTCAAAATTGTTGGTATTTTAGTTGTTTTATCACATGGCAAAGTCAAATTATCAACATAGTCCTCTAAAATAGGTGGTACGATCAAAGTAGTGGGTAGCTCATTAGATGATGCATTCAAATTGACAAGGCCTTCATCATTCTCATGTAGAGATGGAAGATCAGTACCTTTGTCATTACCTCTTATGATCAACACAAATGATGTAGCGACTCTCGGGGGCGATGTGTCACATGGTGGATGTGATGTAGTCCTCACAACAACGGATGTGGTTGTCATAGTATGCCTAGTAGTTGAAGGAACAATCATATCAACTCTTGGAATGTGCACCATGCACTTGTTCTCCTCATGGGCAACACGTCGTTTTATTTCCTGTTCAGCTTTGCAAGCAAGACGAAACAAATGGTCCATAGGATAACACTCTTCATGAATTAATATCTCTTGAATATCACGGTTTAATCCACCCCAAAATCTATCCATAAAATCATCTTCACTTTCTTCTAAAGAGGAATGCAATAAGGTAGTTTGTAAATCATCATAATATTTTGTTACAGTATCACTACCTTGTTTTAAATGTTGCAACTTCTTAATCATGTCGCGAGTATAATAAGAGGGAACGAAAGTATGTTGCATGGCAAGTTTCAAATCATCCCATGTAGTAGGTATATAATCAGGGTGTAACCGACAATATTCACTGCACCAAACCAAAGCATAACCAGTGAAAGAACCAACTGCAACCTTAACCTTTTTATGTTCATCAAAATTATGGGAAGCAAATATATTTTTTATTTTGAACTCCCATTCAATATATAAAGCAGGTCTAAAACGGCCATTAAATGGTGGTATAGATACATTAACCTGGTCATGCGCATTTGGATGTTTGTGCACCTCTTGTGACGGTTGTGGTATTTGCAAAGGTGGTGGCATGTCTCCCATGATTGACAAATGATAAAGGCAAAGGTGTCCCGATGTTTCGATGAGATGGTGGCTATCGTTTTCTGTGGGAGTCGACCTTGACGATCCGACTACGAACGTGCGGACGTCGCGCCTTAGCAATCGCTAAACCAACTTCCGAGGGGTTATTGACCACGCCGGAGCACGATCAACCTGACCACGAGGGCCTGTTTCCTGCGAGCAAACGAAGAACAAGCAAGAAACTGAGATTGCAATCTGGATATTGCGAATATAAGATGAAAGCTTTATTGATCAAGGTGGGGTTCTGTGACGTCTTGGTCTGGTCGTTGGACACAAACGAAGTACGAGAAGTTGCAGCTATGGCGAACTTTTAATCTAAACAAAACCCAAAGTCTAAACGACGCCCTAAGGGCTGTATATATGGAGGAAGAGAGGGGAATTTCGTGGCCCTTGAGGGTGGGGTCCGAAACCAACCCTAACTCTTGTTTCCCCACACATACGGACTCTAAAAATAGCCTATACTTAAGTATTTCGAAATTACATGGGCCTGGCCCATTAATAAGGTGACGCAGCACCTAGAATAGCCTATGGACGAATATTATGAAGTGGCATCTTGTATATTTCGTCCATGGCTTCATGCACTCCTTATGGCGGCTTCAAAGTCCTGAAATCATCAATTGAAACTCCGTTCTTGATCCCCTTGCGCATGCCATCAACTTCATGCGTGTTCTTGCTCCAATGTTCATCCTTCTCCAAGCTAGGCCCTTCATTTGAAAGCAAAACAAATGTATCCAATTTAGGCAGCACTCATGAACATTAGAATCATTACCAAGAAACGAAAGTACCTGGTAATTTAATTGGCGTGCGCGAGCTCTAGTAATTGGTCCAGTATATGTAACAGTAGGGGCTGTGGGTGTAACAATGGTATTGATGTCCTCATCATCCTCCCCTTCTTGAAATGAAGTCATCCTCGACGGAAGCTCATCTTCCTCACCCAAATAAGGCTTCAAATCTGCAATGTTAAAAGTGGGACTAACCCCAAAATCTGCAGGTAGCTCAAGTTTATATGCATTATCATTTATTTTCTCTAAAACCTTAAAAGGACCATCAGCACGTGGCATTAGCTTTGATTTGCGCAGATTAGGAAATCTATCTTTATGCAAATGTAACCAAACAAGATCTCCAGGTGCAAACACAACATGTTTTCTACCCTTATCTCCAGCAAGTTTATATTTAGCATTCATACGCTCAATGTTTTCCTTAGTTAACTCATGCATTTTTAAAATCAATTCAGAACGTTCTTTAGCATCAAAATTAACCTTCTCCGAAGATGGAAGAGGCAACAAATCAATAGGTGCACGAGGTAGGAAACCATACACAAATTCAAAAGCACATCTTAGTAGTAGAATGCAATGAAGGATTATAAGCAAATTCAATATGAGGCAAGCATTCTTCCCACATTTTCTTGTTATTCTTCAAAACAGCCCTAAGCATAGTAGACAATGTTCTATTGACTACTTCAGTTTGTCCATCAGTTTGGGGGTGACAAGTAGTACTAAAAAGCAGCTTAGTCCCCAACTTAGCCCATAAACATCTCCAAAAGTGGCTAAGAAATTTAGTATCACGATCTGAAACAATAGTATTTGGCACACCATGTAAGCGAATAATTTCACAAAAGAACAAATCAGCAACATTAACAGCATCATCGCTTTTATGACATGGTATAAAGTGTGCCATTTTCGAGAACCTATCCACAACAACAAATATGCTATCCCTCCCCTTCTTTGTTCTAGGTAAACCTAAAACAAAGTCCATAGATATATCCTCCCAAGGAACACTAGGTACAGGCAAAGGCATATATAAACCATGAGGATTGAGTCGTGACTTAGCTCTTTGACATGTAGTGCAGCGAGCAACAAAACGCTCAACATCCCGTCTCATCTTTGGCCAAAAGAAATGTGTAGCAAGTATATCCTCCGTCTTCTTGACGCCAAAGTGTCCCATTAATCCTCCTCCATGTGCCTCCTGCAACAACAAAAGACGAACGGAGCTAGCTGGAATGCATAGCTTGTTAGCACGAAACACAAAACCATCGTTAAGAACGAACTTGTTCCAAGTTCTCCCTTCCTTACAATTCTGCAATACATCTTTAAATTCAGCATCACTAACATATTGATCCTTGATGGTCTCCAAACCAAATATTTTAAAGTCATGTTGTGAAAGCATAGTATAACGACGAGACAAGGCATCAGCAATAACATTTTCTTTACCCTTCTTGTGTTTAATCACATAAGGGAAAGTCTCAATGAATTCAACCCATTTAGCATGTCGACGGTTCAGTTTTGCTTGACTTTTAATGTGTTTCAAAGATTCATGATCAGAATGTATAACAAATTCCTTGGGCCATAAATAATGTTGCCATGTTTCTAAGGTCCGAACAAGAGCATATAATTCTTTATCATAAGTAGAATAGTCCAGACTAGGCCCACTCAATTTTTCAGAAAAGTATGCAACAGGTTTTCCATCTTGTAATAACACACCTCCTAATCCAATTCCACTAGCATCACATTCAAGCTCAAAAGTCTTATTGAAATTAGGAAGTTGGAGTAAAGGAGCATGTGTCAACTTATCTTTCAATACCGTGAAGGCTTCTTCCTGTGCGGTACCCCAAACAAAAGGTACATCCTTCTTTGTAAGCTCATTGAGAGGTGCAGCAATGGTGCTGAAATCTCTCACAAAACGCCTATAGAAACCAGCGAGGCCAAGGAAACTCCTCACTTGTGTGACCGTTTTGGGCTGCGGCCAACTCTCAATAGCTTCAATCTTGGCTTTATCAACTTCAATTCCCTGTGGAGTAACAACATAGCCAAGAAAAGATACTCGGTCGGTGCAAAAGGTGCACTTTCCAAGGTTACCAAACAAACGTGCATCACGTAGAGCAATAAAAACAGCACGTAAATGTTCCAAATGTTCCTCCAAAGATTTGCTATAAATCAATATGTCATCAAAGTAAACTACCACAAATCGTCCAATGAAAGCACGTAAAACTTCGTTCATTAACCTCATGAAAGTACTAGGTGCATTAGTTAACCCAAAAGGCATGACTAACCACTCATATAATCCAAACTTAGTTTTAAATGCTGTTTTCCATTCATCTCCCAATTTCATACGAATTTTATGGTAACCACTACGCAAATCAACTTTGGAGAATATTGTAGAGCCACTCAATTCATCAAGCATATCATCTAGCCTAGGAATAGGATGACGATAATGAATAGTGATATTATTAATGCCTCTACAATCAACGCACATACGCGACGTACCATCCTTTTTCGGCACTAAAATGATAGGAACAGCACAAGGACTAAGGGATTCGCGTATATAACCTTTGTCGAGCAGTTCTTGTACTTGACGCATAATCTCCTTCGTCTCCTCTGGATTGGTACGGTATGGTGCCCGGTTGGGTAATGATGCACCGGGAATTAAGTCAATTTGATGCTCAATCCCGCGAATAGGTGGTAATCCCGGTGGCACATCTTGTGGAAAGACGTCGGCGAACTCCTGCAAAATGTTAGTGACAGCAGGAGGCAAAGAGGAAGGCACGTCCTCGAATGAGAATAATGCCTCTTTGCACACAAAAGCATAGCAAACAGATTTGCTAAAATCTAGATCATCAATATCAGATTTGGTGGCAAGTAAACATGCACTTTTCAATTTAATTTCAGAAGCAACACTAGATTGTTTATTATTATTAGGCTGCATTTGTTGCTCAAATTCTTTTGCCACAATCTGATTTTCACTCTTAGTTTTCTCCTGTTTTGCTTTATTAGCTCTATTAATATCATCTTTCAAAATGGAATCAGGAGTCATAGGAAGCAAAATAATATTTTTATCCTTATGAACAAGAGTATACTGATTGTTTCTACCATGGTGAATAGAATTTTTATCAAATTGCCATGGTCTACCAAGTAATAAGGAACATGCTTGCATCGGTACCACATCACAATCAACATAATCAGCATATGTAGAGATACTAAAATGCACACGAACAGTACGTGTTACCTTAACCTTGCCGCTGTTGTTGAACCATAGGATGTAGTAAGGATGTGGATGTGGTCTTGTGGTGAGAGATAGCTTCTCCACCATCTCGATGCTAGCCAAGTTGTTGCAACTCCCTCCATCTATGATCACGCGAACAGAACGTTCCTTCACAACTCCCTTTGTATGGAACAAATTATGCCTTTGATTTTGCTCAGCTTGTGTAACCTGCACACTCAAAACACGTTGAGCAACTAAACATTCATACCTGTCAGCATCTTCAGGAGCCATGTATTGCGTCTCATGATCAGAATCGTCTCCACCGTGTTCGTCACGTGTAATAAGAGCCAAAGTCTCCTCATCATAGTCACTAGCGGACTCATACCCACCATCCTCAGTAACAATCATCACACGCTTAGATGGGCATTCTCTCGCATAATGACCTCCACCCTTGCAACGTCGACAAATAATATCATGTGTTTGCCCTGTTGATGCCATGGATGAAGAAGAGCTCTTTGCAGGCCCAGAAGGTGTGCTCTTGGCAGATAGTGGTGATTGTGCCGGCTTTATTGTATCACGGTTGGAGGTGGCAGCCGACGGAGGCGCCGGTGAAGCAGAACGTGTGGAAGTAGATGATGCACGTGGTGTCCATGAAGAAGGTCGACCTGCAGAAAAGTTAGTCCGCGCCAATGCCTGTCGATCCTGCACTTCACGTTCAGCTTTACAAGCAAGATGGAATAAACGAGTGATATTAGTATACTCCTTATACTCTAGAATCGTCTGAATCTCTCTATTTAATCCACCCATAAAACGTGCAAGCATAGCTTCATTCTCCTCAACAATACCACATCTAATCATGCCAGTTTGTAATTCCTGATAATATTCTTCTACAGAATTTTTTCCCTGTCTTAAGCGCTGCAATTTTTGAAGTAATTCACGTTGATAATATGGTGGAACCCAACGAGTACGCATAGTAGTTTTCAAAGCATCCCAAGTAGCAGGAATGGGATATAATCTACAATGCTCAGACCACCAAACACATGCAAAACTAGTGAATGCACAAACAGCAGCAGGAACACGTCTCTCCTCGGGATATTGTAAACATGTAAATCGTTGTTCAGTTTCTAACTCCCAAGTAAGATATATATCAGGAACATATCTACCCTCAAATGGTGGAATATTCAATTTTAGTTTAGGGAGATGGTCATGATCTCGTACCTGAGGGTGAGCCCTACCATTGCCATTATTTGCATGTGGACGACCTGATGGTTGCTGTGCTGGTGGTGGCACGTAGTTCTGATTTTGATCAACCTCATCCTCGTAATCGCCAGCAAAATCATCCTCCTCCGCATCAGCAGCAGGAGCCACAGAAGTAGCAACAGCAGCACCAACAGTTTGGCCAGGTGCAAGAGGGAGACGGCTCGCTCGGCTGTTTCACGATGTGTAGGTAGTCGTCGTTGTTGTTGTTGTAGAGGTGCGTTAGGTGCAGCCGGTGGTGGTGGTGGAAGACGCGCGAGCAATTCATTAAACCTGTCATCGAGCTTTGTTTCGACCGTCTTCTCCATGTCATCTATCTTCTCCATAGCCTCTTCAAATCTGTTTAGCACATCCTGCACCTGTCCATTCATCATTTGCTGAAATTTATCATGCAACTCCTGATTATCTTCTTCTCCATGGCCTCTTCAAATCTGTTTAGCACATCTTGCACCTGTCCACTCATCATTTGCTGAAATTTATCATGCAACTCCTTATTCGTCATGTTCTCCCAGTCAGTCTCGTCGGCTTGTGATCCTGCCATGGTTAGCAACAATAGAAACACACAAGAATATGATCCTACAGAATACTAACAAGAGGTGGTGGTGGCGGGTGTCACAAATCCGTCAAGCAAATCTCAAATTCTTACCAGTTCTTACCCAGCAGCAGGCGGTGATCGGCAACCGTTGTAGTCAAAACTCTCAAAAGCTTGGATAGAGCGATTGCCAGGGAGAGTCAAACGCACGACGTAGAGTATGTGGAGCTGGGAAGGCTTATAGTATGGTAGCAAAAAGGGTCAAATAATCATCAGAGATGCAAAGTTGAATAAACCCTCAACGACGGTACTATCCTGGTCTGTCAGGCTAGACCGGCCCAGAAACCAGCCTAGAAAACAACAAATCACGCGGCTGCACGAATAAGGGAGGACAAACTGAGTGATTTTTACGAGAACCTATCCACACATAGGTCACGGCGTAGCACAACTAGCATCAAAAAGATATGAAGTAGCTCGGACAGCAAGATATAAGTGAAAGATCACAATAGCAGTAAAGATAATGATATGAAACAACTTTCTCTCCAACTTTCCTCTAGAAAAGTTTGTGCCAATTTTTTGATAATTTTTTCAAGAATGGTATTGACTCAAGCTTTCAAACGCAAAAGGAATCACTCAATTCCGAGTTGATATGAGGAGTCAAAAAATTCTAAAACTGGAAAAACTGGAATAAGTTGTGTTCGTGAACTTTGGAGGGCAAAAAGACCTATTTAGAAGCCGATTTTGAGGTGCCAAATATTGAACTAGCTTCTCTACAAGATTGCGGCTCGTCGCTAGCTTTCATTTGAGTACTCGCGGAGCCAAAACAGACTTCGTATGAGGAAGTTATGCCTGTTTTACTGAACAGTGCACAAAACAGATTCCAATCCGAATTCAACTACGAGATTGAGTCTAGATAGATCCGAATTTTTTTTTTTCTCCTCTCTTTTTTTTCCTCACTTTTTTTTTTTTCTTTCTTTTTCTCTCCCTCTTTCCAAAACAAACTAGATAAGATGTAGATTGGATCAAGCGAAGATGGGAACGATCTCAACTATGATTATGACAATGAACGGTGGGTAGCACGTGGAGGAAATTGATGGATGGGTGGTGGACAGCGGAAGGGATAACGATGCAGCGGCGACGTGACTAATGTGAACAGAACTCGAAACTCTAAACGAACTAGACACTAAGACCAGCAACTCGACACGACGATGCAACCGATAATTCAACTATGCAAGCAATGAAAAGAAAATTGCAAAGGCTCAAACTGGCTTGGACAAAGGATGAATAGATCTAACTTTTTTGTGGCTTTTTCTTGGACAATAGGTAAGAAAATAAATCTAATCTAGGAAAACTGAAATTCTCACCGAGCAACCTGAAAACTGATACCACTTGATAGAGGCGAGGGTCCCGATCTTTCGATGAGATGATAACTATCGATTTGGTGGAGACGACTTTGACGATCCGACTACAAACGTGCACGACGTTGCGCCTTAGCAATCGCTAAACCAATCTCCTGAGGTTACTGACGATGCTGGAAGCACGGTCAGCCTGACCACGAAGGTCTATTCCTGCAAGCAATCGAAGAACGAAGCAAGAATATGAAAGCAATCTGAATATTGCGAATATAAGATGAAATGGTGGGGATCCGTAAGCGGTCTTGGTCTGGTCGTTGGACACAAACGAAGTACACGAAGTTGCAATGGCTAACTTTTAACTAAACAAATCCCCACAAACGAAGTACACGAAGTTGCAATGGCTAACTTTTAACTAAACAAATCCCAAGGAAAAAGCTACTAGATGGATCTACTTATATAGGAGCAAGGGGTGGCGGCCAAGGAGGTGGAAGGACGTCCCAAGGCAGCCTAAAACTAACCCTAGGTCATACAAAGCTCATGGGCCCAAGTGGAGGTGATGCAACACCTTTGGACTTGTTGTTTGACTCGGATTCTGCTACAATGTCAGATTGTTTCGTTGATATCTCAATGCTCCGGATGAATTTGAAGGCGAATCCAATTGGATTGGAAAGAGCATGAAATCTAGTTTCCGAAAAAATAATCACCCAATTCGGAGTCCATATGAAAAAGTTGTTGGCGTTTTGAGTCAGGTATGTCTGTGCAGTCCGAATCTGAATGCAGAACGTGAGAGACTTGGACTCTATGTTCTCTTGGGCCAAAAGTGACGTGAGAGAACTTTTTGAATAGCAAGTAAACATCTCTTTCTCCATTATCTTCATATGTGGATCGTACAAATGTCCCAAATACCTGCAATTAGACAGAACACAAAAGTGTGTGAAGTATTTTTGTTCTGAATAACATAAATAGATTATTGAATAGTTTGCACTAGAAATCACCTGACAAATATGCATGCATGCAATCTTTTTGGTCGTATCCAATGATGAGGACATCAATACCATTGTTACACCCACATCCCCTGCTGCTATACATAGTGGACCAAGGCGTCACAGAACCCCACCTTGATCAATAAAGTTTACATCTTATATTCGCAATATCCCGATTGCAATCCCAGTTTCTTACTTGTTCTTCATTTGCTTGCAGGAAACAGACCCTCGTGGTCAGGTTGATCGTGCTCCGGCGTGGTCAATAACCTCGGAAGTTGGTTTAGCGATTGCTAAGGCACGACGTCTCACACGTTCGTAGTCGGATCGTCAAGGTCAACTCCCACAGAAAACGATAGCCATCATCTCATCGAAACATTGGGACACCTTAGCCCCTATCAAGTGGTATCAGATTTTCAGGTTGCTCGATGAGATTTTCCAGTTTTTCATAGTTTAGATCGAGTCTGTTCTTCATACCTACAGTCCATGAAAAAAGCCAAAAAAATTTAGGGTTAGTTCATCATATCCGAACCAATCTGAGCCTTTGCATAGTCTTTTTAGAGTTTTGCTTTGTTGAATTTGCGGTTGCATCGTCGTGTCGAGTTGCTGGTCTTAGCGTCTAGTCCCTTAGAGTTTCGAGTTCTGTTCACAGGTTGTCACACCACCGCCGCACCATCGTCATCATCATTGCCATATACCACCACCCCACCATATACATCGCGGCTGCCATATACAACCACCAATCCGAGTCCACATATACCATCGCCATATACAACCACCAATACGAGTCCGCATATACCATGGCCATATACCACCACCAGTCCGAGTTCCACCAGATTCATCACCACCAACAGTCCGAGTTCCACCAGATTTATCTCCGCTACCAGTCCTAGTCCGAGTCCAGTATTTGTTGCTTTGTTTTTGAGTTCCAGATCATGCGATACTTCGAGTCATGACAGAGTAGGACTCCTGAGATTCTGTGCTACCCGCAGAAGAAAAATAGTTCCAAACTAAAAAAAACTAAGTCTGGAAAATTCTGGCTAGGCAGTTTTTAGACCATTTGCAAACTTTTTTGAAATTTTTTTATTGAGGAGCAAAAAAAAAAGAGGAAAAAAAGTGCAAAAAAAAGTGAAAAAAAGAAGAAAAAAATCATACAGTGCTCCTCCCTTGTTTACGTGCCGCGCCGTGATTTTGTTCGTGTTCTAGGCTCGCGTCTCTAGTACGGTCTAGCCTAGGACCAGCACAGTACCATCATTGAGCGTTTATTTAACTTTGCATCTCTGAATTGATTATTGCTGACCTTTTTGCTACCATATTATAAGCCTTCCCAGTTCCACATACATCTACGTCGTGCGTTTGACTCTCCCTGGTAATCGCTCTATCCAAGCTTTGAGAGTTCTGACTACGACGGTTGCCGATCACCGCCTGCTGCTGGGTAAGAACTGGTAAGAATTTGATATTTGCTTGACGGATTTGTGACATCCACCACCACCTCTTGTTAGTAGTATGTAGGATCATATTCTTGTGTGTTTCTATTGTTGCTAACCATGGCAGGATCACAAGCCGACGAGACTGACTGGGAGAATATGACGAATAAGGAGTTGCCTGATAAATTTCAGCAAATGATGAGTGGACAGGTGCAAGATGTGCTAAACAGATTTGAAGAGGCCATGGAGAAGATAGATGGCATGGAGAAGACGTTCGAAACAAATCTCGATAACAAGTTTCATGAATTGCTCGCGCGTCTTCCACACCACCACCGGCTGCCCCTAACGCACCTCTACAACAACAACAACGTCGCTTTCCAAATTAAGTGGGACGAGCATAGCGCGTTCCCATTGACCCTGGGCCAAATTCTGGTGCCGCTGTTGATGCTTTTGCCGCTCCTGCTGCTACTTCAGAAGTGGAGGACCATTACGAGGATGAGGTTGACCAAAATCAGAACTACGTGAAACCACCAGCACCACCACCACCAGGTCGTCCTCATGCATATCATCGCAACGGTAGGGCTGCACCACCACCTGAGGTACATGACCATCTTCCTAAACTAAAATTGAATATTTCACCATTTGAGGGTAGATATGTTCCTGATATATATCTTACTTGAGAGTTAGAAACTGAACAACGATTTACATGTTTACAATATCCTGAGGAGAGACGTGTTCCTGCTGCTGTTTGTGCTTTCACTAGCTTTGCATGTGTTTGGTGGTCTGAACATTGTAGATTATATCCTATTCCAGCTACTTGGGCTGCTTTGAAAACTGCTATGCGTACTCGTTGGGTTCCACCATATTATCAACATGAATTACTTCAAAAATTGCAGCGTTTAAGACAAGGAAATTTTTTTGTAGAAGAATATTATCAGGAATTACAAACTGGCATGATTAGATGTGGTATTGTTGAGGAGAATGAAGCTATGCTTGCACATTTTATGGGTGGATTAAATAGAGAGATTCAGACCATTCTAGAGTATAAGGAGTATACTAATATCACTGGTTTATTCCATCTTGCTTGTAAAGCTGAACGTGAAGTGCATGATCGACAGGCATTGGCGCGAACTAACTTTTCTGCAGGTCAATCTTCATCGTGGACACCACATGCATCCTCTACTTCCACTCCACCAGCACCTCCATCAGGTGCCACCTCCAGCCATGATACAAGAAAGCAGGCACAACCACCGCTATCTGCCAAGAGCACACCTGCCGGACCTGCGTAGAGCTCTTCTTCTTCCATGGCATCAACAGGGCACACAAGTGATATTATTTGTCATCATTGTAAGGGAAGAGGACATTTTGCGAGAGAATGCCAATCTCAGCGTGTGATGATTGCTACTAAGGATGGTGGGTATGAGTCCGCTAGTGACTATGATGAGGAGACTTTGGCTCTTATTACACGTGAAGAACACGGTGAAGATGATTCTGATCATGAGACGCAATACATGGCTCCTGAAGATGCTGACAGGTATGAATGTTTAGTTGCTCAACGTGTTTTGAGTGTGCAAGTCACACAAGCTGAGCAAAATCAGAGGAATAATTTGTTCCATACAAAGGGAGTTGTGAAGGAACGTTCTGTTCGCGTCATCATAGATGGAGGGAGCTGCAACAACTTGGCAAGCATGGAGATGGCGGAGAAGGTATCTCTCACCACAAGACCACATCCACATCCTTACTACATCCAATGGTTCAACAACAGTGGCAAGGTTAAGGTAACACGTACTGTTCGTGTGCATTTTAGTATCTCTACATATGCTGATTATGTTGATTGTGATGTGGTACCTATGCAAGCATGTTCCTTATTACTTGGTAGACCATGGCAATTTGATAAAAATTCTGTACACCATGGTAGAAACAATCAGTATACTCTTGTTCATAAGGTTAAAAATATTACTTTGCTTCCTATGACTCCTGATTCTATTTTGATAGATGATATTAATAGAGCTAATAAAGCAAAACAGGAGAACAATAAGAGTGAAAATCAGATTGTGGCAAAAGAATTTGAGCAACAAATGAAGCCTAATAATAAACCATCTAGTGTTGCTTCTGAAATTAAATTGAAAAGTGCATGTTTACTTGCCACCAAATCTGATATTGATGATCTAGATTTTAGCAAATCTGTTTGCTATGCTTTTGTGTGCAAAGAGGCATTATTTTCATTCGAGGACGTGCCTTCCTCTTTGCCTCCTTCTGTCACTAACATTTTGCAGGAGTTCACTGGCGTCTTTCCACAAGACGTGCCACCGGGATTACCACCTATTCGAGGGATTGAGCATCAAATTGACTTAATTCTCGGTGCATCATTACCCAACCGTGCGCCATACCGTACCAATCCAGAGGAGACGAAGGAGATTATGCGTCAAGTACAGGAGCTGCTTGACAAAGGTTATATACGTGAATCCCTTAGTCCTTGTGCTGTTCCTATCATTTTAGTGCTGAAAAAGGATGGTACGTCGCGTATGTGTGTTGATTGTAGAGGCATTAATAATATTACTATTCGTTATCGTCATCCTATTCCTAGGCTAGATGACATGCTTGATGAATTGAGTGGCTCTACAATATTCTCCAAAGTTGATTTGCGTAGTGGATACCATCAAATTCGTATGAAATTGGGAGATGAATGGAAACGGCATTTAAAACTAAGTTTGGTTTATATGAGCGGTTAGTCATGCCTTTTGGGTTAACTAAAGCACCTAGTACTTTCATGAGACTAATGAACGAAGTTTTACGTGCCTTCGTTGGACGATTTGTGGTAGTCTATTTTGATGATATACTGATTTATAGCAAATCTTTGGAGGAACATTTGGAACATTTACGTGCTGTTTTTATTGCTCTACGTGATGCACGTTTGTTTGGTAACCTTGGAAAGTGCACCTTTTGCACCAACCAAGTATCTTTTCTTGGTTATGTTGTTACTCCACAGGGAATTGAAGTTGATAAAGCCAAGATTGAAGCTATTGAGAGTTGGCCGCAGCCCAAAACGGTCACACAAGTGAGGAGTTTCCTTGGCCTCGCTGGTTTCTATAGGCGTTTTGTGAGAGATTTCGGCACCATAGTTGCACCTCCCAACGAGCTTACAAAGAAGGATGTGCCTTTTGTTTGGGGTACCGCACAGGAAGAAGCCTTCACGGTATTGAAAGATAAGTTGACACATGCTCCTTTACTCCAACTTCCTGATTTCAATAAGACTTTTGAGCTTGAATGTGATGCTAGTGGAATTGGATTAGGAGGTGTGTTATTACAAGATGGCAAACCTGTTGCATACTTTTCTGAAAAATTGAGTGGGCCTAGTCTGAACTATTCTACTTATGACAAAGAATTATATGCTCTTGTTCGGACCTTAGAAACATGGCAACATTATTTATGGCCAAAGGAATTTGTTGTACATTCTGATCATGAATCTTTGAAACACATTAAAAGTCAAGCAAAACTGATTCGTAGACATGCTAAATGGGTTGAATTCATTGAGACTTTCCCCTATGTCATTAAACACAAGAAGGGTAAAGAAAATGTTATTGCTGATGCATTGTCTCGTCGTTATACTATGGTTTCACAACTTGACTTTAAAATATTTGGTTTGGAGACTGTCGGTGTCAAAACCGGCGGATCTTGGGTAGGGGGTCCCGAACTGTGCGTCTAAGGCGGATGGTAACAGGAGGCAGGGAACACGATGTTTTACCCAGGTTCGGGCCCTCTTGATGGAGGTAAAACCCTACGTCCTTCTCGATTTATTCTTGATGATATGGTATTACAAGAGTTGATCTACCATGAGAACGGAGAGGCTAAACCCTAGAAGCTAGCCTATGGTATGATTGTATGTATATATCTATCAACTAGCCTGGCCTCGGTTTATATAATGTACCAGAGGCCTAGGATAACAGGAGTCCGAGCCGAATACGCCAGTGGGGAGGAGTCCTTGTCTTGACCACCAAGTCTTGTGGAAGCTTCCATGTATGCGGCAGCTGTCCGAACTGGCCCATTAGTATACGGCCATGGGGGTCCTCGGCCCAATCTAACAGATCGGGAGATGACGTGGTGAGTACCCCCTAGTCCAGGACACCGTCAGTAGCCCCCTGAACTGGTCTTCAAGTTAGGGAAATTCCTCGATTCTTCCGAACTGTTCTTCATCTTCGGTCATCGGTCTTGAAAACTGGTTCAACAAATCTTCTCATCTTCGATCTTGAGGATCGCTGAAATGCATTCGACGAGTTTACACGTCGGGTATCCGAGGAGCCCCTTTAAGTTTCCGGCCTTTATCAATGCCTTGTTATTTTTATGCCACACCTCGGGTTTGAGGTTGTTCCTGGGAGGCAGTGTCCTCTTGTGTCCGAGCTCTAACGCGGGACTGCATTCGAGGTATCTTTTGCAGTCGAGCACCAATGCCGGACTGCTTCCGAGCTCCAACGCCGAAATGTATCCGAGCTCCAGTGCCGAAATATATCCGAGCTCCAACGCCGGACTGTGTCCAAGGTCCAACGCCGAAATATATCTAAGGTGTCATATCACCTTGGTTTAAAAAGGTTGAAGGAGTTCAGCCGAGCTTAATGCTGGAAATGCCCTCTATGGAGCCAGCCAATAGCGCCCGAGCTTTATGCCGGACTGATTCCGAGGTGGTGCACCACCCCGACTATGAGCCGGTTTTTGTCAATATTTTTTATTGGTGCAATTTATTCTTTGCCGAGATATATAGCCAGTAGCCCTCAAGGTGTGTATCGGTCTAAAACCCGAGATGCACCTGAAGGATGATGTAAGACCGCTGATCCCAGTAGCCGCTGAGACTCAGGTTGATTTGCAAAATTGGTCTGAGGATCAAGTCCTAGATCGGCATAATACTTCGGGACACAAAAAGCGGCGTGCTCAGTCCTCGAGACTCAGGTTGGGTGTGGCCAACCAACCTGAGGATCAAAATCTCCTCAGAAACTGTATTACACTTAAAATTTTCTGCATTGGACGGGCAATGCAGTAGCCCCCGAGACACTGGTCGGGTGGCAACACCAGATCAGGGGATCGATGTGCCCCTTTAATATTTGTAAATAATAAGCCCGAAGCCCAGTAGCCCCCAAGCTTTAATGCGGGCACGGGTGGCCGAATTAAGGATTGATATCCATAGTAAAATCACAAATTATGTGTAATGACTTTATGTTTCCAAGTACTTTACGTCATTTAATGCTCGGATCCGCATTGTACAAAACTTTGTTGACCGACCATCGGCTTCCACCTCCTCGGCTAGTAGCCGAGGAGTGTTTGTCTTACTTTATAAAGCCTTTATGATGGCAAAGATTTACGACAAACAAGGCAATCTGGCCATACGGTTTTATAAACAAAGGTACGCAGAGAGATATGTTATATTACTGTTTAACAGAAGAAATGTCTTCCAAAGAAAATAGTCCCGCTATTGGTTCCTTTCTTTGGGTTGTCATGCTAAGCATGATCATGAAACCTCAGCTCCAATGTAAGAGCAAAATATCGAGGATTTAGTTTGGGAGGCCAGTTAATAGCCCCTGGTAGTGTTCGGCGACAGTCGAGGTCAAGCCGTAAACACTTCAGCCATTGTTATGAATGGCCCGTCATTTAACACCGTCATCGGATCGCTGAGTAGTTTACGCTTATTGTGACAGTCAGTTTTTGGCTTTCTCCACTGAGGTGCTTAACCATGTGAGCTGGAAGCACAATCGCAGTGGTTCTCCCTTCGCACACCTAGCCGAACAAAGCGGAACGTAGGAGGCAAGCACAGGAGCCGGGAAACCCAACAATTGACCGAAGACACAATTCGAAACCGATGCATATATAGCAATATCCGAGAATGTTTTTGCCGAATCTCTAAAGGTGTCTGGCGTTGCACTGCGAGACTTGTGCTGAAAATACACAAATAGTTTAAAAGTGCCATAAGCTTGGAAAACAAAAAAACGTCAGTAAAAACTTGACGTCCGAACAAGATCAAGTGTTCGGTGCCAATCCGAAAAATGGCCTTAGCAAAAGAAGTGCTTCTGTCGTGCTTTAACATGATACATCCTATCTCAAGACTTCAAGCGGGTCAGCCTACGGCTTCAACCTCCTATCCCGAGGGCGGAGTACTTCTCATTAGGCCAGTTTAGCAAACTAAACTCTAGCGGCTTTGAGAGAGAAATTAGGCTCCCCGGCTAGTTACCACACGCTCGTGTCGAAAAAAGGAGTGATAGACAATAATAATAATAATAATAATAATAATAATAATAAAACTTTGCAACGATTAAGAAGAATAACGGCTCATATAAATTTAAGAGCCCCCAAGTGACTTGGGTAAAAGAATGATTGCATGTACCTAAGTACTTATATCATATCTATGTTCAACCGAAGTTTAAACACATCTTAACCGACCGTTGGCTTCTCCCTCTTCGGTCAATGACCAAAAAGTGTTATGTACTCCATCTGTCGAGAATATCGATGGTGTTTCCAATAACCATGCAATCAGGCCATAAGGCTGTAACAGACAAAGCACGCTCTGGGAGCTTATACTATATTACTGCGAAGTGTAAGAAGCATCTTCGAAGAAAATAGTACCCCCGCTGATACCTTTCTTCGGTGCTCATTGTTGTTATGAGACTTGTGCAATAGATTTTTTGTACTCATGAGTTCCGTTGTGTGCCGACCATCATGGAAAACTATAAGAGCGCTAGCTTTCGGCTTCACCCATTCTGAGGTCCGGCTCGGATGACCCGATCGTGACAATCGCAGAGGTGCTCCCTTTACTCCCTAGCCGAATAATCGGGAACATAGGGGTAAACATAGGAGCGAGGCAACCCAGCTTGCAAATCGCTTATGTCAATATGGTGCATATTGTGGCGTAATACACGAACAAGGAACGAAGCCGTACAAGTATAATCATATGCAAGAGGAAAAGCTTCATGAAGGAAGCCCCCAAATGAATTGGGTATTTGAATTTATGCGTCACAAACAAAGTTTGGACAAGGAAATTTTTTACAAACAACTTTTCTCCAAAAAAGTATAATGCTTGGTCGAACCGAACACAAGTTAGAAATTAAAGCTTTGAGCATGAAAGCGACTTAGCTGGTTAATGTGTTCGGTATTAATGACGCGGTCCGAGCTTGATGCGGGACAAGGTTCCATCCCCCAAGCCGGTACCGAGGTGGCGGAGCGGAGAGCTCGACACGCCGAAGTGGTCACATAGCACGGTCAATGCAGACCGGTAGAGTGACGCCGAAGTCCCCGGATCATTTTCCTATGCACAAAAAATAGTGCAAACCAGAGATAATAGTAATAATGATAATTAAAAAAAATCGTTGCATAATAAATAATTTATGCAAAGTGAGTAATAAAAGAAATATGGCCTGGCACCGAAGTCAATGTCGATGCAGGGCATCGGCGTGATGCGGTAAAGGCGTGGCAAAGCCTGAATTCACAGGTCGGTCCGAGCTCCGGATGCGGCGTTCGCCGGACTATGTACCAAAACTGACCGAACCACCATGCGACTGTCGTTAATGCGGCCACCATTTGATAGACCTGTGTACATATGATGGACAAACCAGAGTAATAATTCCTTGAGAAAAATGAACCCAAACAAGCAAAAAATACTGGGATTAATAGCACCTGGTTTGTTGTAGCAATCCGAAGGAAGGTGATTCCAAAAATTGGGACTCGATCCGCACATCCATTGCCTGATGGGCGATAAAATGACGGCATGGCAATGCTGGTAAGGTTGGCTCGCCGAGGCAAAGCCCTCGGTCCAGCTACCGTGACAGAGCTGGTCGGCTGGTGACGCCGAAGTGTCCGGAGTAGGTTGATGAAGAGATGGCGAAGCCCCCGGTCCAGTCGAGATGTCGAAGCCTCGATGTCAGCCGGTGAGTCGAAGTAGGTCGGCGTGATGGACACCAGCTTGAAGAAGCAATAGTGCGGACCTGCCGATGCAGGTCATGACGTGGTCGATGCCGGCTTGATAAAGCGACCGTGCGGCGATGCTGGTATGCCCGCTCCGTGTAATCCGTGGGGCGGCGATATTGGTGATGATTTATCCTTCGCGATGCCGGACTCTTGTTCGGCTTGCCGAGATGATGATCCAAAGAAGTTGAGCTCGGCTCAACAAAGTGACGACGTGTCTAGTGCAGGTCGGCAGCCGTGGAGCAATATTGCCGGACTGATTTGACACTAGCATGATGTTGAAGATCATGTTCAAAAGATCTTAAAGTTAGTGGGATGTGTTCGGGAACAAAACACAATACCCCATACAAAATTTCCTTCAAAAGGGATGTCCGAAATCCCGTTCATAAAAAAGACGAACTCGGGTCGAATTTGTTTTCGCTCAGAAAACAGATCCGAAAAGTGATGCACTAATCGGAAGGTTCCCGGAGTTTGGACAGTCGGATCGAGCTGAAATTTTGAGAGGTGGTAGATATAGAAATTCCGCAGCCGATCAACGGTTGGATCTTTCAAACGACATCTGAGCTAGAAGCTGGACACCATGCCCTAAACTCATCTAAATTCCCGTCCAGATTTGACAGGGCTCCGGTATACCGTGGATTGCTAGAGATTCCTCCATCGGAACTCGACGAAATTTTCCAGCGTTGTTGCAGACTCAATTCTGCACAACTCCACCAAAGAGATCGTTAAAAATACACTTGAGGAGGCGGTGGCAGCGGATACAAGTTTGACGTTGAGCCCCCGAGCTCTCTGGATGATTCCTCCATGATCTTGATAGAGATCGGAGTTGATGTTTATAAAGGTCCTCATCCGAACATGACGATCGGAGGTAGGGTGCAGTCCTTAAACAAACCAAGGTGACCAGTCGAGCTGGTGACGAAGATGCCGAAGTCGCATTTGATCTGCAGGCGAGCCATCAACCTTTTGCCGAACACACAGCGGAACTCTCAATGAAAGCACCAATGTCGGTGTCAAAACCGGCGGATCTCGGGTAGGGGGTCCCGAACTGTGCATCTAAGGCGGATGGTAACAGGAGGCAGGGAACATGATGTTTTACCCAGGTTCGGGCCCTCTTGATGGAGGTAAAACCCTACGTCCTGCTCGATTTATTCTTGATGATATGGGTATTACAAGAGTTGATGTACCACGAGATCGGAGAGGCTAAACCCTAGAAGCTAGCCTATGGTATGATTGTATGTATATATCTATCGACTAGCCTGGCCTCGGTTTATATAATGCACCAGAGGCCTAGGATAACAAGAGTCCTAGCCGAATACGCCGGTGGGGAGGAGTCCTTGTCTTGACCACCAAGTCTTGTGGAATCTTCCATGTATGCGGCAGCTGTCCGAACTGGCCCATGAGTATACGGCCATGGGGGTCCTCGGCCCAATCTAACAGATCGAGAGATGACGTGGTGAGTACCCCCTAGTCCAGGACACCGTCAGAGACCATCAACGATCAATATGTGCATGATGCTGAATATAAAGATGTATTGCAGAATTGTAAGGAAGGGAGAACTTGGAACAAGTTCGTTCTTAATGATGGATTTGTGTTTCGTGCTAACAAGCTATGCATTCCAGCTAGCTCCGTTCGTCTTTTGTTGTTGCAGGAGGCGCATGGAGGAGGATTAATGGGACACTTTGGCGTCAAGAAGATGGAGAATATACTTGTTACACATTTCTTTTGGCCAAAGATGAGACGGGATGTTGAGCATTTTGTTGCTCGCTGCACTACATGTCAAAAAGCTAAGTCATGACTCAATCCTCATGGTTTATATATGCCTTTGCCTGTACCTAGTGTTCCTTGGGAGGATATATCTATGGACATTGTTTTAGGTTCACCTCGAACAAAGAAGGGGAGGGATATCATATTTGTTGTCATGGATAGGTTCTCGAAAATGGCACACTTTATACCATGTCATAAAAGCGATGATGCTAATGTTGATGATTTGTTCTTTCGTGAAATTATTCACTTGCATGGCAAACCAAATACTATTGTTTCAGATTGTGATACTAAATTTCTTAGCCACTTTTGGAGATGTTTATGGGCTAAGTTGGGGACTAAACTACTTTTTAGTACTACTTGTTACCCCCAAACTGATGGACAAACTGAAGTAGTCAATAGAACATTGTCTACTATGCTTAGGGCTGTTTTGAAGAATAAAAAGAAAATGTGGGAAGAATGCTTGCCTCATATTGAATTTGCTTATAATCCTTCATTGCATTCTACTACTAAGATGTGCCCTTTTGAAATTGTGTATGGTTTCCTACCTCGTGCACCTATTGATTTGTTGCCTCTTCCATCTTCGGAGAAGGTTAATTTTGATGCTAAAGAACATGTTGAATTGATTTTAAAAATGCATGAGTTAACTAAGGAAAACATTGAGCGTATGAATGCTAAATATAAACTTGCTGGAGATAAGGGTAGAAAACATGTTGTGTTTGCACCTGGAGATCTTGTTTGGTTACATTTGTGTAAGGATAGATTTCCTAATTTGCGCAAATCAAAGCTAATGCCACGTGTTGATGGTCCTTTTAAGGTGTTAGAGAAAATAAATGATAATGCATATAAACTTGAGCTGCCTGCAGATTTTGGGGTTAGTCCCACTTTTAACATCGCATATTTGAAGCCTTATTTGGGTGAGGACGATGAACTTTCATTGAGGACGACTTCATTTCAAGAAGGAGAGAATGATGAGGACATCAATACCATTGTTACACCCACAGCCCCTGCTGCTATACATACTGGACCAATTACTAGAGCTCGCGCACGCCAATTGAATTATCAGGTACTTTCGTTTCTTGGTAACGATTCTAATGTTCATGAGAATATGATGCTGCCTAAATTGGATACATTTGTTTTGCTTACAAATGAAGGGCCTAGCTTGGACAAGAAAGATGAACCTTGGAGCAAGTTCAAGCATGGAGATGATGGCATGCGCAAGGGGAATAAGAACAGAGTTACAAGTGATGATTCCAGGACTCTAAAGCCACCATAATGAGTGCATGAAGCATGGGACGAAATATACAAGATGCCACTTCATAAATTTCGTCCAGAGGCTATTCTAGATGCCGCGTCACCTTATTATTGGGCCAGGCCCATGTATTTTCAAAGTACTTAAGTATAGGCTGTTTTTAGAGTCCGTATGTGTGGGCAAACAAGAGTTAGGGTTGGTTCCGGACCCCTCCACCAAGGGCCACGTAATTCCCGCTCTCTCCTCCATATATAGAGCCCTTAGTGCACGTTTAGACTTTGGGTTTTGTTTAGATTAAAAGTTCGCCATAGCTGCAACTTCGTGTACTTCATTTGTGTTCAACGACCAGACCAAAGCGTCATAGAACCCCACCTCGATCAATAAAGTTTTCATCTTATATTCGCAATATCCCGATTGCAATCTCAGTTTCTTGCTTGTTCTTCGTTTGCTTGCAGGAAACAAACCCTCATGGTCAGGTTGATCGTGCTTCGGCATGGTCAATAACCCTCGGAAGTTGGTTTAGCGATTGCTAAGGCGCGACGTCTCACACGTTCGTAGTCGGATCGTCAAGGTCGACTCCCACAGAAAACGATAGCCATCATCTCATCGAAACAACGGGACACCTTAGCCCCTATCATCCAAGGTAGTCATGTCCTCATCACAATTCCCGAGCTCTTCGCAACGCTAAAGGATGTGGAGGTAGAAATCAAGAAGGAGCATCAAGTGTTGATGGTCAACAAGACCACTAGTTTCAAGAAGAAGGGAAAACGGAAGAAGGGGAACTTCAAGAAGAACGGCAAGCAAGTTGCTGCTTAAGTGAAGAAGCCCAAGTCTAGACCTAAGCCTGAGACTGAGTGCTTCTACTGGAAAGGGACTGGTCACTGGAAGCGGAACTGCCCCAAGTATTTGGCTGATAAGAAGGATGGCAAAGTGAAAGGTATATTGGATATACATGTTATTGATGTGTACCTTACTAATGCTCATAGTAGCGCCTGGGTATTTGATACTGGTTCTATTGCTCATATTTGCAATTCGAAACTCGGCCTACAGATTAAATGAAGATTGGCTAAGGATGAGGTGACGATGCGCGTGGGAAATGCTTTCAAAGTCAATGTGATCCCCGTCGACATGCTACCTCTACATCTACCTTCGGGATTAGTATAAACCTGAATAATTGTTATTTGGTGCCAGCGTTAAGCATGAACATTATATCTGGATCTTGTTTGATGCGAGATGGTTATTTATTTAAATCAGAGAATAATGGTTGTTCTATTTATATGAGTAATATCTTTTATGGCCATGCACCCTTGATGAGTGGTCTATTTTTATTGAATCTCGACAGTAGTGATACACATATTCATAGTATTGAAGCCAAACGATTTTTAATAATGATAGTGCAACTTATTTGTGGCACTGTCGTTTAGGTCATATTGGTGTAAAGCGCATGAAGAAACTCCATGCTGATGGGCTTTTGGAATCACTTGATTCTTGCGAACCATGCCTCATGGGCAAGATGACTAAGACTCCGTTCTCCGGAACAATGGAGCGAGCAACAGACTTACTGGCAATAATACATACTAATGTATGCAGTCCGATGAGTGTTGATGCTCGCGGTGAATATCGTTATTTTCTGACCTTCACAGATGATTTGAGTAGATATGGGTATATCTACTTGATGAAACATAAGTCTGAAACATTTGAAAAGTTCAAAGAATTTTAGAGTGAAGTGGAAAATCATCGTTAGAAGAAAATTAAATTTCTACGATCTGATCGTCGAGGTGAATATTTGAGTTATGAGTTTAGACGTCATTTGAAACAATGCGGAATAGTTTCACAACTCACACCACCTGGAACACCACAACGTAATGGTGTGTCCGAATGTCGTAACCACACTTTATTAGATATGGTGCGATCTATGATGTCTCCTACTGATTTACCACTATCGTTTTGGGGTTATGCTTTAGGGACAGCTGTATTCACATTAAATAGGGCACCATCAAAATCCGTTGAGACGACACCATATGAACTGTGGTTTGGCAAGAAACCCAAGTTGTCGTTTCTTAAAGTTTGACGCTGCAATGCTTATGTGAAAAAGCTTCAACCTGATAAGCTCGAACCCAAAGGAGACTGTTTGGTACACCATCTATCACAGATCCGAAGGCAAGATATTCGTTACTAAGAATAGATCCTTTCTAGAGAAGGAGTTTCTCTCAAAAGAAGTGAGTGGGAGGAAAGTAGAACTTGATGAGGTAACTGTACCTTCTCCCTTATTGGAAAGTAGTTGACCATAAAAATCAGTTGCAGTGATTCCTACACCAATTAGTGAGGAAGCTAATGAAACTTCTGATCAAGTTACTACCGAACCTCGTAGGTCAACCAGAATAAGATCCGCACCAGAGTGGTACGGTAATCCTGTTATGGAGGTCATGTTACTTGACCATGATGAACCTATGAACTATGAGGAAGCAATGATGAGCCCGGATTCCACAAAATGGCTTGAGGCCATGAAATCTGAGATTGGATCCATTTATGAGAACAAAGTATGGACTTTGGTTGACTTGCCCGATGATCGGCAAGCAATTGAGAATAAATAGATCTTCAAGAGGAAGACGAATGCTGATAGTAGTGTTACTATCTACAAAGCTCGAATTGTCGCAAAAGATTTTCGATAAGTTCAAGGTGTTGACTACGATGAGATTTTCTCACTCGTATCGATGCTTAAAGTCTGTCCAACAGATGTTAGCAATTGCCGCATTTTATGAAATTTGGCAAATGGATGTCAAAATTGTATTCCTTAATGGATCTATTAAAGAAGAGTTGAATATGATGCAACCAGAAGGTTTTCTCAATCCTAAAGGTGTTAACAAAGTGTGCAAGCTCCAGCGATCCATCTATGGACTGGCGCAAGCATCTCGGAGTTGGAATATACACTTTGATGAGTGGATCAAAGCATATGGTTTTATACAGACTTATTGTGAAGCCTGTATTTACAAGAAAATGAGTGGGACACTACTAGGAAAAGGGCTATACATGAAATTGACACTAATGGCGCACCAGACACGTGGTGCGCCACTACTATATACTAATGGCGCACCAGACACATGGTGCGCCACTAGTAACAAAAACTTTTTTTTTCATTTTTCCAAACATACTAATGGCGCATCCAGGCACAGTGCGCCATTACTAGTTCTAACTAGTAATGGCCCACCACAACCAAGTGCGCCACTACTGTATTTTTTTATTCTTTTTTCTGCAAAACTACTAATGGCGCACCGTGGCATAGTGCGCCATTACTAGTTTAAACTAGTAATGGCGCACTCTGCCACGGTGCGCCATTAGTATATATATATATATATATATATATATATATATTTTATTATGTTTTTGCAAAACTACTAATGGCGCACCACCAGCAGATGCGCCATTAGTATGTAGGGTTACTAATGGCGCATGAGTGGGTGGTGCGCCATTAGTAACCTGGGACCAGCTAGATATTTTGGAAAGCCACACCTACACACTCACTTTCCCCACTTCATTCCCTCCACCTCCTTCTCCAAACTTGTGTCGGCTGCCTCCTCCTCCTCACCTCATTTGCACCATAGATTCATCAAAATTAAGTGGTTAAATTACTTTTTTTGATAGGTGAGTAAGGGGAAAGCTATCTTTATGTTGTAGATCTACTTTTTTCTCCCTAGCTCGCTCCAACAACGTGCACATGCACTTTTTGTGGACAAGATAGATCTATGTATGTTTGTGGTGTTGCATATGTTTGTGGTGTTGCATATATGTTTGTGTTTGCAGGTACCGGTATTTGAAATGTGATAGTTGCCAATATTTTGCCGAAATGTTGATTCATTTCCGTTTCGGCGAGAATTTTGGCACTATGCATTCTTTTTGGTCCTATTTTTAGGGAAAGGCATGCCAAATTTTTTCTTGGTTCTAAAATATCGTTTTGCTCTACCCCACAGGCGACCATGGTCTGCACAATGACCGAAGGCATCGTGAATAGATTTTTGAGCTCCGCGAAGGCCGAGATGCTTCAAGAGAACGAGACGGACATAAAATGTCCGTGTCAATGATGCAAGCTGAAGAGCCTTATTGCGGACCCGGATTCCGGGCAGGTGCGGGACCACCTGCTCTTGCGTGGTTTCATGGATGGCTATCCGTGGCAAGGTGATGAAGATGACTATGAAGTCGTCCATGGGGGCCGGGCAAGAAATGAGGAAGGGCGGCAAGATAACCACCGCGGCTCGGGCGGGCGAGAAGACGAAGAATCTCCAGGACATGATCACGACGGTGATGCTGTACACAGTCATCATGTAGAAGATGCCGGACATGATGATGAGGAAGATCAAGACGAAGGGCATGATCATGAAGATGAAGATGCTGAAGCAGACGACGACGGAGGCTGGGTGCAGGACCCTCATATTCAAGAGCTACTTCTCAAGCACACGGATAACGCAAGAGCTGCCGCCCGAGAGAAAGCCAAGCTGGATCAAGTGGAGATAGACGCGGTTACTCCATTGTATGAAGGATGCAGGCCCGAGGATACCCGCCTGAAAGTAACGCTCATGGCTCTGGAGATGAAGGTAAAACACAAAATGAGCGACGCATACTTCGACGAGAACATGTCATTCGGGCACGAACGTCTTCCCAAGGGGAACAAGTGCCCGACCAGTTTCGAGGAGGCAAAGAAAATCGTGTGTCCTCTGGATTTACCGCACGTGAAATACCATGTGTGCATGAACAATTGCATCATTTATCGGGACGAGCACGCAGAGTCTACCATATGTCCGGTGTGCGGCGTCACTCGATACAAGAAGAGGAAGAAAGCTCCTCGAAAAGTGGTGTGGTACTTTCCGATCACTCCTCGTCTGCAGCGGTATTTCGCGGACCCTAAGGTAGCAAAGCTCCTACGTTGGCACGCGGATAGGGAGGAGAAGAAGCAGGAAGATGACAGAAATGATCCGGAGATAAATAAAAAAGACAAGATGCCGAGTCACCCTAAGGATGCGAGCCAGTGGCAAGCATTGAACTTCGAAGACCCAGAATTTGGGAACGATCCAAGGAACATCGTGCTGGGCGCGAGCACCGATGGAGTCAATCCGTTTGGCAGCCAGAGAAGCACACATAGCACCTGGCCTGTGTTTGTGTGGATGTACAACCTCCCCCCTGGTTGTGCATGAAGAGGAAGTACATTCACATGAGTATGCTAATTGAAGGGCCAAAACAACCAGAGAACGACATCAATCTGTATCTGGGGCTGCTGAAAGAGGAGCTAGACACGCTATGGAAAACGCCAGCCAAAACGTGGGACGCCGCAGAGAAAGAATATTTCCCTATGAGAGCCGCACTTCTCACGACGGTGCACCACTATCTCGGTTACGGATATCTCATGGGGCAGGTGGTCCATGGATTTTCTGGATGCGTCAGGTGCATGGATGACACAGCGTATCGCCAGCTAGATAGAGATCCCGGGTCTTCGAAAACCGTGTTCATGGGGCATCGAAGGTGGCTTTGCGATGATGACCCATGGAGGAAACGCAAGGATCTGTTAGATGGTGAAACCGAACCCCGAAGACGCCCGCGTACGAGGAGCGGCAAGGAAATAGACGAGCTGTTGAAAAATTTGAAAGATTGCCCACTGCCGGGAAAGAAGCAAAAGGGGCCAGAGCCGAGAAAGAAGCGAAAGGCGCCAGAGCCACCGCTGAAGGTATGGAAAATGAGGTCTGTTTTCTAGGACTTGTCGTACTAGAAGATCCACTGTGTGCCTCACAGCCTTGATGTCATGCATATCACGAAGAACGTGTGCGAGAGTCTGCTTGGTACCCTGCTCAACATGCCAGAGAGGACCAAAGATGGGTCGAAAGCAAGGGCAGACTTGAAATCAATGGGCATCAGGCAGGAGCTTCATGCTAATGATGATGATGATGATGATGATGATGAGGCGAAGCAGGACACAGAAAGTCGTCGCAAAGGCAAAAAGGCGAAGAAGACTGGAAATGACTACCCTCCCGCGTGCTGCACTCTAAGTCAGGAGGAGATCGAGCAGTTTTTCACCTGCCTCGTAGGAGTAAAACTTCCTTACGGTTACGCGGGGAAGATAAGCAGATACCTAGATCCAGCGAAGCAAAAGTTCAGCGGGATGAAGTCTCACGACTGTCACGTGCTGATGACGCAGATACTTCCAGTTGCAATCCGTGGGATCATGGACGCGCACGTTGGTGAAACGCTATTTGGCCTATGCAACTTTTTCAACGTCATCTCTCGGAAGTCGGTTGGCGTGAGGCAACTCAGAAGGCTACAGGAAGAGATCGTGGTGATACTATGCGAGCTTGAGATGTACTTCCCGCCCGCATTCTTCGACGTTATGGTGCATCTGTTGGTCCATATCATGGAGGATATCATCCAACTCGGGCCGACGTTCCTGCACAGCATGATGCCGTTCGAAGGGATGAATGGTGTCATCAAAGGATATTTTCGCAACATGTCACATTTAGAGGGAAGCATAGCCAGGGGCTTTCTGACCGAAGAGTGCATCTCCTACTGCACGAATTATCTAGGCATCGAGAACCCCATTGGTCTGCCCGTCAACATGCACCTCGGCAGGCTCGCTGGATAGGGTCACCGTGAGGGTCGCCGCGAAATGCATGTCGACTTCGAGGGTCGACTCGCCGACTTTGAAAGAGCAAACCTAGTCGCGCTACAACACATAGACGTGGTCGATCCTTGGGTGGTAGAGCACAAAACCTTTATTGAGAAGACGTACAATGACCGAGGCCAACAGAGGACGGACGGAGATATAATCAAAGAGCACAACTCATGTTTCGCGCGTTGGTTCAAGCAGAAGCTTCTGTCGTACCCTTTACATGAGGATTCTTCCGCGGAAGAACAACTCATATTCGCCTTGTCACAGGGCGCCAAGCATAACCTGATGACCTATGAGGCGTACCATATCAACGGCTACACATTCTACACCGAGGACAAGGACATGAAGAGCGATGGTTATCAGAACTCCGGGGTAACGATGGAATCCTACACCGGTAACGACAAGGACAGATACTACAGAAGGATCGAGGAGATCTGGGAGCTGAGCTACGCTGGAGAGAAGGTCTCGATGTTCCGTGTGAGATGGGCCAAGAGCGTCCTAAAAGAAGACCGGTATTTCACCACCATGGTTATACCCGAAGCCAAATGTCATCGCTAATTCCTCCCTCTCCCTCACTAGATCCCCTTCGTCCCTCTCTCCCTCGCCAGATCCACCCGCGCACTGCCCCGACCCACGATGCCGCCGCCCCAACCCCCGCTAGACTCCACCCCCGCCGTCCCCGTGCCCCCGCGCCCCTGCGCCCCCCACCCCCGCCGCCCCGACCCCCGGCGGACTCCACCCCCGCCGCCCCCGTTGCGGCGTCGTCGCCGTTCTCTTCACCGACCTCGCCCCTCGCTCCGCGGCTTCGTGCTCCGGCTACTCCCTTCCCTCGCGCGCCCACATACGGCGATGAAGGTGCCCGGGTCCCCCGCTTGCTGATTCTTCCGACTCCTCCAAGCCACTCGCCTCCTCCTTGACCGGCGACGGCGCCGACCCCGACGAGGAGCCCAGCCTGCCCCTCCTCCAGGAACTCGCAGTAAGTTTGATTTGCAATGCACTACTCCAAATCCTGGTTAAGTAGTTGCTGTTGATTCCCGCAAAAAAAGTAGTTGTTGTTGATGTAGTCTGAATTTAGAGTGGAATCCTGCAGTTGATGTAGTCCAGTATGTCAGATTTGATTTAGTCTGAATTTAGAGCTGCGTGTAGTGCCAAACTGGATGATGTAGTGCTCTGAATTTAGAGGTTTATGTAGTGCCAAACTGGATGTAGTGCCAAATTTTGCAGGATGTAGACTCTATTTTCAAATTCAGAGATATTGAAAAGATCAAGCTGAGATTAATACCAGATCAAACTGAATAGTGGAGTACTGCTCACTGAAAAAAGTGGAGTATTCACCCAAATTTTTGTATCTCAGTTTAAGTTACTGAATTTGCAAGCACTGTTCAGAGTAGATTTTTGGTTGAATTACAGTGCTTTCAATCAATTTGCAACATTTTTCACTGTCAGATGATCACAAGCTAGAATTCCATCAAAGTGAGTAATACTTTCACTATCCTAATGCTTTATAAATGCAGAGAAGATGCTCATTTTTTTGTAACCTGTAGATGCCATGCTCAATTTTTTGGTGAAGCTAGAATTCCATATATAGTCTGCTTGTGTGATGCACTGCTGTTGTATATTACAGTGCCCGTGATCTATTCGTCCTTTAAGCATGTTATTTTCTGGAGTGTCCATGGAAATGTGAGCAGAGTAACTAAACTGTCTAAGCATACAGTAACTGATGCCTCACTCTTGAATGCCCTACATCTGTTCAGAAGGGCCAGTGTTAGCAACTTGTTACCGAATTCATAATATTTCTCGCAGCTGGTAGGGGGTTTGTACCACACAGAGCAGATGAGCTCAGATCGGAGCTAAGATAATCAGTTTGCTGGGTTTTGTCTCCGACCATCGTGTCGTGATGATTTTGCAGGTACCCTGAGAGGCCCTTGAGTTTCTGGAATGTTGATTAACTTCCGTTCTGGCAAATTCGGGTACTCCATATGTCCTATTTTCAGCAAAGGTCATGCTGGTGCCTACATTGATTCATGGGCTGACGGCGTGGATTGCGGGCGGCCAACAGGGGCCACCCCCGGTTCCCAGCTTCACGGCCAGCAACTCGCACAACGCATAGGCGGCGCCATTGGTGTCTCCGGCGGAGGCGGTATTCGTGTCTCCAGCACCGGCACAGGCATTGGAGCTTAATGCACCCGGGTGTACACCGGCCGACACCTCGCCAGCAAGCGGCCCCTCCGTCAGTTGCACGCCCGCCGTTGGTGGTGCCTCGACATTAGCCGAGCTTGACGGCATCACGATAACTAAGCCTCTCGGCCGATGACATGATCTCCTTGCCTTTGACTGGGAATCCCTGATGCCCTACATGTTTTCGCAGGGCGCCGCCGATGTTCCTTGCACTCTCCTGCACTTCGTGGGCGGCGAGTTGGTCGATGTCGCCAAGGGAAGAATCGTTCAACCAGGCAACCCCATGTTCCACGGTAATCCGATATCGCCCACAGTGTATAGGGTTGAAGTGGTTCGGGTGCTGCCAGGCTGCGACGAGCTGTTACCTCCGATTCGACCCGCTGGGGCCGACGAAGAAGATGAGATGACCCTCAGCGCCTGCGTAAGCTGGCCCCTGCTTTGGCCGAAGAGCCAGATTCGTTTGGGGGCGGGGGACACCACCCCACAGACAAGACCGCCAGTCGTGTCGGCACCAAGCCATGGCAAGAATGCCGCAATGCTACCAGACATGCTGGACATCCCTATGGCACAGGATCCGGACATGCATATGGCACAGGATCCGGACGACGACGACAATGACGACGGTACATTTACCAACGTCGATAAGTACTTTGCCGAACATGTGTACGGTGACGAGTTCTGCGGGCCTCCTTCTCAAGAACCCAACCAAGACGACCGCGATCTAGCTGGTACGGCGGAGAAACCCAATTGCAACAGGCGTCGTCTGGCGTTCAGTTCTCAGGAGACGCCTCCAGCTGCCGCCTTCACCGAGCCTTAGATAGCTGAGGTGCGAAATATTATCAGCCCCAACACGCTCAAGAAGGCAGTCTGTGAGAAGAACTCGGTCCCATTACAACAGATCAAGAAGAAGGGATGGAAACGAAAGGCTAAAAACGGCGCCGGTGCGAGCCAGCCGGCACCGAGTACGATCCGTGCTCAGGACGGGCCACCTTCACCTAAGGATATCTCGAGGAGGGTGCATGTGGCGGGTAGGGCGATGCTACCGACAAATATGCTCAATGCCACAACCGGTGCTATGCGGAGTCTACAAGACAGTGTTCTTTCTTTGGAGAAGCGGCGTCTTAGAGAGAATGATGAGGCATACCCAGTTTTCGTGGCCAGGGTGCCAGAGGGCAAGGGCTTTGTGGATGGCGCCATCAGGGGTACGATCGTCCTGCGGTTTGATGACATCTTTTCTATGTTTAACCTTCATCCGCTGCACTACACATTCGTTCGGCTATTTTCGCTAAGTATGGAGATGCAGATCGTTAGAGACAAGACCCCGGACATCGTGATAGTCGACCCCTTCTACATGCGTGCCAAGCTCTTGGGCAGCGCTTGGGCTAAGTCGCGAGTTCACACCTCGAAGGCGTCATTCTGGCAAACCCAGATAAGGATAACTTCCTCGTGTCTTACTTTCCCGAGTAAGTCATCCCTTAACCGCCCCGTAACATATGATTTCTCAGATTTTGATCGTTTTTTCTAACATTCCGTGTTCTGTGCAGTGACACACATTGCACACGCATCCTCTTAAGCCCGAAATATTCCATGGCCACGTATTTCGACCCGAACCGTGACTCCAAGATAGACTACACAAATATCAAGAAAGTTCTTGATGATGTTCTCCCCGGCTACGCCAAATCTGGAGGCACCTTCACCAGGACAGTTTGTAGCTACGGCAGGCATGTGTTCGCCCACAATACTAAGTTCTGCTGCGTCAAGCAGCCGCCTGGCGGTCAGAAGGATGCCTACTACGCCCTCCATCATATGTGGGCGATCGTACGGGACCATCATCACCTTCTGCTACCAGATAATCTCAAAGATTGGGCCGCGAGCTTGTCGGCAATCCAGGACGCGGGCATCAGACAAGAATTCTTTCGCATCCAGTCGGAGTTTGCGGAAATCATCCATCAAGATGTCCTTCATTCCTCGGGGCAGTTCTACCTCAGATATCAACCGTCCAACAGTGAGATAGACACAATGCTACAAATGCAGGCTGACAACGCCCGCGATTTCATGACCATCACTACAGACGGCGGCTTCATCCACACTCCGGTCCCATGAGTCGAGTCGAAAGTAGTGATGCTATGTGTAGTTCTGAAACATTAATTGGCTCATGTTGTAATTAAACTTTAATGAATTGTATGTCTCTTTGGTTTGGACGGTCGTTCAACTTAGATGTAATCGATGCTATTTATTCGTAGGACACAGAGTTGTGCTATTAATGTCTTGCTTTTCTCTTCCGATCCTTTTGTTGCATACTTATATATTGCTCATGTATTGTCTGTTGTCTGGCTTGTGCATAGAGATGTCGTCGTATGTCGTGTACAAGGGTAAGGTTCCCGGAGTCTACGACGACTGGGGGGGAGTGTCAGAGACAGGTTCACCGTTTCAGCGGTAACAGTTACAAAGGGTACACCACTAGGGAGGAGGCGGAATCTAGATACGCCCGCTATCTAGCGGGAGAGAGGAGGGAGCGTTGGAGGAACCGGATGAAGACCAATTTCATCACGATGATGCTCATCGTGATGACCACAGCTTCTTCTATGTGATGGTAGTTTAGATGATCGATATCGACTTGTAATGTGAAGACAAACTCGCTACTCGCGGTCTCGAGACTTGTAATGTTCTATCTTTGTTCGGTCTTTTGAATTTGGAGACTAATATGATGAATTGTATTCGGAGACTAATCTTCTATTGTATTCGATGAATCTGCTGTTGCTGTGTGGTGCTGTCTATATTTTGTCCAATAATATATTTTGTAACCTGTGCAAAAATCAGAAAAGTAAAAAAACCTAATATTCATACTAATGGCGCATCATCTCAAATTGCGCCATTAGTATGCCGAAGGATACTAATGGCGCATCACTACACAGTGCGCCATTAGTATGCCAAAAAATACTAATGGCGCATCACCCCACAGTGTGCCATTAGTATGCCAAACGACATGGGGAAATATGGCCCCCTGGGAGGCATACTAATGGCGCATGTTGGTCTATACTAATGGCGCACGGCGTGGTGCGCCATTAGTATACCAGATACTAATGGTGCACCCGTAGTGCGCCATTAGTATATAATACTAGTGGCGTGGTACTAGTGGCGCACCAGTAGTGCACCATTAGTAGGCAAAACTGGTGCGCCACTAGTAGGCCTTTTCCTAGTAGTGGGAGCACTACAACCTTTCTGATAAGTATATGTGAATGACATATTGTTGATCAAAATGATGTAGAATTTTTCTGGAAAGCATAAAGGAGGGTTTAAAAGGAGTTTTCCAAAGAAAGCCCTCGGTGAAGTTGCTTACATATTGAGCATCAAGATCTATAGAGATAGATCAAGACGATTGATAAGTTTTTTCAATGAGTACATACGTTGATAAGATTTTGAAGTAGTTCAAAATGGAATAGTCAAAGAAGGAGTTCTTGCCTGTGTTGCAAGGTGTCAAGTTCAGTAAAGACTCAAAACTCGACCACTGCAGAAAATAGAAAGAGAATGAAAAGTCATTCATTATGCCTCAGTCATAGGTTCTATAAAGTATGCTATGCTGTGTACCAGACCTATTGTGTACCTCACCATGAGTTTGGCAAGAGGGTACAATAGTGATCCAGGAGTGGATCACTAGACGACGGTCAAAATTATCCTTAGTGGAATAAGGATATGTTTCTCAGTTATGGAGGTGATAAAGAGTTCATCGTAAAGATTTACGTCGATGCAAGCTTTAGCACTGATTTGGATGACTCTGAGTCTCAATCTGTATACATATTAAAAGTGCGAGTAATTAGCTAGAGTAGCTCCATGCAGAGCATTGTAGACATAGAAATTTGCAAAATACATACGGATCTGAATGTGGCATACCCGTTGACTAAACTTCTCTCACAAGCAAAACACGATCACACCTTAGTACTCTTTGGGTGTTAATCACATGGCGATGTGAACTAGATTATTGACTCTAGTAAACCCTTTGGGTGTTGGTCACATGGTGATGTGAACTATTGGTGTTAAATCACATGGCGATGTGAACTAGATTATTGACTCGAGTGCAAGTGGGAGACTCAAGGAAATATGCCCTAGAGACAATAATAAAGTTGTTATTTATATTTCCATATATCATGATAAATGTTTTCGTATTCATGCTAGAATTTTATTAACCAGAAACTTGATACATGTGTGAATACATAGACAAAACAAAATTTCCCTAGTATGCCTCTACTTGACTAGCTCGTTCACCAAAGATGGTTAAGTTTCCTGACCATAGACCTGTGTTGTCATTGGATGAATGGGATCACATCATTAGGAGAATGATGTGATGGACAAGACCCATCCATTAGCTTAGCATGTTGATCGTTCAGTTTTATTGCTATTCCTTTCTTAATGACTTATACACATTCCTTTGACTATGAGATTATGCAACTCCTGAATACCGGAGGAACACCTTGTGTGCTATCAACGTCACAACGTAACTGGGTGATTATAAAGATGCTCTACAGGTGTCTCCCATGGTATTTGTTGAGTTGGCATAGATCGAGATTAGGATTTGTCACTCCGTGTATCGGAGAGGTATCTCTGGGCCCTCTCGGTAATGCACATCACTATGAGCCTTGCAAGCAATGTGAATAATGAGTTAGTTACGGGATGATACATTATGGAACGAGTAAAGAGACTTGTCGGTAACGAGATTGAACTAGGTATGATGATACCGACGATCGAATCTCGGGCAAGTAACATACCGATGACAAAGGGAATGGCATATGTTGTTATGCGGTTTGACCGATAAAGATCTTCGTAGAATATGTCGGAGCTAATATGAGCATCCAGGTTCCGCTATTGGTTATTGACCAGAGATTTGTCTCGGTCATGTCTACATAGTTCTCGAACCCGTAGGGTTCGCACACTTAACGTTCGACGACGATTTGTATTATGAGTTATGTGATTTGATGATCGAAGTTTGTTCGGAGACACAGATGAGATCACGGACATGATGTGGAGTCTTGAAATGGTCGAGAGGTAAATATTAATATATTTGAAGGTTGCATATGGACATCGGAATGGTTTCGAGACGTTCGGGCATTTTTCCGGAGTACCGGGAGGTTACCGGAACCCCCTGGGAAGTTAATGGGCCTTAGTGGGCTTTAGTGGAGAGAGGGAAGAAGGGCCACGAGGTGGCGCGCGCCTCCCCCCTTCCCAAACTGAATTGGACTAGGGGTGCGGGCGCGGCCCCCTCCTTCCTTCTCCTTCTCCCCTCCTTCCTTTCCCTCCGGTGGAAGAAAGGAAAGGGGGGAGCGAATTCTACATGGACTAGGAGTCCAAGTAGGACACGCCTGGTGCGCCCAACTGTTGGAAATATGCCCTAGAGGCTATAATAAAATGGTTATTATTATATTTCTTTGTTCATGATAATTGTCTATTGTTCATGCTATAATTGTGTTATCCGGAAATCGTAATACATGTGTGAATACATAGACCACAACACGTCCCTAGTGAGCCTCTAGTTGACTAGCTCGTTGATCAACAGATAGTCATGGTTTCCTGACTATGGACATTAGATGCCATTGATAACGGGATCACATCATTAGGAGAATGATGTGATGGACAAGACCCAATCCTAAGGATAGCTCAAAGATCGTGTAGTTCGTTTGCTATAGCTTTTCCGAATGTCAAGTATCATTTCCTTATACCATGAGATTGTGCAACTCCCGGATACCATAGGAGTGCTTTGGGTGTGCCAAATGTCACAACGTAACTGGGTGACTATAAAGGTACACTACAGGTATCTCCGAAAGTGTCTGTTGGGTTGGCACGAATCAAGACTGAGATTTGTCACTCCATATGACGGAGAGGTATCTCTGGACCCACTCGGTAATGCATCATCATAATGAGCTCAATGTGACCAAGTGGTTGATCACGGGATCATGCATTACGGCACGAGTAAAGTGACTTGCCGGTAATGATATTGAACGAGGTATTGGGATACCGACGATCGAGTCTCGGGCAAGTAACATATCGATTGACAAAGGGAATTGTATATGGGTTGATTGAATCCTCGACATCGTGGTTCATCCGATGAGATCATCAAGGAGCGTGTGGGAGCCAACATGGGTATCCAGATCCCGCTGTTGGTTATTGACCGGAGAGTCGTCTCGGTCATGTCTGCGTGTCTCCCGAACCCGTAGGGTCGACACACTTAAGGTTCGGTGACGCTAGGGTTGTTGAGATATTAGTATACGGTAACCCAAAAGTTGTTCAGAGTTCCGGATGAGATCCCGGACGTCAGGAGGAGTTCCGGAATGGTCCGGAGGTGAAGATTTCTATATAGGAAGTCATGTTTCGGCCATCGGGAAAGTTTCGGGGGTAATCGGTATTGTACCGGGACCACCGGAAGGGTCCCGGGGGTCCACCGGGTGGGGCCACCTATCCCGGAGGGCCCCATGGGCTGAAGTGGGAGGGGAACCAGCCCCTAGTGGGCTGGTATACCCCCCTTGGGCCTCCCCCTGCGCCTAGGGTTGGAAACCCTAGGGGTGGGGGGCGCCCCACTTGGCTTGGGGGGCAAGCCACCCCCTTGGCCGCCCCCCCTTGGAGATTGGATCTCCTAGGGCCGGTGACCCCTAGGGACCCTATATATAGTGGAGGAGAGGGAGGGCAGCCGCACCCTAGCCCCTGGCGCCTCCCTTTCCCTCCCATGACACTCCTCCCTCTCCCTGAGCTTGGCGAAGCCCTGCCGAGATCACCGTTGCTTCCACCACCACGCCGTCGTGCTGCTGGATCTTCATCAACCTCTCCTTCCCCCTTGCTGGATCAAGTTGGAGGAGACGTCTTCCCAACCGTACGTGTGTTGAACGCGGAGGTGCCATCCGTTCGGCGCTAGGTCATTCGGTGATTTGGATCACGACGAGTACGACTCCATCAACCCCGTTCTCTTGAACGCTTCCGCGCACGATCTACAAGGGTATGTAGATGCACTCCCCTCTCCCTCGTTGCTAGATGACTCCATAGATTGATCTTGGTGATGCGTAGAAAATTTTAGAATTCTGCTACGTTCCCGAATAGTGGCATCATGAGCTAGGTCTATGCGTAGTTTCTATGCACGAGTAGAACACAAAGCAGTTGTGGGCGTCAATATTGTCAATTTGCTTGCCGTTACTAGTCTTATCTTTATTCGGCGGCATCGTGGGATGAAGCGGCCCAGACCGACCTTACACATACGCTTACGTGAGACTGGTTCCACCGATTGACATGCACTAGTTGCATAAGGTGGCTGGCAGGTGTCTGTCTCTCCCACTTTAGTCAGATCGGATTCGATGAAAAGGGTCCTTATCAAGGGTAAATAGAAATTGGCATATCACGTTGTGGTTTTGGCGTAGGTAAGAAACGTTCTTGCTAGAAACCTATAGCAGCCACGAAAAACTTGCAACAACAATTAGAGGACGTCTAACTTGTTTTTGCAGCATGTGTCGTGTGATGTGATATGGCCAAAAGGATGTGATGAATGATATATGTGATGTATGACATTGATCATGTTCTTGTAATAGGAATCACGACATGCATGTTGATGAGTATGACAACCGGCAGGAGCCATAGGAGTTGTCTTTATTTATTTATGACCTGCGTGTCAACATAAACGTCATGTAATTACTTTACTTTATTGCTAAAGTGTTAGCCATAGTAGTAGAATTAATAGATGACGAGACAACTTCAAGAAGACACGATGATGGAGATCATGATGATGGAGATCATGGTGTCATGCCGGTGACAACGATGATCATGGAGCCCCGAAGATGGAGATCAAAAGGAGCAAATGATATTGGCCATATCATGTCACTCTTTGATTGCATGTGATGTTTATCATGTTTTACATCTTATTTGCTTAGAACGACGGTAGCTTAAATAAGATGATCCCTCATAATAATTTCAAGAAAGTGTTCCCCCTAACTATGCACCATTGCGAAGGTTCGTTGTTTCGAAGCACCACGTGATGATCGGGTGTGATAGATTCTAACGTTCGAATATAACGGGTGTAAGCCAGATTTACACACGCAATACACTTAGGTTGACTTGACGAGCCTAGCATGTACAAACATGGCCTCGGAACACAGAAGACCGAAAGGTCGAGCATGAGTCGTATAGAAGATATGATCAACATGAAGATGTTCACGGATGTTGACTAGTCTGTCTCACGTGATGATCGGACACGACCTAGTTGACTCGGATCATGTTTCACTTAGATGACTAGAGGGATGTCTATCTGAGTGGGAGTTCATTGAATAATTTGATTAGATGAACTTAATTATCATGAACTTAGTCTAAAATCTTTACACTATGTCTTGTAGATCAAATGGCCCACGCTAATGTTGCCCTCAACTTCAACGCGTTCCTAGAGAAAACCAAGCTGAAAGATGATGGAAGCAACTATACGGACTGGGTCCGGAACCTGAGGATCATCCTCATAGCTGCCAAGAAAGATTATGTCCTAGAAGCACCGCTAGGTGATGCACCCATCCCAGAGAACCAAGACGTTATGAACGCTTGGCAGTCATGTGCTGATGATTACTCCCTCGTTCAGTGCGGCATGCTTTACAGTTTAGAACCGGGGCTCCAAAAGCGTTTTGAGAGACACGGAGCATATGAGATGTTCGAAGAGCTAAAAATGGTTTTCCAAGCTTATGCCCGGGTCGAGAGATATGAAGTCTCTGACAAGTTCTTCAGTTGTAAGATGGAGGAAAATAGTTCTGTCAGTGAGCACATACTCAAAATGTCTGGGTTGCATAACCGCTTGACTCAGCTGGGAGTTAATCTCCCGGATGACGCGGTCATTGACAGAATCCTTCAGTCGCTTCCACCGAGCTACAAGAGCTTTGTGATGAACTTCAATATGCAGGGGATGGAAAAGACCATTCCTGAGGTATATTCAATGCTAAAATCAGCGGAGGTGGAAATCAAAAAGGAACATCAAGTGTTGATGGTGAATAAAACCACTAAGTTCAAGAAAGGCAAGGGGAAGAAGAACTTCAAGAAGGACGTCAAGGGGGTTGCCGCGCCCGGTAAGCAAGCTGCCAGGAAGAAGCCAAAGAATGGACCCAAGCCTGAGACTGAGTGTTTTTATTGCAAGGGAAGTGGTCACTGGAAGCGGAACTGCCCCAAATACTTAGCGGACAAGAAGGCCGGCAACACTAAAGGTATATGTGATATACATGTAATTGATGTACCTTACCAGTACTCGTAGTAGCTCCTGGGTATTTGATACCGGTGCGGTTGCTCACATTTGTAACTCAAAGCAGGAGCTGCGGAATAAGTGGAGACGGGCGAAGGACGAGGTGACGATGCACGTCGGGAATGGTTCCAAGGTCGATGTGATCGCCGTCAGCACGCTACCTCTACATTTACCTACGGGATTAGTTTTAAACCTCAATAATTGTTATTTAGTGCCAGCTTGGAGCATGAACATTGTATCAGGATCTCGTTTAATTTGAGATGGCTACTCATTTAAATCCGAGAATAATGGCTATTCTATTTATATGAGAGATATGTTTTATGGTCATGCTCCATTGGTGAATGGTTTATTCTTAATGAGTCTCGAGCGTAATGTTACACATATTCATAGTGTGAATACCAAAAGATGTAAGGTTGACAATGATAGTCCCACATACTTGTGGCACTGCCGCCTTGGTCACATAGGTGTCAAACGCATGAAGAAGCTCCATGCAGATGGACTTTTGGAGTCTCTTGATTACGAATCATTTGACACGTGCGAACCATGCCTCATGGGTAAAATGACCAAGACTCCATTCTCAGGAACAATGGAGCGAGCAACCAACTTATTGGAAATCATACATACTGGTGTGTGCTGTCCAATGAGTGTTGAGGCTCGCGGTGGCTATCGTTATGTTGTCACCCTCACTGATGACTTGAGTAGATATGGGTATGTCTACTTAATGAAACACAAGTCTGAGACCTTTGAAAAGTTCAAGGAATTTCAGAGTGAGGTTGAGAATCAACATGACAGGAAAATCAAGTTCTTGCGATCAGATCGTGGGGGAGAATACTTGAGTCACAAATTTGGCACACACTTAAGAAAATGTGGAATAGTTTCACAACTCACGCCGCCTGGAACACCTCAGCGTAATGGTGTGTCCGAACGTCGTAATCGCACTCTATTGGATATGGTGCGATCTATGATGTCTCTTACCGATCTACCGCTCTCATTTTGGGGCTATGCTTTAGAGACTGCCGCATTCACTTTAAATAGGGCTCCGTCGAAATCCGTTGAGACGACACCGTATGAATTATGGTTTGGGAAGAAACCTAAGCTGTCGTTTCTAAAAGTTTGGGGATGCGATGCTTGTGTCAAGAAACTTCAACCTGAAAAGCTCGAACCCAAATTGGAAAAAAGCGTCTTCATAGGATACCCTAAAGAAACTATTGGGTATACCTTCTACCTCAGATCCGAAGGCAAGATCTTTGTTGCCAAGAATGGGTCCTTTCTAGAGAAAGAGTTTCTCTCGAAAGAAATAAGTGGGAGGAAAGTAGAACTTGATGAAGTAATACCTCTTTAACCGGTAAGTGGCGCAGCTCAAGAAAATGTTCCTGAGGTGCCTACACCGACTAGAGAGGAAGTTAATGATGATGATCATGAAACTTCAGATCAAGTTACTACTGAACTTTGTAGGTCCACGAGGACACGTTCCGCACCAGAGTGGTACGGCAACCCTGTCTTGGAAATCATGTTGTTAGACAACGGTGAACCTTCGAACTATGAAGAAGCGATGGCGGGCCCGGATTCCGACAAATGGCTGGAAGCCATGAAATCCAAGATAGGATCCATGTATGAAAACAAAGTATGGACTTTGACTGACTTGCCCGATGATCGGCGAGCCATAGAAAATAAATGGATCTTTAAGAAGAAGACAGACGCGGATGGTAATGTAACCATCTATAAAGCTTGGCTTGTCGCTAAGGGTTATCGACAAGTTCAAGGGGTTGACTATGATGAGACTTTTTCACCCGTAGCGAAGCTGAAGTCCGTCCGAATCATGTTAGCAATTGCCGCATTGTATGATTATGAGATATGACAAATGGACGTCAAAATGGCATTCCTTAATGGTTTCCTTAAGGAAGAATTGTATATGATGCAGCCGGAAGGTTTTGTCGATCCTAAGAATGCTGACAAGGTGTGCAAGCTCCAACACTCGATTTATGGGCTCGTGCAAGCATCTCGGAGTTGGAACATTCGTTTTGATGAGATGATCAAAGCGTTTGGGTTTACGCAGACTTATGGAGAAGCCTGCATTTACAAGAAAGTGAGTGGGAGCTCTGTAGAATTTCTCATATTGTATGTGGATGACATACTGTTGATGGGAAATGATATAGAATTCTTGGAAAGCATAAAGGCCTACTTGAACAAGTGTTTTTCAATGAAGGATCTTAGAGAAGCTGCTTATATATTAGGCATCAAGATCTATAGAGATAGATCGAGACGCCTCATTGGTCTTTCACAGAGTACGTACCTTGACAAGATATTGAAGAAGTTCAAAATGGATCAGTCAAAGAAGGGGTTCTTGCATGTATTGCAAGGTACGAGATTGAGCACGGCTCAATGCCTGACCATGGCAGAAGATAGAGAAAAGATGAGTGTCGTCCCCTATGCCTCAGCCATAGGGTCTATCATGTATGCTATGCTATGTACCAGACCTGATGTAAACCTTGTGGTAAGTTTGGTAGGAAGGTACCAAAGTAATCCCGGCATGGAACACTAGACAGCAGTCAAGAATATCCAGAAGTACCTGAAGAGGACTAAGGATATGTTTCTCGTTTATGGAGGTGACGAAGAGCTCGTCGTAAAGGGTTACCTCGATGCTAGCTTCGACATAGATCTGGATGACTCTAAGTCACAAACCGGATATGTGTATATTTTGAATGGTGGGGCAGTAAGCTGGTGCAGTTGCAAGCAAAGCGTTGTGGCGGGATCTACATGTGAAGCGGAGTACATGGCAGCCTTGGAGGTAGCACAAGAGGCAATATGGGTGAAGGAGTTCATTACCGACCTAGGAGTCATACCCAATGCGTCGGGCCCGATGAATCTCTTCTGTGACAACACTGGAGCTATTGCCCTTGCCAAGGAGCCCAGGTTTCACAGGAAGACCAGGCATATCAAGCGTCGCTTCAACTCCATTTGTGAAAGTGTTCAAAATGGAGACATAGATATTTGTAAAGTACATACGGACCTGAATGTAGCAGATCCGTTGACTAAACCTCTCCCTAGAGCAAAACATGATCAACACCAGAACTGCATGGGTGTTCGATTCATCACAATGTAACTAGATTATTGACTCTAGTGCAAGTGGGAGACTGTTGGAAATATTCCCTAGAGGCAATAATAAAATGGTTATTATTATATTTCTTTGTTCATGATAATTTTCTATTGTTCATGCTATAATTGTGTTATCCGGAAATTGTAATACATGTGTGAATACATAGACCACAACACGTCCCTAGTGAGCCTCTAGTTGGCTAGCTCGTTGATCAAAAGATAGTCATGGTTTCCTGACAATGGATATTGGATGCCATTGATAACGGCATCACATCATTAGGAGAATGATGTGATGGACAAGACCCAATCCTAAGCATAGCTCAAAGATCGTCTAGTTCGTTTGCTATAGCTTTTCCGAATGTCAAGTATCATTTCCTTATACCATGAGATTGTGCAACTCCCGGATACCGTAGGAGTGCTTTGGGTGTGCCAAACGTCACAACGTATCTGGGTGCCTATAAAGGTACACTACAGGTATCTCCGAAAGTGTCTGTTGGGTTGGCAGGAATCAAGACTAGGATTTGTCACACCGTATGACGGAGTGGTATCTCTGGGCCCACTCGGTAATGCATCATCATAATGAGCTCAATGTGACCAAGTGGTTGATCACGGGATCATGCATTGCGGCACGAGTAAAGTGACTTGCCGGTAACGAGATTGAATGAGGTATTGGGATACCGACGATCGAGTCTCGGGCAAGTAACGTACCAATTGACAAAGGGAATTGTGTATGGATTGATTGAATCCTCGACATCGTGGTTCATCCGATGAGATCATCCAGGAGCATGTGGGAGCCAACATAGGTATCCAGATCTCGCTGTTGGTTATTGACCGGAGAGTCATCTCGGTCATGTTTGCGTGTCTCCCGAACCCGTAGGGTCTACACACTTAAGGTTCGGTGACGCTAGGGTTGTTGAGATATTAGTATACGGTAACCCGAAAGTTGTTCGGAGTCTCGGATGAGATCCCAAACGTCACGAGGAGTTCCGGAATGGTCCGGAGGTGAAGATTTATATAGGAAGTCAAGTTTCGGCCATCGGGAAAGTTTCGGGGGTAATCGGTATTGTACCGGGACCACCGGAACGGTCCCGGGGGTCCATCGGGTGGGGCCACCTATCCCGGAGGGCCCCATGGGCTGAAGTGGGAGGGGAACCAGCCCCTAGTGGGCTGGTGCGCCCCCCTTGGGCCTCCTCCTGCGCCTAGGGTTGGAAACCCTAGGGGTGGGGGCGCCCCACTTGGCTTGGGGGGCAAGCGACCCCCTTGGCCGCCCTCCCTTGGAGATTGGATCTCCTAGGGCCGGCGCCCCCCTAGGGACCCTATATATAGTGGGGGAGAGGGAGGGCAGCCGCACCCTAGCCCCTGGCGCCTCCCTTTCCCTCCCGTGACACTCCTCCCTCTCCCTGAGCTTGGCGAAGCCCTGCCGAGATCACCGTTGCTTCCACCACCACGCCGTCGTGCTGCTGGATCTTCATCAACCTCTCCTTCCCCCTTGCTGGATCAAGTTGGAGGAGACGTCTTCCCAACCGTACGTGTGTTGAACGCGGAGGTACCGTCCGTTCGGCGCTAGGTCATCGGTGATTTGGATCACGACGAGTACGACTCCATCAACCCCGCTCTCTTGAACGCTTCCGCGCGCGATCTACAAGGGTATGTAGATGCACTCCCCACTCCCTCGTTGCTAGATGACTCCATAGATTGATCTTGGTGATGCGTATAAAATTTTAAAATTCTGCTACGTTCCCCAACACCAACCTGGCCGGCCTCCTCTCTCCCTCCCTCCTTTATATACGTGGCTAGGGGCACCCCAATAGCACAATAGACAATCTCTTAGCCATGTGCGGTGCCCCCCTCCACAGTTCAACACCTCAATCAGATCGTCGTAGTGCTTAGATGAAGCCCTGCGCTAGTAACTTCGTCATCACCATCGCCACGCCGTCGTGCTGATGGATCTCTCCCTCGTCCTCAACTAGAACAAGAGCTCGAGGGACGTCATCATGCTGAACATGTGCTGAACACGGAGGTGCCGTACATTCGGTACTTGGATCGGTTGGATCGTGAAGACGTTCGACTACATCAACCACGTTACTAAGCGCTTCCTCTTTCGGTGTACGAGGGTACGTAGACACACTCTCCCCTCTCATTGCTATGCATCTCCTAGATAGATCTTGCGTGATCATAGGAATTTTTTTGAAATACTGCGTTCCCCAACAGTGGTGGTGTTGCAAGTTTACTTATAACAGAAGGTGAATCTAAAGCAGAACTGGATGGTAGTTCCTTACCTCCCCTCGTCTTAGAGGGATAAATCTTAGTCTTAGCATCCTTCAGATTCTTCATAGTGATAAATTGATAATAATCCCAAGTGGCTCAACAAATATTGCTATGCTCCCCGGCAACGGCGCCAGAAAAAGGTCTTGATAATCCACAAGTATAGGGGATCGCAACCATTTTCGAGGGTTGAGTATTCAACCCAAATTTATAGATTCGACACAAGGGGAGACAAAGAATATTTGAAGGTATTAGCAGCTGTGTTGTCAACTCAACCACACCTGGAGATTAATTATCTGCAACAATGTGATTAGTAGCAAAGTAATAAGATAGTTTTGATAATAGTGACAATAGTAATATTAACGATAACAATGATAGCAATAGTTTTGTAACAAGTGCAACAGTAACGATAGTAGTAGTAACTTAGCAAGAACAATAGAAGATAAATTCGTAGGCATTGGATCGATAATTTGTTGGATGATATTCATCATGTGACAGTCATAACCTAGGGCGATACGGCACTAGCTCCAGTTCATAAATATAATGTAGCCATGTATTCCATAAATAGTCATACATGCTTATGGAAAGAACTTGCATGCCATCTTTTGTCCTACCTGGCAGCGGGGTCCAATTGGAAGCTAAGGGATATTAAGGCCTCCTTTTAATAGAGAACCGGAACAAAGCATTAGCACACGCTGAATACATGAACTCCTCAAACTATGATCATCACCGGGAGTGGTCCCGACTATTGTCACTCCGGGTTTGCCGGATCATAACACATAGTAGGTGACTATAACTTGCAAGATCGGACCTAGAACATGGATATAATGGTGATAACATAAATGGTTCAGATCTGAAATCATGGCACCTGGGCCTAAAGTGACAAGCACTAAGCATGGCAAAGTCATAGCAACATCAATCTCAGAACATAGTGGATACTAGGGATCAAGCCCTAACAAAACTAACTAGATTACATGATGAATCTCATCCAACTCCTCACGGACCAGCGAGCCCATGAAGCAATTACTCACTCCCGGTGGGGAGCATCCTCGAATTGGCGATGAAGAAGGGTTGGTGATGACGAAGAACGAAGATCCCCCTCTCCGGAGCCCCAAACGGATTCCAGATCTAGCCTCCCGATGAAGAACAGGAGGTGACAGCGGCTCCATCTCGTGGATCGCGATAATTCTTTCTCCCTTACTTTTTCTCTGAATATGTGATTTTATAGTATTAGGGTTGAGGTCTGCGGGGCCACTAAGTGGACAACCCACCTGGGTGCGCCAGGAAGGGGGGCGCCCTAGTGGGTTGTGCCCACCCAGGTGTCCCCCTTCGATGGATCTTGGTTCCAGAAATTCTCTTTATTGATATAAAAATTCCTCGCAAAGTTTCGTTCCATTCCGAGAACTTTTATTTCTGCACAAAAACAACACCATGGTAGTTCTACTGAAAACAGCGTCAGTACGGGGTTAATTTCATTCAAATCATGCAAATTAGAGTCCAAAACAAGAGGAAAAGTGTTAGGAAAATTAGATAAGTTGGAGATGTATCAGCTAGTAGCAACAACAAAAGGCAGTAGTGAGCGGCAGTGAGTGGGGGTGCGAGCAGCAGAGAAGAGCAGGAGCAGGGAGCAGTAGGCAGCGTGGGCGGCTGCATGCGCAGGCGGGCGCCGGCCGCGGGCACAAACGGCTCGGGTCACGGCGGTGCATGGCCAGGCATGGCAGGGCAGGGGTGGCTGCAGGCGGGCAACGGTGGGAGCGGGCGTGCGCGGGAGCAAGGACGCAACTGCAGGCGTCAGGGGCATACGGTCACGCGCGCGGACCCAGAGCTCTAGCCATGGAGTCCTGTGTTAGTGGGGAGATGACTACGGCAATGTATCGAGGGGGAAAAGCAGGGCAATTGGGGGAGGAGCTCATTGTGAGTCGAAAGGAGGGCTCAGTGGGCTCGGGGAAGTGATACTTCTCCAACGTATCTATAATTTTTGATTGTTCCATGCTATTATATTATCTGTTTTGGATGTTTTATATGCATTTACATGCTACTTTATATTATTTTTGGGACTAACCTATTAACCTAGAGCCTAGTGCCAGTTCCTATTTTTCCTTGTTTTTGAGTTTTGGAGAAAAGGAATATCAAACGGAGTCCAAACAGAATAAAACCTTTGCGGTGATATTTCTTGGACCAGAAGACAACCAGGAGACTTGGAGATGAAATCGGAGGAGCCACGAGGCGGCCACAAGGACAGAGGGCGCGCCCAGGGGGTAGGGCACGCCCCCACCATTGTGGGCCCCTCGTGCACCTCCTAACCTAATTCTTTCCCCTATATATACCCAAATATCCCCAAACCAATAGGGGCATCCATGAAAACACTTTTCCACCGCCGCAACTGTGACGCCCCGAGACCGATGTGCCAGATGTCTTCCAGTTATTCGCTGTTGTTGCGTTGTCATTGCTTGCGTGTCATGCATTGCATATCATGTCATCATGTGCATTTCATTTGCATACATGTTCGTCTCATGCATCCGAGCATTTTCCCCGTTGTCCGTTTTGCAATCCGGCGCTCCTATGTCATCCGGTGTCCCTTTCTACCTCTTTTCGTGTGTGGGTGTTAAACGTTTTCGGATTGGACCGAGACTTGCTATGCGGCCTTGGTTTACTACCGGTAGATCGCCTGTCAAGTTTCGTGCCATTTGGACTTCGTTTGATACTCCAACGGTTAACTGAGGGACCGAAAAGGCCTCGTGTGTGTTGCAGCCCAACACCCCCCCAAAGTGGCCCGAAACCCACCTAAACCTCCACCATCATCTAGAGCGTTCGATCACGATCGCGTGGCCGCAAACCGCACCTCATTTGGACTCTCCTAGCTCCCTCTACCTATATATATGTGATCCCCTCCGAAATACTCGCGGTACAAACCCTAGATCCAACTCCCTCATCGCCGCCGGACATGTCCGTCCCGCCGCTGGACGTGTCCGCCGCTGCCGCCACGTCGCTCCGGCCAATACCAGGCCGCCACGTCACCGCCTCCACCGCCTCAGCCAACCACGCGCCGCCACCTCACCGCCCTCTCTCTCCTCCCACCGCGGGCCCGAGGATACCCAGATCCAGCCCGCCCGGGCCCGGATCCCGCGCCGCCGATCCCGCGCACGAGCGTCGCCCGTGCCCGCGTCTCCTTTCCCGCCGGCAGCCGCCGTTCGCCGGCGCGCCTCACCGCCGCCGCGCCATTCTCGCCGCCCGCGTCGGCTCGTCCCCGACGCCGCATCACCACCCCGTCGCCCGCATCCGCGAGCCGCCTCCGCCCAGCTGCGCCGCCCGAGCGCAGGAGCTCGCCCGCGCCGCCTCGAGTCTTCCCGCTGGAGCCCTCCCACCGGCGACCCCGCTGATGAGGACATCAATACCATTGTTACACCCACAGCCCCTAGTGTTACATATACTGGACCAATTACTAGAGCTCGCGCACGCCAATTAAATTACCAGGTACTTTCGTTTCTTGGTAATGATTCTAATGTTCATGAGATTATGATGCTGCCTAAATTGGATACATTTGTTTTGCTTACAAATGAAGGGCCTAGCTTGGAGAAGGATGAACATTGGAGCAAGAACGCGCATGGAGTTGATGGCATGCGCAAGGGGATCAAGAACGGAGTTACAAGTGATGATTTCAGGACTTTGAAGCTGCCATAAGGAGTGCATGAAGCCTTGGACGAAATATACAAGATGCCACTTCATAATATTCGTCCATAGGCTATTCTAGGTGCTGCGTCACCTTATTAATGGGCCAGGCCCATGTAATTTCGAAATACTTAAGTATAGGCTATTTTTAGAGTCCGTATGTGTGGGGAAACAAGAGTTAGGGTTGGTTTCGGACCCCACCCTCAAGGGCCACGAAATTACCCCCCTCTTCCTCCATATATACAGCCCTTAGGGCGTCGTTTAGACTTCGGGTTTTGTTTAGATTAAAAGTTGGCCATAGCTGCAACTTCGCGTACTTCGTTTGTGTCCAACGACCAGACCAAGACGTCACAGAACCCCACCTTGATCAATAAGCTTTCATCTTATATTCGCAATATCCCGATTGCAATCTCAGTTTCTTGCTTGTTCTTCGTTTGCTCGCAGGAAACAGACCCTCGTGGTCAGGTTGATCGTGCTCCGGCGTGGTCAATAACCCTCGGAAGTTGGTTTAGCGATTGCTAAGGCGCGACGTCTCGCACGTTCGTAGTCGGATCGTCAAGGTCGACTCCCACAGAAAACGATTGCCACCATCTCATTGAAACATCGGGACACCTTAACCTCTATCAAGTGGTATCAGATTTCCAGGTTGCTCGGTGAGATTTTACAGTTTTTCGTAGATTAGATCGAGTCTGTTCTTCATACCTATAGTCCACGAAAAAGCCAGGAAAAAAAATTAGGGTTAGTTCATCATATCCGAACCAATCTGAGCCTTTGCATAATCTTTTTAGGGTTTTTGCTTTGTTGAATTTGCGGTTGCATCGTCGTGTCAAGTTGCTGGTCTTAGAGTCTAGTCTTTTAGAGTTTCGAGTTCTGGTCATAAGTTGTCACGCCGCCGCCGCACCATCATCATCGCCCATCTACCACTTTTGCTTATCCGCCACCGCTCTGAATCCATATCCATATACCACCACCAATCCGTATCCATATACCACCACCAATCTGTATCCATATACCACCACCGCTACCATATACCACCACCGCTGCCATATACCACAACCATATATCCACCACCAATCCGAGTTCTGCTCATATTAGGTTTGTTCTTGAGATCAATCTAAATTCTGATTCGTGTTTCCTTGCCTGCGTAGGTCTCGGAAAAAAAAGAGTCTGGAGACCCCCGGGCAGTTTTTAGGCCAAAATTTTCACGGGCAAATTTTTTTCCCTATCCTATTTTTAGGCTTTTCTGAGTCTTTTGAGCCATGTGCCATCATAGTGATTTTTTGTCACACTTTTTCGTCGTCGCTGCCCTGATTTCCGAAAAAAAAAGTGAAAAAAAATTCGTGCCCATCCTATCAGTTTGACGAGGGAAGAGTTTTGAGACACTTGCCATTATAGTGATTTTTCGCAAAAAAAAGAGGAGCGCAAAAAAAGGAGCGCAAAAAAAAGAGCGAAAAAAAAGAGTTCCAGAGTGTGCTTTTCCCTTATTTACATGCAGCGCTGTGTTTTTATTAGTGTTCTAGGCTCGCGTCTCTAGCACGGTCTAGCCTAGGACCAGCACAGTACCGTCGTTGAGCGTTTATTCAACTTTGCATCTCCGAATTGATTATTGCTGACCCTTTTCGCTACCATACTATAAGCCTTCCCAGCTCCACATACATCTACGTCGTGCGTTTGACTCTCCCTGGCAATCGCTCTATCCAAGCTTTTGAGAGTTTTGACTACAACGGTTGCCGATCACCGCCTGCTGCTGGGTAAGAACTGGTAAGAATTTGAGATTTGCTTGATGGATTTGTGACACCCCCCACCACCACCACTTGTTAGTAGTCTGTAGGATCATATTCTTGTGTGTTTCTATTGCTGCTAACTATGCCAGGATCACAAGCCGACGAGACTGACTGGGAGAACTTGACGAACAAGGAGCTTCATGATACGTTTCAGCAAATGATGAGTGGAGAGGTGCAAGATGTGATAAACAGATTTGAAGAGGCCATGGAGAAGATAGATGGCATGGAGAAGACGTTTGAAACAAAGCTCGATCACAAGTTTGCTGAATTGCTTTCGCGTTTTCCACCACCACCACCGGCTGCTCCTGCCGCACCTCTGCAACAACAGCAACAACATCGACTACCTCCACGTCGGGAAACAGCCCTCCGCCGAGCGAGCCGTGTCCCTCTTCAGTCGGGCCAAACTGCTGGTGCTGCTGTTGATACTTCTGTGGTCCTACTGCTGATGTGGAGGAGGATGATTATGTGGGAGATTATGAGGATGAGGTTGATCAAAATCAGAACTACGTGCCACCACCAGCACAGCAACCACCAGGTCGTCCACATGCAAATAATGGCAATGGTAGGGCTCACCCTCAGGTACGAGATCATGACCATCTCCCTAAACTAAAATTGAATATTCCACCATTTGAGGGTAGATATGTTCCTGATATATATCTTACTTGGGAGTTAGAAACTGAACGACGATTTACATGTTTACAATATCCTGAGGAGAGACGTGTTCCTGCTGCTGTTTGTGCTTTCACTAGCTTTGCATGTGTTTGGTGGTCTGAAGATTGTAGATTATATCCTATTCCAACTACTTGGGCTGCTTTGAAAAATGCTATGCGTACTCGTTGGGTTCCACCATATTATCAACGTGAATTACTTCAAAAATTGCAGCGTTTAAGACAAGGAAAAAATTCTGTAGAAGAATATTATCAGGAATTACAAACTGGCATGATTAGATGTGGTATTGTTGAGGAGAATGAAGCTATGCTTGCACATTTTATGGGTGGATTGAATAGAGAGATTCAGACCATTCTAGAGTATAAGGAGTATACTAATATCACTCGTTTATTCCATCTTGCTTGTAAAGCTGAACGTGAAGTGCAGGATCGACAGGCATTGGCGCGAACTAACTTTTCTGCAGGTCGATCTTCATCATGAACACCACGTGCATCCTCTACTTCCACTCCACCAGCACCTCCATCAGGCGCCACCTCCAGCCGTGATACAAGAAAGAAGGCACAACAACCACTATCTGCCAAGAGCACACCTGCCGGACCTGCAAAGAGCTCTTCTTCGTCCATGTCATCAACAGGGCACACAAGTGATACTATTTGTCATCGTTGTAAGGGAAGAGGACATTTTACGAGAGAATGCCAATCTCAGCGTGTGATGATTTCTACTGAGGATGGTGGGTATGAGTCCGCTAGTGACTATGATGAGGAGACTTTGGCTCTTATTACACGTGAAGAACACGGTGGAGATGATTCTGATCATGAGACGCAATACATTGCTCCTGAAGATGCTGATAGGTATGAATGTTTAGTTGCTCAACATGTTTTGAGTGTGGAGGTTACACAAGCTGAGCAAAATCAAAGGCATAATTTGTTCCATAGAAAGGGAGTTGTGAAGGAACGTTCTGTTCGCGTCATCATAGGTGGAGGGAGATGCAATAACTTGGCTAGCATGGAGATGGTGGAGAAGCTATCTCTCACCACAAGACCACATCCACATCCTTACTACATCCAATGGTTCAACAATAGTGGCAAGGTTAAGGTAACACGTATTGTTCGTGTGCATTTTAGTATCTCTACATATGCTGATTTTGTTGATTGTGATGTGGTACCTATGCAACCATGTTCCTTATTACTTGGTAGACCATGGCAATTTGATAAAAATTATGTACACCATGGTAGAAACAATCAGTATACTCTTGTTCATAAGGATAAAAATATTACTTTGCTTCCTATGACTCCTAATTCCATTTTGAAAGATGATATTAATAGAGCTAATAAAGCAAAACAGGAGAAAAATAAAAGTGAAAATCAGATTGTGGCAAAAGAATTTGAGAAACAAATGCAGCCTAATAATAAACCATCTAGTGTTGCTTCTGAAATTAAATTGAAATGTGCATGTTTAATTGCCACCAAATCTTATATTGATGATTTAGAATTTAGCAAATCTGTTTGCTATGCTTTTGTGTGCAAAGAGGCATTATTTTCATTCGAGGACGTGCCTTCCTCTTTGCCTCCTGCTGTCACTAACATTTTGCAGGAGTTCGCTGACGTCTTTCCACAAGACGTGCCACCGGGATTACCACCTATTCGAGGGATTGAGCATCAAATTGACTTAATTCCCGGTGCATAATTACCCAACCATGCACCATACTGTACCAATCCAGAGAAGACGAAGGAGATTATGCGTCAAGTACAAGAACTGCTCGACAAAGGTTACATACGCGAATCCCTTAGTCCTTGTGCTGTTCTTAACATTTTAGTGCCGAAAAAGGATGGTACGTCACGTATGTGCGTTGATTATAGAAGCATTAATAATATTACTATTCGTTATCATCATCCTATTCCTAGGCTAGATGATATGCTTGATCAATTGAGTGGCTCTACAATATTCTCCAAAGTTGATTTGCGTAGTGGATACCATCAAATTCGTATGAAATTGGGAGATGAATGGAAAATAGCATTTAAAACTAAGTTTGGATTATATGAGTGGTTAGTCATGCCTTTTGGGTTAACTAATGCACCTAGTACTTTCATGAGGTTAATGAACGAAGTTTTACGTTCTTTCATCGGACGATTTGTGGTAGTTTACTTTGATGACATATTGATTTGTGGCAAATCTTTGGAGGAACATTTGGAACATTTACGTGCTGTTTTTATTGCTCTACGTGATGCACGTTTGTTTGGTAACCTTGGAAAGTGCACCTTTTGCACCGACCGAGTATCTTTTGTTGGCTATGTTGTTACTCCACAGGTAATTGAAGTTATTGAGAGTTAGCCACAGCCCAAAACGGTCACACAAGAGAGGAGTTTCCTTGGCCTCACTGGTTCTATAGGCGTTTTGTGAGAGATTTCAGCACCATTGCTGCACCTCTCAACGAGCTTACAAAGAAGGATGTGCCTTTTGCTTGGAGTTCCGCACAGGAAGAAGCCTTCACGGTATTGAAAGATAAGTTGACACATGTTCCTTTACTCCAACTTGTTCGGACCTAGTCTGAACTATCGAGCTTTTAATAAGACTGGTTTTAATAAGACTTTTGAGCTTGAATGTGATGCTAGTGGAATTGGATTAGGAGGTGCGTTATTACAAGATGGCAAACCTGTTGCATACTTTTCTGAAAAATTGAGTGGGCCTAGTCTGAACTATTCTACTTATCACCTAAGAAACATGGCAACATTATTAATAGCCCAAGGAATTTGTTCTACATTCTGAACATGAATCTTTGAAACACATTAAAAGTCAAGCAAAACTGAACCATGGACATGCTAAATGGGTTGAATTCATTGAGACTTTTCCTTATGTCATTAAACACAAGAAGGGTAAGGAAAATGTTGTTGCTGATGCATTGTCTCGTCATTATACTATGCTTTCACAACTTGACTTTAAAATATTTGGTTTGGAGACCATCAAAGATCAATATGTGCATGATGCTGAATTTAAAGATGTATTGCAGAATTGTAAGGAAGGGAGAACTTGGAACAAGTTTGTTCTTAACAATGGATTTGTGTTTCATGCTAACAAGCTATGCGTTCCAGCTAGCTCTGTTCGTCTTTTGTTGTTGTAGGAGGCGCATGGAGGAGGATTAGTGGGACACTTTGGTGTCAAGAAGACGGAGGATATACTTGCTATGCATTTCTTTTGGCCAAAGATGAGACAGGATGTTGAGCGTTTTGTTGCTCGCTGCACTACATGTCAAAAAGCTAAGTCACAACTCAATCCTCATGGTTTATATATGCCTTTGCCTGTACCTAGTTTTCCTTGGGAGGATATATCTATGGACTTTGTTTTAGGTTTACCTCGAACAAAGAAGGGGAGGGATAGCATATTTGCTGTCGTGGATAGGTTCTCGAAAATGGCACACTTTATACCATGTCATAAAAGCGATGATGCTGTTAATGTTGCTGATTTGTTCTTTCATGAAATTATTCGCTTGCATGGTGTGCCAAATACTATTGTTTCAGATCGTGATACTAAATTTCTTAGCCACCTTTGGAGATGTTTATGGGCTAAGTTGGGGACTAAACTACTTTTTAGTACTACCTGTCACCCCCAAACTGATGGACAAACTGAAGTAGTCAATAGAACATTGTCCACTATGCTTAGGGCTGTTTTGAAGAATAACAAGAAAATGTGGGAAGAATGCTTGCCTCATATTGAATTTGCTTATAATCGTTCATTGCATTCTACTACAAAGATGTGCCCTGTTGAAATTTTGTATGGTTTCCTACCTCGTGCACCTATTGATTTGTTGCCTCTTCCATCTTCGGAGAAGGTTAATTTTGATGCTAAAGAACGTGTTGAATTAATTTTAAAAATGCATGAGTTAACTACGGAAAACATTGAGCGTATGAATTCTAAATATAAACTTGCTGGAGATAAGGGTAGAAAACATGTTGTGTTTGCACATGGAGATCTTGTTTGGTTACATTTGCATAAGGATAGATTTCCTAATTTGCGCAAATCAAAGCTAATGCCACGTGCTGATGCTCCTTTTAAGGTGTTAGAGAAAATAAATGATAATGCATATAAACTTGAGCTGCCTGCAGATTTTGGGGTTAGTCCCACTTTTAACATTGCAGATTTGAAGCCTTATTTGGGCGAGGACGACGAACTTTCGTCGAGGACGACTTCATTTCAAGAAGGGGAGGATGATGAGGACATCAATATCATTGTTACACTCACAGCCCCTGCTGCTATACATACTGGACCAATTACTAGAGCTCGTGCACGCCAATTGAATTATCAGGTACTTTCGTTTCTTGGTAACGATTCTAATGTTCATGAGAATATGATGCTGCCTAAATTGGATACATTTGTCTTGCTTACAAATGAAGGGCCTAGCTTGGACAAGAAAGATGAACCTTGGAACAAATTCAAGCGTGGAGATGATGGCATGCGCAAGGGGATCCAGAAAGGAGTTGCAAGTGATGATTTCAGGACTTTGAAGCCACCATAAGGAGTGCATGAAGCCTTGGACCAAATATACAAGATGCCACTTCATAAATTTCATCCAGAGGCTATTTTAGGTGTTGCGTCACCTTATTATTGGGCCAGGCCCATGTATTTTCGAAATACATAAGTATAGGCTGTTTTTAGAGTCCGTATGTGTGGGGAAACAAGAGTTAGGGTTGGTTTCGGACCCCTCTTCCAAGGGCCACGAAATTCCCCCCTCTTCCTCCATATATACAGGCCTTAGGGCGTCGTTTAGACTTTGGGTTTTGTTTAGATTAAAAGTTCGCCATAGCTCCAACTTGGCGTACTTCGTTTGTGTCCAACGACCAGACCAAGACGTCACTGAAGCCCACCTTGATCAATAAAGCTTTCATCTTATATTCGCAATATCTAGATTGCAATCTCAGTTTCTTGCTTGTTCTTCGTTTGCTCGTAGGAAACATGCCCTCGTGGTCAGGTTGATCGTGCTCCGGCGTGGTCAATAACCCCTCGGAGTTAGTTTAGCGATTGCTAAGGCGCGACGTCCTCGCACGTTCGTCGTCGGATCGTCAAAGTCGGCTTCCTCTAAAACAATAGCCACCATCTCATCGAAAGACGAGACACCTTTGCCTCTATCAAAGTCCATGCTAATATCTTCCCATGGTTGGTATGGAATGGGGAGAGGCATATAGAGGCCATGAGATTCAGCTTTCGACTTAGGTTTGCGACATGTAGAGCAACGGTTGGTGAAGCGATTGACGTCGCGGAACATCTTTGGCCAAAAGTAGTTCTTCGAGAGCGTGGCGAACGTCTTGTCTCGTCCAAAGTGTCCCATTAAGCCTCCTCCATGAGATTCCTGCAAAAGCAACAAACAAAGAGAAGACTCGGGGATGCAAAGTTTGTTAGTTGTCATTAGATATCCATCCTTGATGTAATAGCGTTCCCAAGAAGTATGCATCAAACACTTGGCATAAGGAGTAGCAAAAGTTGCATCATGGTCATACAAGTATTTTATATGCTCGAAGCCAGTGACATCTAACTCAAGTTGAGTGACAAGCATGCATATGCGGGAAAGGGCATTCGCTACAATGTTTTCTTTGCCCTTAATGTACTTGATGACATACGAAAAAGACTCAATAAATTCACTCCTTTTAGCATGACGCTTGTTCAACTTGGTTTGGCCCTTAAGATACTTGAGAGTCTCATGATCGGTATGAATGATAAACTCATGGGGACAAAGGTAATGTTCACATTCATGCAAAACGCGGACTAAAGCATATAGCTCTTTGTCATAGATGGGGTAATTGAGTTGCGCTCCGGAAAGTTTCTCACTAAAGTAAGCTATGGGGCGCTTGTCTTGTGTTAACACACCTCCCATGCCATTACCACTAGCATCGCAATGAATCTCAAATGGTTTGTCGAAGTTGGGTAATGCAAGCACGGGAGCATGAATAAGCAAATTTTTAAGCTCATTGAATGCGGTATCTTGGGATGGTCCCCAAACAAAAGGCGCATTCTTCTTGCTCAAAGCATGCAAAGGCGAAGCAATGGTGCTAAAATACTTCACAAAGCGACGATAGAAACCCGCAAGTCCAAGAAAACTACGCACTTGATGCAAGTCGATTGGTTGTGGCCAAGTTTTAATAGCATTGATCTTGGACTCATCAACATGAACACCCTTAGAGGAAACAACAAAACCCAAGAAAATGAGCTTGTCAACACGAAAAGGGCATTTCTCCATATTAGCATAGAGGCGCTCTTTTCTAAGAGTTTCTAAAACGGTGCGGACATGGGTGACATGCTCTTTGACAGATTTGCTAAAGACAAGGATATCATCAAAGTAGACTACAACAAATATACCAATGTAAGGGCGAAATACATGATTCATAAGACGCATAAAAGTGCTCGGTGCTTCCGAGAGACCCATAGGCATGACTAACCACTCATACAAACCAAACTTGGTTTTGAAGGTGGTTTTCCATTTATCACCCTCTTGTATGCGGATTTGATAGTAACCACTCTTAAGATCAATTTTGGACAAGATAGTGGCACCGCTAAGCTCATCAAGCATATCGTCTAGGCATGGAATGGGATACCTATATCGAACGGTGATAGCATTGATAGGTCAACAACCGGAGCACATGCGAAAGCTACCATCTCGTTTTGGCACAAGAATGACCGGAACGCCACAAGGACTTAAACTTTCACGCACATGTCCATGGTCTATGAGATGTTTTACTTTCCTTTCTATTTCTTGGGTTTCTTCGGGGTTGACACGGTATGGTGCTTTGTTCAAAAGAGGTGCTCCGGGGATGAGGTCGATTCGGTGCTCAATGCCTCGTAGAGGAGGTAGTCCCGGAGGTAGCTCGTCAGGGAAAACATCTTGTGTTCCTGCAAAAGAGAAGATAACACTAAAGGTGGAGTGTGAGAGGTATTAGCTTTTGGTGCCTTGTCCTTGCATAAGAGGACATAGTGTATCACACTAGATAGGTTCTCACACACTTCTCTCACGTTTGGTGGCAAATAGAACTAGGTTTTTCTTTTCGCTCATCGTGGAGGCACTCGATTTGGGCTTGTGGCGCTCACTCTCTTTTTGGTGGCTCTCTCTCTCTCACTATGATCTCCATGATGGGTGGCTTGCTTGTCGGTGATCACTTGACTTGGCGGCATTGGACGGAGAACATACTCCTTGCCCTTCATCTTGAAGATGTAGTGGTTCGTTCGGCCGTTGTGATGTGGGTAGGAACCCTATAGCCCGATCTTTCACGAAAGGAGCGGATCCCGCGAAGAACACGAGAAACACAAAGAGGGAAATGAGGGGTGTCGGTGTCAAAACCGGCGGATCTCGGGTAGGGGGTCCCGAACTGTGCGTCTAGGTCGGATGGTAACAGGAGGCAGGGGACACGATGTTTTACCCAGGTTCGGGCCCTCTTGATGGAGGTAAAACCCTACGTCCTGCTTGATTGATATTGATGATATGGGTAGTACAAGAGTAGATCTACCACGAGATCGGAGAGATTAAACCCTAGAAGCTAGCCTATGGTATGATTGTTCTTCGTCCTACGGACTAAAACTCTCTGGTTTATATAGACACCGTAGAGGGCTAGGGTTACACAGAGTCGGTTACAATGGTAGGAGATCTACATATCCGTATCGCCAAGCTTGCCTTCCATGCCAAGGAAAGTCCCTTCCGGACACGGGACGAAGTCTTCAATCTTGTATCTTCATAGTCCAGGAGTCCGGCCGAAGGTATAGTCCGGCCATCCAGACACCACCTAATCCAGGACTCCCTCAGTAGCCCCTGAACCAGGCTTCAATGACGACGAGTCTGGCGCGCATATTGTCTTCGGCATTGCAAGGCGGGTTCTCCTCCAAATTCCGTGTACCTGTTGGATAGTGTCCTGTTTCTTGTAAATGTAATGCTCCTTGGCTTTTATGCCCAATAGTGGCCGTTTTCCACGTGTCAAACGAATATGAAAAGTCAGGGTGTTTTTTATATTTACACCCCTAGCCGCGTGAATGAGCCGCCTATTTAAGTGGACGAGGATTTAGATCCAAACCACACCTTCTCCCTTCCGTGAGTATTCATCAGAGTGTATCCGACAGAGGTCCATTCTATCATGGCTAGCCGCCGCAGCTCCTCCTCTCGCCCTTCCAGCCCTCAGCCTAGAGATTGGAAGAGGTTCTCCATCCCGCACAGCGAGCTAGTGAAGCTCCAGACCAAGGGATTTCTCCCCCCGGCCTATATGGTCCCGGTTCGAGCCGGACTTGCCACCTATAATGGCGGAGAGCAAGCGGAGAGCGCCCCCAATCCCTCCAAAGGAGAGCGGGTATGCCTTGCCCCTTACTTAATAAGAGGGCTCGGATTTCCAATTCATCCGTTTCTCCGGGGGCTTCTGGAGTTCTATGGCCTCCAGCTGCACAACCTCACGCCTGCCTCCATATTGCATATCGCGGGCTTCGTAGCCCTTTGCGAGCTGTTTTTGGGCTGCGAGGCTCATTTCACGCTGTGGAAAAGGCTATTCTGCCTTGTGCCCCGCTTTAAGGAGGGGTCGATATATCAAGTGGGCGGAGCCGAAGTGCGGTGCATCGCCGGGACCAGATAACTATCCGGAAACCCCAAAGAAGGCGTTCGAGGATTGGCCTTCGGAATGGTTTTATATAGAGGATGATCCGCTGCCGATCCTGTCCGGATCGGTCTCCCTGAGTTCGACAGTGCTCCCCTAAAGAAGCGCCTAAGATGGCATCCACGGAGCCCTCAGAGGGAAAGCGACAGGGACGTTATTTACCTGATGGGTCGGATAAGATTGTTAGCTCATTTCAGACTGACCATGATCGGTGTCATGGCCGCATGCATCATGCGAGGGGTGCAGCCGCTTTAGTATAGAGGCTGCCCCATGTGGGACTTCAACGGGGAGGACGACGCCACCCGCTATGGCCGTAAGGGGCCGGATTCGGCTGCCTCTCTAATAAAGACCTTGTCCGCTTTGTACAAGGGAGAAGAGGAGGAATTTCTCCGCGTTAACCCATGGGGTGGATTTTCTATGTACAATCCCCCGAGTTGGGTAAGTGGACACTTTTACTTGCCCATTCGTTTTATATTCCCATTGTTAAATTTTCAGTCTAACGACTTCAACGCAGGAACTGGGCCAGGCTGTTAAAGAAATAAACAGCCCTCCTCCACAACCCGAGGATCCGGGACGGTCCCTCGACCCGGCCTCTCAAGACGATCCGGACTTATCTGTGGAGCTGATTGATGGAGTGTTTCATCAATTGAGCAGGGACAACGCCTTGGTGGCCATTACGGCCGATTATCCAGGGCTACTCCCAGCCTCACAGGTAACTGAGACCGGAGTCTCAGCACTTTGAAAAGGGATCTGTCCTCGCGTGTTTTCCATTACCGTATGACAACCGTGTTTTGCAGGGGAGGTCCTTGAGACGGGAGGCCGAGCCTGCGGCGACTAGCCAACGAGGGGCGGCAAGGCCCCGCGAGCTAAAAAGAAGTGCGGTCCGGACTGAGGCACCGGCGCAAAGGTATAGCGCGCCACCTTATTCCCAGGTGTTACTCCTTCGAGGCATATTAACACTTGTGCTCTCTTCAGGACGAAGAGACCTCGTCGGACTATATCCGGAGAGGCTGCCAGTCGCGCCTCCACCAGCCAGGCTCCAAAGCCTGGTCCGGAAGCGGAGGCGAACACGAGGCGCGCACCGGACGCTCCTCCGACAGAGGATGCAGACAGGCTGTCTGCCACCAATTCCGAGGTGGAGAGTTCCATGAACCACAGGCGTCGCCGACAGTTCTTCACGACGCTCGTTTCTCCCAAGAGGCATTGGATGCCTTCAATTTGGGAGATGCATACCTCTGTGCCGCTCAAAATGGTCTAGCCAGAGCCACGGAGCAGTATGTGAAAGACATACGGGTAAGAAAATTTTCGTAATTATATATGTATACCAGTAGCCCCCGAGACTTGAAACAGTTAGAATAACTGATTTAAGGATCATCTGTTATGCAAGTTCTTACAGAAAAGAATACCCTGCTGTCCCAGGAGCTGGAAGAGTGCAAAGCCCAACTTGAGGCCGCACTAGCCGCGGCAGGGGAGCCCAAGGAGACCCCCTCTGGTAATATACGCTTCGAAAGATAAGTATTTTGCGAAGTGCGGCGTGGGTGCAAATCTGACAAATGAAATTGCAGATGGCGCCGGATTAAATCCAGAAGTGCAACAACTCCGATGCTAGCTAAAGGCTGGTGAGAGCATGCTGAAAAAGCTGAGGCGGGAGAAGAACGATCTCCAAGATGCCAACACCAAGCTAGGCGTTGAACTGAAGGACGTTCGTGCCCAGCTGTTGGACTCCGTGAAGGAGAATCAGCGGCTTCGACGCGGCATATATAGTAAGTGCTTAAACGAACTTTGAAAAAAGAGTTCGGCGAGGAAGTCGACTAACGGAGTAATGTCTGTAGGTATGCTGACAGGTCGTCCTGCAGAGGAAATGCCCGGTTCTACGGGTGACCTTCTTCCCGAGCTCTCACAACTGCACGGGCGAGTTCGGCAGGTGATGCAAGGCATCGCCCTGGCCTTGTGGCCGTCCGTCTCCATGCCCGAGGGCTTTGGAGAGCTTGTAGAGAAGCTGAAGGGAGCGTGGCGGCGCGTCCGATTGTGGAAGATGTCGGCCTGCCATCAAGGCGCCAGGGAGGCCTGGGCCATGGTGAAGACGCGGTACACGAAGGCTGACCCAAACCACATGGCCGAGGTTGGACCCGTAGGGCCCGATGGGAAGGAGATCCCTGTGAGCTTAGTATACGGCCAAGTAGAGTTGGCCAAAAAGTATTCCCAACAGGACTGTAAACTAGACAACCTGTTAGATGGAATTGAAGAGGAATACAATCAGTCAGATTGACTATGTAATTTTAATTGACATGTGTAATGCCTTCTAGCCGGATTGTAGATCGTTTGTCATGGCCGACCTTTTCGCTTCAACCTCGGGACCTGACGGTCTGGAGTGTGTCTGAATACCCTCGCGGTTATATAAGAACCGGGGTATGCATGGAGACCAGGCGTAGGGGTCATTAGTGCTTGAACAGACAAGTGCCCAACTAGTTATGTTATATTACATGGTTAGTAAGAAACATCTTCCAGGGAGAATAGTTCTGTTAGGGGTTCCTTTCCCTGGGAGGCATGCCCTAAAGTGCATGTCCATTCTGCGAAAAGAGACGCAGGAAAAACATCTGGGGGCGTATAGATAAATAAGTGAAAGAAAAGATCATCTTTAGTTCACCGACCGAATATTCCCTTAAGAACGCTAGCTTTCGGCTTCACCCAGTCTGAGGTACACATCCGGCTGACCCGGCACTAACAATCGCAGAGGTGCTCCCTTTACCACCTAGCCGAACAATCGGGAACGTAGGGGTAAGCACAGGAGCTAGGCAACCCAGCTTGGCCAAAACTTAAGTCATATCGATGCATATAATGGCGAATAAAAGGTACATGCGGAAGTGTGACACCTGTGGTGGGCATGAAGCCCGTATAAATAAGCTTATGTTTAAAGAAGCCCCCAGGTTTAATGAGCACAGATAGCGCGTCACTTTATGAGCCTTTAAAGGCTATAAGAGAGAGAGAGATGAGAAGGAGAGAAATGTAAGACAGAAAGTATATAAAAAATGGGCAGAGCAAGGAGACGAACACAGAGTCCGGCGCTAGTCATAGAATCTTCGTAGACGGGCTATGTTCCATGGGTTCGGCTCGAGTCGGTTATCCGATGCATCTCGCAGGCGGTACGCTCCACCAGTTAGGACTTGGTCAATTATGAAGGGACCTTCCCACTTGGGCTTGAGTTTGTCCTTTTTCTTCTCCAGCAGGCGTAGAACTAATTCGCCAACGTTGTAATTTTTGGCCCGTACTTCTCTGCTTTGGTATCTTCGAGCCTGCTGTTGATAGAATGCGGAACGGGCTTTTGCCACATCACGCTCTTCCTCCAAGGCATCGAAACTGCCCTGCCGATCGAGGTCGGCTTCTCTTTCTTCGTACATGCGCACTCGAGGTGAGTCATGAATTATGTCGTAGGGCAAAAACTGCCTCTATGCCGTACACCATGAAGAATGGTGTGTATCCGGTGGTGCGATTCGGTGTGGTCCGCAGCCCCCAGAGTATAGAGTCGAGCTCCTCTACCCACTGCGTATTAGATTCCTTAAGGGACCGCACTAATATGGGTTTGATGTCGCTCATGATAAGACCATTTGCACGTTCGACCTGGCCGTTGGTTTGTGGGTGATAGACGGAAGCATAATCAAGCTTGATGCCCATGTTTTTGCACCAGAGTTTTACCTCATGGGCCGTAAAGTTCGTGCCGTTATTAGTGATGATGCTGTGGGGGATGCCATAACGGTGTACAACCCCGGATATAAAGTCTATCACCGGTCCGGATTCGGCCGTCTTAATAGGCTTGGCTTGTATCCATTTGGTGAACTTATCCACCATGACCAGTAAGTATTTTTTCTTGTGGGTTCCGCCTTTAAGGGGTCCAACCATGTCAAGCCCCCAGACCGCGAAGGGCCAAGTGATGGGGATAGTTTGGAGGGCGGTGGGTGGCATATGGCTTTGGTTTGCAAAAAGCTGGCAACCGACACATCGTTGGAGTAAGTCCTGGGCGTCTGCCCGACCATCGGGAAATAAAAGCATGTATGGAAGGCCTTTCTTACAAGGGACCGAGCTGTAGTGTGATGTCCGCCGAGTCCGGCATGAATTCCAGCCAGGAGGTTCCGCCCTTCCTCTTTGGAGATGCACCTTTGAAGGACTCCGGTAGTGCTTTTCTTATAAAGCTCTCCCTCATGGACTTTATAGGCTTTAGATCACCGCACTATGCAGCGTGCCTCATTTTGGTCCTCAGGGAGTTCCTGCCTGGTAAGGTAGGCGAGGAATGGTTCTGTCCACGGGGCGATGACGGCCATTATTACGTGGGCTGAAGGTGTTATTTCATTGGCAGAGCCTCCAATTGTGTCAGAGTGTTCGGTGTCGGGCAGTGCGGTTGGGTCCGGGCTGCTATTGCCAGGTTCCCCTTCCCGTACTACGGACGGCTTGAACAGCCTTTCCAAGAAGATGTTGGGGGACTACATCGCGTTTTGCGCTGATGCGTGCCAGGACATTTGCCGCCTGATTATTTTCCCGGGCTATATGGTGAAATTCGAGCCCTTCGAACCGAGCTGACATTTTTAGGACGGCGTTGCGATAAGCTACCATTTTTGGATCCTTGGCATCAAAGTATCCATTTATTTGGGATATTGCGAGGTTCGAGTCCCCGCGCACCTCTAGGCGTTGAATGCCCATGGATAGTGCCATCCGGAGACCATGTAAAAGCGCCTCATATTCGGCTGCGTTGTTGGAGTCTGTGTACATTATCTGGAGTACATATTGAACTGTGTCTCCTGTGGGGGACGTCAAAATGACGCCAGCCCCTAGACCGGCCAACATTTTGGAGCCGTCGAAGTGCATGACCCAGTTTGAATATGTGCCATACTCTTTAGGGAGTTCGGCCTCCGTCCATTCTGCGACGAAGTCGGCCAAAACTTGCGACTTGATACCTCGCCGTGGCTTGTATGTTATGTCAAACGGGAGGAGCTCAATGGCCCATTTTGCAATCCGGCCCGTCACGTCGCGGTTATTTATAATATCGTTAAGTGGCACTTCCGAGGCTACTGTTATTGAACACTCTTGAAAGTAGTGTCGCAGCTTCCGGGATGCCATAAATACCGCGTACGCAATCTTTTGATAGTGCGGGTACCGTGACTTGCACGGAGTAAAGACAGTGGACACATAATAGACTGGCTTTTGAAGGGGGAATTTGTGTCCATCCGTTTCTCGTTCGACGACGAGCACTGCGCTTACGACCTGATGGGTTGCTGCAATGTATAATAGCATTGGTTCGCCAATGATTGGCGCGGCCAGGACTGGGTTTGTTGCCAAGATGGCTTTTATTTCGTCGAGTCCGGCCGTGGCAGCATCCGTCCACTCAAAGTGTTCGGTGCGCCGAAGGAGGCAGTAAAGGGGTAGGGCCTTTTCTCCTAAGCGGGAGATAATGCGGCTTAGAGCCGCCACGCATCCGGTTAATTTTTGTATGTGTTTGAGGTCCTTCGGGATATCCAATTGTGACAGAGCTCGGATCTTGGCTGGATTTGCTTCAACGCCTCTACCAGATACAGTGAAGCCCAAGAGCTTTCCGGGTGGAACGCCGAAAACACAGTTTTCCGGGTTGAGCTTGATGTCGTATGTTCGGAGGTTATCGAATGTTAGCCTAAAGTCGTCTACTTGAGATTTGACATGTCTTGTTTTAACGACCACATCATCTACGTATGCCTCCACTGTTTTGCCGATCTGGTTTGCCAGACATGTCTGAATCATGCGCTGATATGCTGCGCCAGCGTTTTTGAGCCCGAAGGGAATTGTGTTGAAGCAGAATGGGCCGTATGGTGTGATGAATGCCGTTGCGGCTTGGTCTGACTCTGCCATCTTTATTTGATGGTAGCCGGAGTATGCGTCGAGGAAACACAGCGAATCGTGTCCTGCGGTAGCATCGATAATTTGATCGATGCGGGGGAGAGGGAAGGGATCCTTTGGGCAAGCCTTGTTAAGGTCTTTGAAATCAACGCATAAGCGCCATGATTTGTCCTTCTTTGGTACCATCACCAGGTTTGCTAGCTAGTCCGGATGTTTAATATCTTTGATGAATCCGGCCTCCAATAGCTTGGCTAGTTCCTCTCCCATGGCCTGTCTCTTAGGTTCGGAAAAACGCCGAAGAGCCTGTTTGACTGGCTTGAATCCTTTTAGGATATTTAAGCTGTGTTCGGCCAGCCTGCATGGGATTCCTCGCATGTCTGAAGGGTGCCAGGAGAAAATGTCCCAGTTCTCTCGGTGGAACTCTCGCAGTGCGGCATCTACATCAGGGTTTAACTGTGCCCCGATGGAAGCTGTTTTATTGGGGTCCGTTGGATGGACCTGGAATTTGACTATTTCGTCCGCCGGTTTAAAGGAGGTGGACTTGGATCTTTTATCTTGTATCACATCGTCCCTATTCACCATGGAGCATAGCGCAGTCAGTTCCTCAGCCGCTAGGGCTTCGGATAGCGCCTCGAGGGCCAGTGCGGCTGTCTTGTTTTCGGAGGGGAGTGCTATGTCCGGATCACTAACGAGAGTGATGATTCCGTTAGGCCCGGGCATCTTGAGCTTCATGTACCCGTAATGGGGTATTGCTTGGAAGACTGTAAACGCTTCCCGCCCTAGTAGAGCGTGATATCCGCTACTGAACGGGGCCACCTGGAATGTGACCTCTTCGGACTTGTAATTATCCGGCGTGCCGAACACCACATCTAGTGTGATTTTTCCTGTACATCGCGCTTCCTGACTAGGGATTATTCCTCTAAAGGTTGTGCTGCTTCGCTCAATGTGGTTCCAGTCTATTTCCATTTTTTGAAGGGTTTCCTCATAAATGAGGTTCAATCCGCTGCCGCCATCCATGAGTACCTTGGTAAGACTAAAGCCGTCCACTATTGGACTGAGGACCAATGCGGCTGGTGCTCGGGCTGTTCGGAATTTAGGTTCATCACTGACGTTAAAAGTAATAGCCGTGTCACTCCATGGGTTTATTGTTGCTACTTGGTAGACTTCGGCAAGGCCGCGGAGTGTTCTTTTTCGCATATTATTTGATACGAAAGTCTCGAAGACTGTTAATACCATACTGGTTTCTCTGGGGTGGCCTTCTATGGCTTCTGGAATTAGAAGATCTTCGCCAATTTTTGCCACCTGCCGGAGTATCCAACATGCTCTAAGGCTGTGAGTTGGTGTGGCACCCTCGGCACTGTGAATTTTACAGGGTCCATCAAGCCATCCTTCCAGTACGGTTCCGTGCCCTGTAGAGGGCTTTTGCTTTTTGGTATTGAACCCGGGTGTCTGACGATGATGCACCCTTTTATTTCGGACCGGGTTTGTATTCAAGGCCGGATTGTCACAAAATTTTGTTTCGGTTTTCCAGGCGCTTTCCATCGCACAGTACTTTCGTACTATGGACGCCAAGTCAGCAAAGCGTGTAATATCACGGCGACTTATGGCATTGAGGATTCCCTTGTCCGTGCAATTATTGCAGAAGAATGAAATTGTGTCTTCCTCGCGGCAGTCCTTTATCCTGTTCATAACTAGGAGGAATCCGGCCCAGTAATGATGTACTGTTTCTTTGGGCTCTTGCCTAATTTGGGATAGATTGCTTATGTACGGGTGGGTGGGTGGAATCAAATCCGAAACCTCACCCAATCTGAGACCCAGGGGCCAAGGAGTTTCCGAACTCGGACATTGGGATTCTTGGATGCGGCCCAATGAATCTAGTCCGTCGCCTGACTTTAAGTTCAGGTCTTGGGTGATATCCTCCCCTCCGCGGGTATCCGGCTTGGAGGGATAGGGAATCCGGACATAGCTAGTCCTTAAGATAGATGAAGGGTCGCCGCATTGTCCCTCTACCACGACAACGTGATGGGTGACCTGGGGAGAGTTAATCTCTCTCAGATCGGGTTTAGGCCCAATCTGGTCGTAATCCGTAGCGACTCCCAGGGCGGCGATGCGATCCAAGAGCTCGTTTAGGGAAGAGAGCTCCATTGGATCTAGCTGCTCGGCGAATTCTGAGCTGACGTGAAGATTGCTTTCGATGACCCGAGAGCTCATCGTCGGCGCAGCAGCCGAACAGGCGGTCATAAGGAAACCGCCTAGCCAGAGATTTTGGCCGACAGCCAAAGCTCCCTTAGCAACGGTGCCGTCTTTAAAGACGGGATGAGGCATCCTTCCTGATGGCGACGGCACAGAGGAACTCTCATTGAAAGCACCAATGTCGGTGTCAAAACCGGCAGATCTCGGGTAGGGGGCCCTGAACTGTGCATCTAGGTCGGATGGTAACAGGAGGCAGGGGACACGATGTTTTACCCAGGTTTGGGCCCTCTTGATGGAGGTAAAACCCTATGTCCTGCTTGATTGATATTGATGATATGGGTAGTACAAGAGTAGATCTACCACGAGATCAGAGAGGTTAAACCCTAGAAGCTAGCCTATGGTATGATTGTTCTTCGTCCTACGGACTAAAACTCTCCGGTTTATATAGACACCAGAGAGGGCTAGGGCTACACAGAGTCGGTTACAATGGTAGGAGATCTACATATCCGTATCGCCAAGCTTGCCTTCCACGCCAAGGAAAGTCCCTTCTGGACACGGGACGAAGTCTTCAATCTTGTATCTTCATAGTCCAGGAGTCCAGCCGAAGGTATAGTCCGGCCATCCGGACACCCCCTAATCCAGGACTCCCTCAAGGGGAAACGGGGGAAAACACACAGGGAAACACAAGAGGAACACTCAAACTAACAAGAACAAGTCACACATGTGCTAGATCCTCGGGTACATAGAACGATACACGAATCCACGGACAACTAAGGACGATACAAGGGTAGCCGGTCTTCTCCATGAGGAGGTCTTGAAGTTCTTCTCCAAAAGGAGGTCTTGAATCCAAAGGGATCTTCTCCGAAGAGGCCGCGGTCTCTCACAAGGAGTAGATCCGATGTGGATGAGCGAAGCTCTATCTCTAAGTATGAGCTAAACCAACGCTAACCCTAGAAAGTTGTACGAGATAGAGTATATATAGTCTAGGTGACGAAAGGGTACACGGGTCTCGGCCCAAGTGGCTGCGCGCAGGCAGGGCCGGAAGTTCCGGGCTAGGCCGGAAGTTCCGGGCGCCGGAGGATCTGGCCTAACCAGAGAGTTGGCGCGGTGGAGATGTGTTGGCATCCGGGGGCCGGAAGGTCCAGGCAGGCCGGAGGTTCCGGGCGCCGGAAGGTCCGGGACGGGGTCCGGGCTAACCCGAGAGTTGGCACGCCTGGGCTGGTCGAAGTCATCGGGGGCCGGAAGCTCCGGGTCGGCCGGAAGGTCCGGGGGCCGGAAGTTCCGGGCTCTGGCCGGAGGTTCCGGGCTGTCCAGAGTGTTGACGCCTGTCTCTTATTCTACAGTCCTCGGCTCCGAGTTTTGAGTGTTGTACCTGATGACAGATAGTATCTCGGACTTAGGCAGTAGCCATGTCTCACTTGAAGAGGGGGAAAACTCAAGTAGGAGTGATGTCACCTCGGATTGAATAGCACGTGCCCTAGCCCTTGTCATGGGTCCACTTGGAGCTTGGATAGTTGAGGTGGCGTCCATGGGGATGGTCATGGGATGCTCTGCATCATCTCCCCTCCCTTGGGGAATATCCATCCTCGGATCGAATTCTTCATCACCATGGAAGGGAGAGAGATATTTGATGTTGAAGATGTCGCTCACGTTGTATTTGTCGCGCGGGAGGTCGATCTTGTAAGCGTTGTCGTTGTAGCATGCGAGCACCTTGAAGGGTCCATCTGCTCGAGGTCGAAGCTTAGACTTGCGTTCTTGTGGAAAGCACTCCTTGCGAAGGTGTAGCCACACGAGATCACCAACGTTGAAGACCATTGGTTGCTTGTTGACGTTGAGTTTGGTCGCAAGGCATTGTTCTTGGCGCTCGATGGTGTGTCTTGTATTTTCATGCACCTTCTTGAGATGGGTCGCTCATGCACTTGCGTCCAAATTGATTCGCTCTTGGAGTGGTATAGGTAGAATATCCAATGGTGACAAAGGGTTGAATCCGTAGACGACCACGAAAGGGGACTTGCCGGTTGTTGAGTGTCTTGCTCGGTTGTAGGCGAAATCGGTGATGGGTAGACACTCCTCCCACTCCTTGATGTTCTTCTTGATGACTACTCGAAGTAGAGCGGAGAGTGTGCGGTTTGTCACCTCCGTTTGGCCGTCGGTTTGAGGATGGTACGCCGTGGAGAAGAGTAGCTTGATTCCGAGGTTGGCGCATAGGGTCTTCCAAAAGTAGCTAAGGAACTTGACGTCACGGTCCGAGACAATTGTCTTTGGCACACCATGGAGAAGCAATATTTCCCTACAAAAGAGATTAGCAACATGTGAAGCATCATCTATCTTGTGACAAGGAATAAAATGTGCCATTTTGGAGAAACGGTCCACAACGACAAATATGGAATCTTTCCCATTTCGAGTTCTAGGCAAACCAAGTACAAAGTCCATGCTAATGTCTTCCCAAGGTTGGTATGGAATTGCTAAAGGCATATAGAGACCATGAGATTGAGCTTTGGACTTAGCTTTGCGACAAGTAGAACACCGATTGGTGAAATGATTGACATCCCGAAACATCTTAGGCCAAAAGTAGCTCTTTGAGAGCGTGGCGAACGTCTTGTCGCATCCGAAGTGCCCCATTAAGCCTCCTCCATGAGATTCCTGCAAAAGCAACAAACAAAGAGAGGACTCGGGAATTCAAAGTTTGTTAGCTCTCATAAGATAGCCATCTTTGATGTAATAGCGTTCCCAAGATGTATTCGACGAACACTTGGCATAAGGAATGGCAAAAGTTGCATCGTGCTCATATAATTCTTTCATGTGCTCGAAGCCAATGACATCTAACTCAAGTTTCGTGACAAGCATGGAAATGCGGGAAAGAGCATCCGCTACTATATTTTCTTTACCCTTGATGTACTTGATGACATAGGGAAAAGACTCAATAAATTCACTCCATTTAGCATGACGCTTGTTCAACTTGGTTTGACCCTTAAGATACTTGAGGGTCTCATGATCGGTATGAATGATAAACTCATGGGGACGAAGGTAACGTTCCCATTCATGTAAAACACGGACTAAAGCATATAGCTCTTTGTCATAGATGGGGTAATTGAGTTGCGCTCCGGAAAGTTTCTCACTAAAGTAAGCTATGGGGCGCTTCTCTTGCGTTAACACACCTCCTATGCCATTACCACTAGCATCGCAATGAATCTCAAAAGGCTTGTCGAAGTTGGGTAAAGCAAGCACGGGAGCATGAGTAAGCAAATTCTTAAGCTCATTGAATGCGATATCTTGGGATGGTCCCCAAATAAAAGGCGCATTCTTCTTGCTCAAAGCATGTAAAGGCGAAGCAATGGTGCTAAAATCCTTCACAAAGCGATGATAGAAACCCGCAAGACCAAGGAAACTACGCACTTGATACAAGTTGGTTGGTTGTGGCCAAGTCTTAATAGCATTGATGTTGGACTCACTACGTGAACACCCTTAGAAGAAACAACAAAACCCAAGAAAACGACCTTATCAACACCAAAAAGGCATTTCTCCATATTAGCATAGAGGCGCTCCTTTCTAAGAGTTTGCAAAATGGTGCGGGCATGGGTGACATGCTCTTTGATAAATTTGCTAAACACAAGAATGTCATCAAGGTAGACCACAACAAATATACCAATGTAAGGGCGAAAGACATGATTCATAAGGCGGATAAAAGTGCCCGGTGCTTCCGAGAGACCCATAGGCATGACTAACCACTCATACAAACCAAACTTGGTTTTGAATGGGTTTTCCATTCATCACCCTCTTGTATGCGGATTTGATAGTAACCACTCTTAAGATCAATTTTGGAAAATATGGTGGCACCACTAAGCTCATCTAGCATATCATCTAGGCGTGGAATGGGATACCTATAGCGAACGGTGATAGCATTGATAGGTCGACAATCGGAGCACATGCGGAAGCTACCGTCACGTTTTGGCACAAGAATGACCGGTACGGCACAGGGGCTCAAACATTCAAGCACATGTCCATGGTCTATGAGATGTTTTACTTGCCTTTGAATTTCTTTGGTTTCTTCGGGGTTGACGCGATAGGGAGCTTTGTTCGGAAACGGTGCTCCGGGGATGAGGTCGATGCGGTGCTCAATGCCTCGTAGTGGAGGTAGTCCCGGAAGTAGCTCATCAGGGAAAACATCTTGAAATTCCTGCAATAAAGAAGATAACACCAAGGGTAGATTGTGAGAGGTGTTAGTTTGTGGTTCCTTGTCCTTGCACAATAGGACATAGTGTAGGACACTCGATGGGTTCTCACACACTTCTCTCATCTCACGTTTGGTGGCAAATAGAACTAGGTTCTTGTTTTCGCTCATCGTGGAGGCACTCGATTTTGGCTTGTGGCGCTCACTCTTTGTTTGGTGGCTCGCTCTTTCACTATGATCTCCATGATGGGTGGTATGCTTGTCGGCGATCACTTGACTTGGCGACATTGGACGGAGGACGTACTCCTTGCCCTTCATCTTGAAGATGTAGTGGTTCATTCGGCCGTTGTGGATGACTCCTCTATCGAATTGCCATGGCCGTCCAAGGAGAAGATGACAAACAGTCATTGGAACGACGTCACACTCCAAGGTGTCTTCGTAGGCGCCGATCTTGAAGGAGACTTGTACTCGGTGCTCGACTTGGATAGTGCCGGAGTCACTAAGCCATTGCACTTTGTATGGATGTGGATGCTTCTTCTTGGACAATTAGAGCTTGGAGAAAAGTTCTTCACTTGCGAGATTGTGACAACTCCCTCCATCGATGATGACCTTGACGGATCGTCCATTGATGCCGGCCTTGGTGTGGAATATGTGGCATCGTTGGTCTTCTTCTTGGTGATGTTGGAGAGTCAAGACTTTGGAGACAACAAGTGCAGGACTTGAGTCTTCATCACAAAAGACTTGTTCTTCTTCATTGTTCACTTGGCAGTGCATGGCGACTTGCTCGAGGGCTTCCATTTCGCCATCGCTCATGGAGTCATAAGTGCCACATCGTTGAAGACCACGGATCACTTGTTGGTGTACTCGTAGGACTTGTGGCCTCGGCCTCCGCAAGTGAAACACTTGAAGGAACTCATCTTGATGGTCACATCGGTTTGGGTTGATGAGGATGAAGCTCTCGGCTTGAAGTTTCTCGTTGGAGGATGGCTTGTAGTTGACGAAGCTTTCTTGGAAGTTGACTTGTCGATGTTGGAAGTAGAAGGTCTTGTGGTCGGTGTTGGAGTCGTTGAAGCTTGGTTATTGGAGAAGCCGTAGGACTTGGATGAGAACTTGGCATACTTGAAATCATCTTGCACTTGGCGTTCCGCTTTGGTAGCTTGGTGCACTAGCTCGATGAGATTTGAGTATGGTTGGAAGTCGGCGATCTTCTTGATAGGATGATTAAGTCCATTCAAGAAATGTGCCATTGTTTGCTCATCATATTCCATGACATTGGCTCTTATCATTGCAATCTCCATCTCCTTGTAGTATTTTTCAACGCTCTTGGTTCCTTGCTTGAGTTGTTGGAGTTTCTTGAAGAGATCGCAGTTGTAGTAGGTAGGTACGAAGTGTGCTCTCATTACATCCTTCATTTCCGCCCAAGTAGTGATGGGTGGTTCACCTCTTGCCTCTCGGCGCTCTATGATTTGTTCCCACCAAATGAGGACATAATCTTGGAACTCAAGGGATGCCATTGGGTCTTCTTCTCTTATTCATAATTGTGCAAACGGAATATCTTGTCAACTTTCAATGCCCATGAAAGGTACTCTTCGGGATTGTTGCTTCTGTTGAACTTGGGCATGGTGAACTTGAGCTTGCCGTAGTGTTGCTCTTCATTTTGTTGGGGTCGGGGATGATGACGCCCATGTTGTAGATGATTGTTCAACTCGTGGTGCTCTTGACGCGGAGGGTTGATATCCTCATGTTGCTCTTGTCGTGGAGGATTTCCGTTGTCTTCATGCTCTCAATGAACTTGATGGTGTTGGCGAGCTTGTGGGGGATCTTCGCGAGCTCGAAGAGGAACTTGATGATGCACGCGAGCGTGAAATCTTTGTTCTTGAATTTCTTCGCGATGTGCTTCCTCTTGTTCACGGGCTTGTCGGCTTCGGTTGGCAACGGCTCTACTCGAATCGCGTAGAGCTTGTTGCGCCGCAAGTGCTTGAGCGTCACGGAGTTGTTGTGCTTGACGTTGTGCCTCGGCCTCTTGGGCATTTTGGTGTAGACGCGCTCGCTCTTCCTCTTCATGTTGGCGTGGTCGTTGCCGTTCTCGTGCAAGTGCAAAGGCTTCTTGAGTTTGACGTTGTCGGCGCTCTTGAGAGTCGGTGTCTCTTAGGGGATTGAGGCTTGCTTGACGGTCGGCGCGCGCGGCTCGACGAAGAGTGTTTGATGTCGGAGTACTTGAGCCGGAGAGTGTAAAGTCAGAGTGGCAGCTTGAATGTCTCATTCTTGAAGTGGAAGACGAGCGGTTGAGCAATAAAACACGAATTTCGTCCATCCTTGCATCATTCTCTTGCTTGTGGTCGTCGAGCTTGTGGTCAAAGTAGTCCTTTGTACGTTGCTCGGAAAGTCGCACGTCGGCGGCAAGGTTGTCGATGCGTTCACTCATCGCTTGTTGCTCTTGATGCAAAGCACGTTGTGCACCAAAGAGGTGACTCTTGGTGACGAAGGACTTCATGTTGTCGTCTTGCTCCATGAGGAGTGGGTTGGTAGAAGTACTTGGCCTATCCATCATTCCAAGACAAATGTGAGTGGTAGAAAGAGAAGAACGAGTACCAAATGTACCTTGATCGAAGTTGAAAGTGGATCGAGGATCACTCCAATGTAGGACAAGGAAATAGGACAATTGGTACGAGTTCTTGTCGGTTTCTCACACCTACACAAGTAAAAGCTTTTGGTGGAGCTTGGTTAGGATGGTGGCACAAAATTTGATGTTATTGTAAGTGAGCTCCAATAATGTTGTAAAAGATTCGCAAGATGCAATGTGACAAGTACACCAAGCATATAAGGTACACGAAACACACGCGCAAAAAGATGAGTGGGGTTGTGAAACCAAGGGTGAGCCAAAATGTGGAATCCACAAAAATGCTCTTGTCGCACAACACTAGAGAGACGCTAGCACGATTGCACGATAGGCGGATACAAGAACTTGTGCACAACCTACTTAGCAAAAATGCAATGACTTCTATCCCAAATATTTTGTATGCAAGGTGTTGCTATGATATGATCCAAGATGATCGAGTATGACAATCTTAGTGTTGTATGATGCTATGGTTCTTGCTTAAAAGCTCTTTGCTTATCTTTTCTCTTTGCTTAAAAGCTTGTTTGGCTCTTTGATGTTTGAGCTCTTTTCTCATGCAATGCTTGACGAACCAAGATAGCAAGTGAGTATGCGAGGACAACTTTGTGACACAAGAGATGATACCAATATAGGCAACAATGATGTATGTATGCTATGGGAAGTATGATCACTAATGTGCACAAGTCTCGTTGCCGGCAATACTCAATGGCTAGTCTCGATGGGTAAGCAATGCAAAGGAGTAAGGCTATGATGGCTATCAATGTAATGACAAGAGTGATATGTCCAATACCAAGATGAGGTTACCGGTCTTGCTTCCGGTATGGTGTCAAAATGGTGGCACGAATACCAAGATGTAGTCGAGGTGGTCGTTGTTGATGACGCGTCTGTGGCAAAGATGAGCGGCGGTGATGTCGATGTCGAACCGTACCTAGATAGCCGAAACACAAAAGGATACGGTACCGCAACTCAAATTCTCAAACCTCAAAGTAGCAATTGTGTTGGAGAGCGAAATGGTCCAAAAATAGTTGGGTTATGCGGAAGTGGTGGAGGTATGCGGAAGTATATGTGGTATATGGTGAGCACCGGAACAAAATTTGGTGGAAATTGGGCGGAGTTGTGGAAGTAGTGCAAACTTTCTATCTAAGCCGGAAGTTCCGGGCAAGACGGAGGGTCTGGGATCCGGAGGTTCCGGGGAAGGCCGGAAGGTCCGGGGGCTGGAATGTCCGAGCTGGACCGGAAGTTCCGATGGTCGTGATTCTGCCAAGAACAGAGACTTCAGGATCGTGGATTTGGGCGGAAAAACTTGGGGAAAAGCCCAAATCCAAAGGGGAAAAAGAAGAAATAGGAGGAAAAGAAAGGTGGGGAGGCTAGATCTACGAGCCACACACCAAATTCATGGATCAAAACCAACAAAATCTCAACACACCAACAAATCACACACACAAAAAATTTGGGGCTATTTTTGGTGGGGATTTTCAGATTAGGACGAAAAACAACAAAATTAGGCTAGAAAACGAAGAAGGGGGCTCCGAAATCGTGATCAACCTTGCTCATGATACCAAGATGATGTAGGGTAGGAACCCTATAGCCCGATCTTTCACGAAAGGAGCGGATCCCATGAAGAACATGAGGAACACAAAGAGGGAAACAAGGGGAAACGGGGGAAAACACAAGGGGAAACACAAGAGGAACACTCAAACTAACAAGAACAAGTCACACATGTGCTAGATCCTCGGGTACGTAGAACGATACACGAATCCACGGACAACTAAGGACGATACAAGGGTAGCCGGTATTCTCTGTGAGGAGGTCTTGAAGTTCTTCTCCGAAAGGAGGTCATGAATCCAAAGGGATCTTCTCCGAAGAGGCCGCGGTCTCTCACAAGGAGTAGATCCGATGTGGATGAGCGAAGCACTATCTCTAAGTATGAGCTAAACCAACACTAACTCTAGAAAGTTGTACGGGATAGAGTATATATAGTCTAGGTGACGAAAGGGTACACAGGCCTCAGCCCAAGTAGCTGCGCGCAGGCAGGGCCGGAAGTTCCGGGCGCCGGAGGTTCCGGGGAGGGTCCGACCTAACCAGAGAGTTGGCGCGGTGGAGATGTGTTGGCATCCGGGGGCCGGAAGGTCCGGGCAGGCCGGAGGTTCCGGGCGCCAGAATGTCCGGGACGGGGTCCGGGCTAACCCGAGAGTTGGCACACCTAGGCTGGTCGAAGTCATCGACGGCCGGAAGTTCCGGGCTCTGGCCGGAGGTTCCGGGCTGTCCAGAGTGTTGACGCCTGTCTCTTCTTCTACAGTCCTCGGCTCCGAGTCTTGAGCATTGTACCTAGTATCTCGGACTTAGGAAGTAGCCATGTCTCACTTGAAGAGGGGGAAAACTCAAGTAGGAGTGATGTCACCTCAGATTGAATAGCACGTGCCCTAGCCCTTGTCACGGGTCCACTTGGAGCTTGGATAGTTGAGGTGGTGTCCATGGGGATGGTCGTGGGATGCTCCGCATCACGTTGTGGACGACTCCTCTATCGAATTGCCATGGGCGTCCAAGGAGAAGATGGCATACGGTCATTGGAACGACGTCGCACTCCAAGGTGTCTTCGTAGGCGCCAATTTTGAAGGAGACTTGTACTCGGTGCTCGACTTGGATGGTGCCAGAGTCGCTAAGCCATTGGACTTTGCATGGATTGGGATGCTTCATCCTGGGCAATTGGAGCTTGGAGCAAAGTTCTTCACTTGCCAAGTTATGACAACTTCCTCCATCGATGATGACCTTGACAGATCGTCCATTGATGCCGACCTTGGTATGAAAGATATGGCATCTTTGGTCTTCTTCTTGATGATGTTGTAGAGTCAAAACCTTGGAGACAACAAGGGCAGGACATGAATCTTCGTCGCAAAAGACTTGTTCCTCTTCATCGTTCACTTGTCGGTGCATGGCGACTTGCTCAAGGGCTTCATTTCGCCTTCACTCATTGAGTCATAAGTGCCATTGTCGTTGAGGATCATGGTTCGCTTGTTGGTGCACTCATAGGACTTGTGGCCTCGGCCTCCGGAAGTGAAACTCTTGAAGGAACTCGTCTGGACGGTCTCATTAGTTGGAGTTGATGATGATGAAGCTCTCGGCTTGAAGTTGCTCGTAGTAGGATGACTTGTAGTTGACGAAGCTTTCTTGGAACTTGACTTGTCGATGTTGGTAGTAGAATACTTTGTAGTCGGTGTTGGAGTCCTTGAAGCTTGGTTGTTGGAGAAGTCGTAGGACTTGGATGAGAACTTGGCGTACTTGAAATCATATTGCACTTGGCGTTCCGCTTTGGTAGCTTGGTGAACTAGCTCGATGAGATTTGAGTATGGTTGGAAGTCGGCGATCTTCTTGATGGGATGATTGAGTCCATTCAAGAAACGTGCCATAGTTTGCTCATCATCTTCCGTGACATTGGCTCGTATCATGGCAATCTCCATCTCCTTGTAGTACTCTTCAACTCTCTTGGTTCCTTGCTTGAGTTGTTGGAGTTTCTTGAAGAGGTCGCGGTTTTAGTAGGTAGGTACGAAGCGTGCTCTCATGACATCCTTCATTTGTGCCCAAGTAGTTATGGGTGGTTCACCTCTTGCCTCACGACGCTCGATGACTTGTTCCCACCAAATGAGGACATAGTCTTGGAACTCAAGGGATGCCATCGCGATCTTCTTCTCTTCTTCATAGTTGTGCAAACGGAAGATCTTGTCAACCTTCAATGCCCATGAAACGTACTCTTCGGGATTGTTGCTTCTGTTGAACTTGGGCATGGTAAACTTGAGTTTGCCATAGTGTTTCTCTTCATTGTGTTCGGGGCGGGGATGATGACGCCCATGTTGTTGATGATTGTTCAACTCGTGGTGCTCTTGGCGCGGAGGGTTGTCATCCTCATGTTGCTCTTGTCGTGGAGGATCTCCATTGTCTTCATGCTCTTGATTGACTTGTTGTTGTTGGCGAGCTTGTGGAGGAGCTTGTCTAGCTCGAGGAGGAACTTGACAATGCACGCGAGCTTGAAATCTTCGTTCTTGAACTTCTTCGCGAAGTGCTTCCTCTTGTTCACGGGCTTGTAGGCCTCGGTCGGCGATGGCTCGACTTGAATTGCATAGAGCTTGTTGCGCCGCAAGTGCTTGAGCATCACGAAGTTGTTGTTCTTGACGTTGTGCCTCGGCATCTTCAGCATTTTAGTGTAGACGCGCTCGCTCTTCCTCTTCATGTTGGCGTTGTCGTTGCCGTTCTCGTGCTAGCGCAAAGGCCTCTTGGGTTTGACGTTGTCGGTGCTCTTGCGAGTCGGTGTCGCGTAGAGGATTGAGGCTTGCTTGATGCTCGTTGCGTGCGGCACGACGAAGAGTGTTCGATGTCGGTGTACTTGAGCCGGAGAGGGTGAAGTCGGATTGGCAACTTGAACGGCTCCTTCTTGAAGTGGAACAAGAGCGGTTGAGCAACAAAGCGTGAATCTCGTCCATCCTTACGTCATTCTCTTGCTTGTGATCGTCGAGCTTGTGGTCGAAGTAGTCCCTTATACGTTGCTCGGAGAGTCACAAGTCGGTAGCGAGGTTGTCGATGCAGTCACTCATGGCTTGTTGCTCTTGATGCAAAGTACATTGTGCACCAAAGAGGTGACTCTTTGTGACGAAGGAGTTCATGTCGTCGTCTTGCTCCATGAAGAGTGGGTTGGTAGAAGTACTTGGCCTATCCATCATTCCAAGACAATTGTAAGTGGCAGAAAGATAAGAACGAATACCAAATGTACCTTGACCGAAGTTAAAAGTGGATCGATGATCACTCCAATTTAGGACAAGGAAATAGCACAATTGCTACCAATTCTTGTCTGTTTCTCACACCTACACAAGTAAGAGCTTATGGTGGAGCTTGGTTAGGTTGGTGGCACAAATTTTGATGCAATTGGAAGTGAGCTTCCATAATGTTGGAAAAGATTCGCAAGATGCAATGTAACAAGTAGACCAAGCATATAAGGTACACGAAAACACACACGCAGAAAGGTAAGTGGGGTCGTGCAACCAAGGGTGAGCCAAAATGTGGAATCCAGAAAAATGCTCTTGTTGCACAACACTATAGAGACGCTAGCACGATTGCACAATAGGCGGATACAAGAACTTGTGCACAACCTACTTAGCAAAAATGCAACGACTTCTATCCCAAGTATTGATGAGGACATCAATACCATTGTTACACCCACAACCCATGCTGCTATACATATTGGACCAATTACTAGAGCTCGCGCACGCCAATTAAATTATCAGGTACTTTCGTTTCTTGGCAATGATTCTAATGTTCATGAGAATATGATGCTGCCTAAATTGGATACATTTGTTTTGCTTACAAATGAAGGGCCTGGCACGGATAAGAGGGATGAACACTGGAGCAAGACCAAGCATGGAGATGATGGCATGCGCAAGGGGATCAAGAACGGAGTTACATGTGATGATTTCATGACTTTGACGCCACCATAAGGAGTGCATGAAGCCTTGGACGAAATATACAAGATGCCACTTCATAAATTTCGTCCAAAGGCTATTCTAGGTGCCGCGTCACCTTATTATTGGGCCAGGCCCATGTATTTTCGAAATACTTAAGTATAGGCTGTTTTTAGAGTCCGTATGTGTGGGGAAACAAGAGTTAGGGTTGATTTCGGACCCCTCCTCCAAGGGCCACGAAATTCCCCCCTCTTCCTCCATATATACAGCCCTTAGGGCGTCGTTTAGACTTTGGGTTTTGTTTAGATTAAAAGTTCGCCATAGCTGCAACTTCGCGTACTTCGTTTGTGTCCAATGACCAGACCAAGACGTCACAGAACCCCACCTTTGATCGATAAAGCTTTCTTCTTATATTCGCAATATCCAGATTGCAATCTTAGTTTCTTGCTTGTTCTTCGTTTGCCTGCAGGAAATAGACCTTCGTGGTCAGGTTAATCGTGCTCCGGCGTGGTCAATAACCTCTCGGAGTTGGTTTAGCGATTGCTAAGGCGCGACGTCCTCGCACGTTGGTAGTCGGATCATCAAAGTCGACTTCCTCCAAAATGATAGCCACCATCTCATCGAAAGACGGGACAGCTTTGCCCCTATCAAGTGGTATCAGATTTCCAGGTTGCTCGGTGAGATTTTACAGTTTTTCGTAGTTTAGGTCGAGTCTGTTCTTCATACCTACAGTACATGAAAAAGCCACAAAAAAATTAGGGTTAGTTCATCATATCCGAACCAGTCTGAGCCTTCGCATAGTCTTTTCAGTATTTTGCTTTGTTGAATTTGCGGTTGCATCGTCGTGTCTAGTTGCTGGTCTTAGAGTCTAGTCTTTTAGAGTTTCGAGTTCTGGTCATAAGTTGTCACGTCGCCGCCGCACCATCGTCATCGTTCCAACCATATACAACCACCACCAACATATTCCTTACCGCTGCCATATACATCCACCTGTCCACCACCAATTCGAGTCCACATATACATCCGCCTGTCCACCACCAATCTGAGTCCACATATACATCTCTCTGTCCACCACTAATCTGAGTCCACATATACATCCACATGTCCACCACCAATCCGAGTCCACATATACATCTGCCTGTCCACCACCAATCCGAGTTCTTTTCATATTAGGTTTGTTTTCGAGATCCATCTAGTTTTCGTTTTGTGTTTCCTTGCTTGAGGTCCCGGAAAAAAAAATCGGCGACCAAAAATATTTTTTCCCTATCATGTTTTTAGGTCCCACGGAGTGTTTTGAGACACTCGCCATCATAGTGATTTTTTGTCGCATTTTTTTCGTCGTCGCTGCCCTGATTTCCGAAAAAAAGTCAAAAAAAAATTCTGTACCCATCCTGTCAGTTTGACGAGGGAAGAGTTTTGAGACACTCGCCATTATAGTGAAATTTCGCAAAAAAAAGAGGAGCGCCCAAAAAAATAGAGCGAAAAAAAATTCTAGAGTGTGCCTTTCCCTTGTTTACGTGCAGCGCTGTGATTTTGTTATTGTTCTAGGCTCGCGTCTCTAACACGGTCTAGCCTAGGATCAGCACAATACCGTCGTTGAGTGTTTATTCAACTTTGCATCTCTGAATTGATTATTTCTGACCCTTTTTTGCTACCATATTATAATCCTTCCCAGCTCCACATACATCTACATCGTGCATTTGACTCTCCCTGGTAATCGCTCTGTCCAAGCTTTGAGAGTTTTGACTACGATGGTTGCCGATCACCGCCTGCTGCTTGGTAAGAACTGGTAACAATTTGAGATTCGCTTGATGGATTTGTGACTATCCACTACACCACCACCACCACTTCCTAGTAGTCTGTAGGATCATATTCTTGTGTGTTTCTATTGCTGCTAACCATGGCAGGATCACAAGCCGATGAGACAGATTGGGAGAACATGACGAACAAAGAGCTAGATGATAAATTTCAGCAAATGATGAGTGGACAGGTGCAAGATGTGCTAAACAGATTTGAAGAGGCCATGGAGAAGATACATGGCATGGAGAAGACGTTCGAAACAAAGCACGATAACAAATTTAATGAATTGCTCGCGCGTCTTCCACCACCACCACCAGCTGCACCTAACACACCTCTACGACAACAACAACAACAACATCGCCTTCCAAATCAAGTGGGACGGGCACTGCGCATTCCCCTTGAGCCTGGTCAAAATTCTAGTGCCGCTGTTGATGCTTCTATAGCTCCTGCTACTATTGCAGAGGTGGAGGACCATTACGAGGATGAGGTTGATCAAAATCAGAACTACGTGCAACCACCAGCACCACCGCCACCAGGTCGTCCTCATGCATATCATCGCAATGGTAAGGCTGCACAACCACCTCAGGTACGTGATCATGACCATCTCCCTAAACTGAAATTGAACATTCCACCATTTATGGGTAGATATGTTCCTGATATATATCTTACTTGGGAGTTAGAAACTGCACAATGGTTTACATGTTTACAATATCCTGAGGAGAGACGTGTTCCTGCTGCTGCTTGTGCTTTCACTAGCTTTGCATGTGTTTGGTGGTCTGAACATTGTAGATTATATCCTATTCCAGCTACTTGGGCTGCTTTGAACACTGCTATGCGTACTCGTTGGGTTCCACCATATTATCAACGTGAATTACTTCAAAAATTGCAGCATTTAAGACAAGGAAAATATTCTGTAGAAGAATATTATCAGGAATTACAAATTGGCATGATTAGATGTGGTATTGTTGAGGAGAATGAAGCTATGCTTGCACGTTTTATGGGCGGATTAAATAGAGAGATTCAGACCATTCTAGAGTATAAGGAGTATACTAATATCACTCGTTTATTCCATCTTGCTTGTAAAGCTGAACGTGAAGTGCACGATCAACAGGCATTGGCGCGAACTAACTTTTCTGCAGGTCGATCTTCATCCAGGACACCACGTGCATCCTCTACTTCCACTACACCAGCACCTCCATCAGGTGCCACCTCCAGCCGTGATACAAGAAAGCAGGCACAACCACCACTATCTGCCAAGAGCACACCTGCCGGACCTGCGCAGAGCTCTTCTTTTTCCATAGCATCAACAGGGCACACAAGTGATATTATATGTTGTCGTTGTAAGGGAAGAGGACATTTTGCGACAGAATGCAAATCTCAGCGTGTGATGATTGCTACTGAGGATGGTGGGTATGAGTCCGCTAGTGACTATGATGAGGAGACTTTGGCACTTATTACACATGAAGAACACGGTGGAGAGGATTCTGATCATGAAATGCAATACATGGCTGCTGAAGATGCTGATAGGTATGAATGTTTAGTTGCTCAACGTGTTTTGCGTGTGTAGGTTGCACAAGCTGAGCAAAATCAGAGGCATAATCTGTTCCATACAAAGGGATTTGTGAAGGAACGTTATGTTCGCGTCATCATAGATGGAGGGAGCTGCAATAACTTGGCTAGCATGGAGATGGTGGAGAAGCTATCTCTCACCACAAGACCACATCCACATCCTTATTACATCCATTGGTTCAACAACAGCGGCAAGGTTAAGGTAACACGTACTGTTGTGTGCATTTTAGTATCTCTACATATGCTGATTATGTTGATTGTGATGTGGTACCTATGCAAGCATGTTCCTTATTACTTGGTAGACCATGGCAATTTGATAAAAATTATGTACACCATGGTCGAAACAATCAGTATACTCTTGTTCATCAGGATAAAAAAATTACTTTGCTTCCTATGACTCCTGATTCCATTTTGAAAGATGGTATTAATAGAGATAGTAAAGCAAAACAGGAGAAAAATAAAAGTGAAAATCAGATTGTGGCAAAAGAACTTGAGCACCAAATGCAGCCTAATAATAAACCATCTACTGTTGCTTCTGAAATTAAATTGAAAAGTGCATGTTTACTTGCCACCAAATCTGATATTGATGATTTAGATTTTAGCAAATCTATTTGCTATGATTTTGTGTGCAAAGAGGCATTATTTTCATTCAAGGACGTGCCTTCCTCTTTGCCTCCTGCCGTCACTAACATTTTACAGGAGTTCACTGACGTCTTTCCACAAGACGTGCCACCGGGATTTCCACCTACTCGAGGGATTGAGCATCAAATTGACTTAATTCTTGGTGCATCATTACCCAACCGTGCACCATACGGTACCAATCCAGAGGAGACGAAGGAGATTATGCGTCAAGTACAAGAACTGCTCGACAAAGGTTATATACGTGAATCCCTTAGTCCTTGTGTTGTTCCTATCATTTTAGTGCCGAAAAAGGATGGTACATCGCGTATGTGCGTTGATTGTAGAGGCATTAATAATATTACTATTCGTTATCGTCATCCTATTTCAAGGCTAGATGATATGCTTGATGAATTGAGTGGCTCTACAATATTTTCCAAAGTTGATTTGCGTAGTGGTTACCATCAAATTCGTATGAAATTGGGAGATGAATGGAAAACAACATTTAAAACTAAGTTTGGATTATATGAGTGGTTAGTTATGCCTTTTGGGTTAACTAATGCACCTAGTACTTTCATGAGATTAATGAACGAAGATTTACGTGCTTTCATTGGACGATTTGTGGTAGTTTATTTTGATGACATATGGATTTATAGCAAATCTTTGGAGGAACATTTGGTACATTTACGTGCTATTTTTATTGCTCTACGTGATGCACGTTTGTTTGGTAACCTTGGAAAGTGCACCTTTTGCACTGACCGAGTATCTTTTCTTGGCTATGTTGTTACTCCACAGGGAATTGAAGTTGATAAAGCCAAGATTGAAGCTATTGAGAATTGGCCGCAGCCCAAAACGGTCACACAAGTGAGGAGTTTCCTTGGCCTCGCTGGTTTCTATTGGCGTTTTGTGAGAGATTTCAGCACCATTGCTGCACCTCTCAACGAGCTTACAAAGAAGGATGTGCCTTTTGTTTGGGGTACCGCACAGGAAGAAGCCTTCACGGTATTGAAAGATAAGTTGACACATGCTCCTTTACTCCAACTTCCTGATTTTAATAAGACTTTTGAGCTTGAATGTGATGCTAGTGGAATTGGATTAGGAGGTGTGTTATTACAAGATGGAAAACCTGTTGCATATTTTTCTGAAAAAATTGAGTGGGCCTAGTCTGAACTATTCTACTTATGACAAAGAATTATATGCTCTTGTTCGGACCTTAGAAACATGGCAACATTATTTATGGCCCAAGGAATTTGTTATACATTCTGATCATGAATCTTTGAAACACATTAAAAGTCAAGCAAAACTGAACCGTAGACATGCTAAATGGGTTGAATTCATTGAGACTTTTCCTTATGTCATTAAACACAAGAAGGGTAAAGAAAATGTTATTGCTGATGCATTGTCTCGTCGTTCTACTATGCTTTCACAACTTGACTTTAAAATATTTGGTTTGGAGACCATCAAAGATCAATATGTGCATGATGCTGAATTTAAAGATGTATTGTAGAATTGTAAGGAAGGGAGAACTTGGAACAAGTTCGTTCTTAACGATGGATTTGTGTTTCGTGCTAACAAGCTATGCATTCCAGCTAGCTCTGTTCGTCTTTTGTTGTTGTAGGAGGCGCATGGAGGACGATTAATGGGACACTTTGGTGTCAAGAAGACGGAGGATATACTTGCTACACATTTCTTTTAGCCAAAGATGAGACGGGATGTTGAGCATTTTGTTGCTCGCTGCACTACGTGTCAAAAAGCTAAGTCATGACTCAATCCTCATGGTTTAAATATGCCTTTACCTATACCTAGTGTTCCTTGGGACGATATATCTATGGACTTTGTTTTAGGTTTACCTCGAACAAAGAAGGGGAGGGATAGCATATTTTTTGTCGTGGATAGGTTCTCGAAAATGGCACACTTTATACCATGTCATAAAAGCGATGATGCTGTTAATGTTGCTGATTTGCTCTTTCGTGAAATAATACGAATGCGTGGTGTGCCAAATACTATTGTTTCAGATCATGATACTAAATTTCTTAGCCACTTCTGGAGATTTTTATGGGCTAAGTTGGGGACTAAGCTGCTTTTTAGTACTACTTGTCACCCCCAAACTGATGGACAAACTGAAGTAGTCAATAGAACATTGGCTACTATACTTAGGGCTGTTTTGAAGAATAACAAGAAAATGTGGGAAGAATGCTTGCCTCATATTGAATTTGCTTATAATCGTTCATTGCATTCTACTACTAAGATGTGCCCTTTTGAAATTGTGTATGGTTTCCTACCTCGTGCACCTATTGATTTGTTGCCTCTTCCATCTTCGGAGAAGGTTCATTTTGATGCTAAAGAACATGCTGAATTGATTTTAAAAATGCATGAGTTAACTAAGGAAAACATTGAGCGTATGAATGCTCAATATAAACTTGATGGAGATAAGGGTAGAAAACATGTTGTGTTTGCACCCTGAGATCTTGTTTGGTTACATTTGCGTAAGGATAGATTTCCTCATTTGCGCAAATCAAAGCTAATGCCACGTGTTGATGGTCCTTTTAAGGTGTTAGAGAAAATAAATGATAATGCACATAAACTTGAGCTGCCTGCAGATTTTGGGGTTAGTCCCACTTTTAACATTGTAGATTTGAAGCCTTATTTGGGTGAGGACGATGAACTTTCGTCGAGGATGACTTCATTTCAAGAAGGGGAGGATGATGAGGACATCAATACCATTGTTACACCCACAGCCCCTGCTACTATACATAATGGACCAATTACTAGAGCTCGTGCACGCCAATTGAATTATCAGGTACTTTTGTTTCTTGGTAACGATTCTAATGTTCATGAGAATATGATGCTTCCTAAATTGGATACATTTGTTTTGCTTACAAATGAAGGGCCTAGCTTGGGCAAGAAAGATGAACCTTGGAGCAAGTTCAAGCATGGAGATGATGGCATGCGCAAGGGGAACAAGAACAGAGTTACAAGTGATGATTCCAAGACTTTGAAGCCACCATAATGAGTGCATGAAGCATGGGACGAAATATACAAGATGCCACTTCATAAATTTCGTCCAGAGGCTATTCTAGGTGTTGCGTCACCTTATTATTGGGCCAGGCCCATGTATTTTCGAAGTACTTCAGTATAGGCTGTTTTTAGAGTTCGTATGTGTGGGGAAACAAGATTTTGGGTTGGTTTCGGACCCCTCCACCAAGGGCCACGAAATTCCCCTCTCTCCTCCATATATAGAGCCCTTAGGGCATCGTTTGGACTTAGGGTTTTGTTTAGATTAAAAGTTCGCCATAGCTGCAACTTCGTGTACTTCATTTGTGTTCAACGACCAGACCAAGGCGTCATAGAACCCCACTTTGATCAATAAAGTTTTCATCTTATATGCGCAATATACCGATTGCAATCTCAGTTTCTTGCTTGTTCTTCGTTTTCTTGCAGGAAACAGACCCTCGTGGTCAGGTTGATCGTGCTCCGGCATGGTCAATAACCCTCGGAAGTTGGTTTAGCGATTGCTAAGGCGCGACGTCTGACACGTTCGTAGTCGGATCGTCAAGGTCAACTCCCACAGAAAATGATAGTCATCATCTCATCGAAGGGGCTGGAGTGGTGGCCTTTGTTGCTCTCGGGTTTAGAGGGGCCGGATTTCTGGGCTGGTGGCCAGATGGCCGGGGGCTCGGGAGAGGCCGGATGTCCGGGCTGTCGAGGCCGGATGTCCGGGGCCTGTTGCTTCTGGCGGTTGTGCTCTTGTAGTGGATGACGCTCCAGGGGCGGGATGTCTGGGGTCTTGGCCGGATGTCCGGGGCCTGGGAGATGATCTTGGCTCCTTCCGTTGGTTCTACTCATCCGTGAACTTGGGGACTTGTACATCTTCATGCGCTTCTTCGGGAGGGTCCTCCTGGTACCTGATCATGCACAACATCTCAGACTTAGGTAGTAGCCATGTCTCATGTATAGAAAGTGGAAGTTCGGAGAGGAGTGAGTTCACCTTATCTTCGATAGCCTTGGCTCGGGCTCTTGTCATTGGTCCAAGTGGTGTCGCTAGAGGTGTAGGTGCGTCCATGGGGATGATCATGGGATGCTCCGGATCAACCGTGGAGGCCATCCACGCCATGGCAGCTCGGATGCGCGCCATGGATCTCCTCTGCCTCTTCCTAGTGTGGAGTGGGAAAGGTAGGAATTAGTGGGCGGGGCTATACTATGGCCACTAGGGCCCAGTGCAGCAGTAATAGTTTTTCCTTCTTTCCTTTTTCAGTTTCTTTAATCCTTTTCTGTTTTCTTTTTATTTCCTCTTGTTTTCTAATTCTTTCTGCTATCATTTGATTTTTTGTCAAACATGAAACTTGGCACATAAATAAGACACAATATTTTGGGTTGCACACATAGTTTCAATTTATTTTGAAAAGTTAAAACATTTTTTATTTTGAAAAGGCTAAAATATTTGTTGCCGGACCATTTATTATTTCCTAGGAATTTATTTGTAAGCCAAATGAAGTTGGTTTCAACATGACAATGATCAGGGAATTTATAGAATTATTTAAACATTTTAGTTTTACTGTTCGAAGAAATAATAATTCACTTGCAATTTAACTTTGATTTTGGACTAGTGGAAATTTGCATAGTAATCATGATAACATGGCCACCATTAGGGGGAGATTATTGTAGCATGATTCTCGGGGTGTTACAAATCTCCTCCACTACAAGAAATCTCATCCCGAGATTTAAGAGGTGGAGTAAGGGGAAAGTTCTGGTTACGAAATTCTAACGGATCTTCTTGTTCTTGGTTGCTCTTCTCAAAGAAGTTGATCCCTTTCGTTGATGTCTTCAATTCCCTGTTTCAGGTCATCGTGATTAAGTCATCATCGTTTCTTTCAAATCTCCATCATACTTATGAAAGGACAAAGGATAACTTGACAATGATGGAATTCGACAAGGGGTAATCATGTGGGGTTATTTCATGAACGAAACACATAAGCATCTCTCAGGTTGGAACTAAAAAAATAAAATCAAGAGAAATAAAGCAAGGCATGAGAAGTTTTAAGAGGGTAGGCAATCATTTAATACCCAGCCGAGAGTATGAATGGGGTTCAGAGCAATGAGAATAAGTATTGCGTCTGATACCAGAATAGATCATCTCAAGGAAGGTGGCTCGTGAATTACCTACGAAGCCAAGCACAAGGAATAACTTTGGAAACATGGATGTACCAGAGAGTCGGGTTTCGATTATGTGGAACTATGGTGACTGTGGATTAAGAATTAGGAGGAAAGTGACATCTTGCATGACCATGACAGCAAGGCATGCCAGAGGAAAGTTTGTCAGCTACGTTGGCAACCACATCGGTACTAAGGATGGGGGACGAAGAGAACCATTTTCCTGCTTGCAATGCGAGGCGGACCAGTAGGCAACGTTCTCGTCCATCGGTGGTTGCCGAAATGCCATTAACAATATTAAGATGGTTGTACTGGCAGAGTTGTACACCCGAGGTGTTGACATAAGCAGGGAATTATCACTGCTCAGATAAGTTAGATTACAAGAAAGGTTAAACAAAATAATGGAAAATAAAATGTGATTATCATATTAAACATGTCAATGGAAAGGAAAATGTGTTTAAACACAAGTATTAGGAGTATATTCTTCACAAGAACAAGCAGAGAAGGATATACATGACAGGACAACAAGTAGATAACCACTTCGGTGAAGGGGTGAGGAAATTCTTGACGTTACCCATACCATGGTGTTTGGATAACTGATCAAGAAGCATATAGCAAGGCGCTCCCAATTTTCCTATAGATGTTTGTTGTACCACATTCATGCTTAGGGGTAGCATCGACATGGTCATTAGGTAAAGGTCAGAGTTTGGAAACACAAGGATCCATCAGGATCAACTTCTAGAATAAATCTTACAACTTCCTCATGGAGGAATGGTTAACCTTGCTAAAGAAGATATTATAACAATAGGTCCTCTATCCAGGTATGCTAGACATGACATCACCTTACTGGGTTACATAAAGACCAATGTTATAATTCTTGGAAAATGTTCTAACCATCATATCTGCCCGAGATTTAGATCTGATCAGTGTCAGGATACCTCAGACTCAGGATATTTGAGAAGAAAAGGGTGCAACACAAATTGACTAGATGCTGTTGCAAGATTCTTGGGAAATGAACTATGGAAGCAAGTTCCGGAACATGAGCTAGATTGCAAGACACACATGATCACACTGCCCAAGACAATCACGAACACATGAAAGTCTTACAATGAAAAGGCACCCGAGTTCTGGTTAGGAACCATCATTAAGGATATCAAAGTCCATGTGTAAGTCCATATTAGCTCTTATGAAGGAACTTATTTTTCCTTGAACATATCAATCAGTGGCTTGGCGTGCTAGGAAATACCTATGGAGTGAAGGTAGCAAATCTATCAAACCATAGAATACTTCACACATGCAAGATTGATTTGGGATGATTCCAGAGGAAGCGAAACTAAACTTTCTCATATTCATGGTGGCAACTAGCATCAAATGGACAAGAACTTAGAGAAGACACTTGTTGCATCAAACATATTATTCATGAACATATACTTCATGCTTATCATGAACCACAGAGAATATCGTGGCTAATGGGCTTAGCGACAATTCATCGAGATTTCCAAAAGGATGGATTTCCATAATTATGTTAACAAGGTAATAGCATTGGACATGCCAAAGTATATAATGAAGTATGTTCAAGGAGAATATCCATAATTTGAAGGAGAATATCCATAATTAAACATTGATAGAAAAGTGCACTAGAAATATGGACTAAGTAGCACGATCAATGTTAGAATGGCGATTCAATAACCAATAGACTAAGAACAAAACTAGTGACCCTTAACTTGAAAGCAATAAGGTCGATATAAGCTTTGAATTCACACGTCATAGTTCATTTGTTGGTATTCCAATTAGAAACAACACGGGGACCAAGAAAGAATGGAGATGGCGATAAGCATCACTTGTATCAAGAATTCTTAAGAGGTGGTGAAATTCTAACGACATTTTTGACATAAAAGATGTTAATACTCCAAGATAGAACATAATATAAGCTGGATAGCAAGGAGCTCCATAACATGAACATGTTTATGGTGGAAAGAAGGTAAGGATGTTGTCGATGGCAAAACAAATTACCAAGGGACAAGGATGGTGCTTCTCATCATTAATTCAATTCACAAATTAGAAGAAGTCAAATTATTGATGATGATTATGACATTTTGTCGAGAGGGTTTGATGAACATGAAATCGGTCGGCGATGACATCAAGCCAGAGGAATGGTGAAACAAAGATTATTAGAACCACATACAAGATGCAATCTCAGACTCAGAGTCGCCTTTCAAGACCAACAATATGATGTTGAAAGCTAAGATTGTGCTCCAGGGATGAAGGACATAGGTAGCATGGTCAAGATTTATCAGGACGATGATGATGTAGACAATCAACTAGGAATGACATGATCGAGTACAAACTCATAAGTAATGATCATTACTAAGAGTTGTTGAATCGCAGTACATACTCGATTTAGATATCGGTGCCCTTGAGTGACTAACAACTTAGAACCCAGGAAAAATTGGAATCAGTGAGAAATAATACTTGATGACGACTTATAATAAGCAACATGGTTTTGTGATATTATCAAGATACCAGAGGGTGATACTTGAAGGTAGATCATAATAGAGGTTGGGCAGGCCTATTGATCTACAGAAGACAAGTGCTTTAACTTGTCCGAGAAATGGGATCAAACAAGAACAATCATGGTCGGGACCACGATTGCAAAGGACCAAATCAAAATACAAGATGAATTTATAACAAGGGGATAATTATTATTACAAGAAGCTTTCATGATAAGAAATACATTGTGTCCATGGGCATGAACACAAAGTTCAAGGTCGACTCCCACTTCACCAATGCATAACCTTTCATTCACTTCCCGCTTTCGATGAAGTTGTAGTGTTGAAATTTTATCTGGCATAACACCATTAAAGTATGACTAGTAGAAGTTCCTGGGTTCACACATATTAGGGACGGCATTGGTTCAACCCATCAGGGCATCTTAGAAACATATACCACAAACTTCAAAAGTAAATAACACAAGCTCGATAGTAGAGCATGGTTGACAAAAGCAGAGGATACTATTTACCAAAGGCATTATGTATCCTATGAAAGACTCACAAGGTTATTGACTATGAAGCACACTGTCGGATAATAACCCAACAATGGTCCTAGCAGTCCACAACGAAGCTGATGTGAGCATTGGTACTCAATCAGAGGAAGAAAGAATGCAAGTGCATTGGTTTATGGAAACATCTTAATAATTCGAAGCATGAATACAAAGGAATTATGATTTCCAAATTGATGGATAGGAAGCAAAAGCTCTGATTAAAGATGGATAGGTTGAATAGACTTAGAGGCACAACTGGTCAAATCTTAATTGGGCAAGAACCAGCTCATATTAGGAACGATGTCTGAGACGGAAAGATAAATTCTAAGGGTTAATTGATGATTGCGAGTATTCGTACACATGTTGAAACAATAGGATATGAATGAGAATGACAAGGGGTGTCAAAAAAGACTATTAGACATATGGAATTAACCATAATGTAATCAGGAAATAATTTCAAGAGTAATAGGTTGTAGAGGATTTTCAGAAGATCGAATAGTATTTCGAAGAATTTTGTAAAACAAATGATCAATTAGGGATGAATGAATTCCCTGGTAAGTGTGAGGAATTATCCGTAAGGGCTTTCATGCGATAATAAACCTCAAGTCTGTAAGCTCAAAGGATTCTCGGGACAACGAAGAGTATTTTGAGGCATCTTGTAATAACAATAGCAACTGGGAATGAATGTATGAATGGAAAGTGTATGCACTTATCCCTAAGGATATATCGATGGTAGGGAATTGCAAAGGTGATGGGCACAAGGGTCTCAAGTAAACATCGAAGAGTACCTTCAGAATCTTCTGATGAAGCTGGCGATCATCTGGAATGAAGGGGCTCTCTGGGAAGAAGTAGTTACGAGAACCTAGAGTTAGAGTTAGTAAAATATTTAACCCAAATAGAAGAGAGATCAGAATCCCAGAGTAAAGACAAGGAATAAAAGATCCTAATACCACCCCTTTGTGATGTGGGCCCGTAAGCCACACAACAATGTTAATAAAATAGTTTTTCAAAGACTAGACACAAGTTTGGGTAAGGAGTTGGAAAGGGGCTTCCTATAGGCAGTCGACTCTGATACCAACTTGTGATGCCCCTGACTTAATCGTGCACTAATCATACACACAAATGCGCATGATCAAGATCAGAGACTCACGGGAAGATTTCGCAACACAACCGTAGACACAAATAAAAGAATACAAACTTTATATTACAAGCTAGGGGCCTCGAGGGCTCGAATACACAAGAGTCAGCAGTAGCACCAACATCTGAGTACAGACAAAAGATAACAAGTTTGCCTTAAGAAGGCTCAGCAAAATAATGGCATGTAGATCAAAAAGGCGCATGCCTCCTGCCTGGGAGCCTCCTAACTACTCCCGGTCATAAGTCTCCACGTAGTAGTAAGCTTTGACGGGGTAGTAGTAGTCATCGGCGGGATTAGTTGGCTCCTAGGCTCCGTCATCTGATCACAGCAATCAGGTGGAGGGGAAAAGAGGTAGCTGATGTCTACTATGCAACTTTATTCTTGTAGACTCGTGTTGGGCCTCCAAGCGCAGAGTTTTGTAGGACATTAGCAATTTTCCCTCAAGGGGATGGTCTAAGGTTTATCAATCCGTGGGAGGCGTAGGATGAAGATGGTCTCTCTCAAAGAACCCTGCAACCAAATAATAAAAAGTCTCTTGTGTCCCCAACACACCAAATACAATGGTAAACTGTATAGGTGCACTAGTTCAACGAAGAGATGGTGATACAAGTGTAGTAATGATACTATATATTGATTTTTGTAATATGAACAATAAAAACCAGCAAGGTAGCAAGTAGCAAAAGTTAGAACAAACCGTATTGCAATGCTTAGACATAAGTCCTAGGGTCCGTACTTTCGCTAGTGCTTTCTCAAAAATGCTAATATAATTGGATCATATAACCATCCCTCAATGTGCGATGAAGAATCACTCCGAAGTTCCAATCTAGTGGAGAACATAGGAAGAAATTGTTTGTAGGGTATGAAACCACCTCAAAGCTATTCTTTCCGATTGATCTATCCTAAAGTTTGTACTAAAATAACACCAAGCTATTCTTTCCGATCGATTTATCCAAGAGTTCGAACTAAAATAACACCATATGATACACATCAACCAACTCTAATGTCACCTAGATACTCCAATGTCACCGCGAGTATCCGTGAGTTGACTATACGATATGCATCAAACAATTTTAGATTCATAATACTCAATCCAACACAAAGAAACTCAAAGAGTGCCCCAAGATTTCTACCGGAGAAACAAATATGAGAACGTGTATCAACCCTAGATTACCCCAATGTCACCTCGGGAATCCATGAGTTGAGTGCCAAAACACACATCAAGTGAATCAATATGATACCCCATTGTCACCATGGGTAATCATAGCAAGACATACATCAAGTGTTCTCAAATCCATAAAATTATTCAATCCAATAACAATGAGATCTCAAAGGGAAAACTCAATTCATCACAAAAAGATAGAGAGGGGAAAACACCATATGATCCAACTATATTAACAAAGCTCGCGATACATCAAGACCGTGCCAACTCAAGAACACGAGAGAGAGAGATTAAACACATAGCTACCAGTACAAACCCTCAGCCCCGAGGTTGGACTACTCCCTCCTCATCATGGTGGCCGCCAGGATGATGAAGATGGCCTCCAATGATGATTTCCCCCTCTGGCAGGGTGATGGAACATGATCTAGATTGTTTTTTCGTGGCTACAGAGGCTTGCGGCGGTGTAACTTCTGATCTAGGGTTATTTGTAACACCCATAATGCGGCTATATCTCTCACGTGTCGGGGCACGAATTAGAGGCATAGCCGCATGGTAGTTTCGTCACAAGAGGGGTAATCTTCACACAATCCCATGTACTGAATAGAAAAGGGTAAAGAGTTGGCTTACAATCGCCACTGCACACAATACATGAATAATCCATACATCATCCAAAGTACAATCAAAGGTCCGAGTACGGAACCAAAATAAAGGAAGACAACCCCAAATGCTAGATCCCCGATCGTACCAACTGGGCACCCCTACCGATCATTCGAAAAAGACACAAAATAACGACTAAGATCTTCATCGATGATGAGGACACCAATACCATTGTTACACCCACATCCCCTACTGTTATACATACTGGACCAATTACTAGAGCTCGCGCATGCCAATTGAATTATCAGGTACTTTCGTTTCTTGGTAACGATTCTAATGTTCATAAGAATATGATGTTGCCTAAATTGGATACATTTGTTTTGCTTACAAATGAAGGGCCTAGCTTGGACAAGAAAGATGAACCTTGGAGCAAGTTCAAGCATGGAGATGATGGCATGCGCAAGGGGAACAAGAACAGAGTTACAAGTGATGATTCCAGGACTTTGAAGCCACCATAATGAGTGCATGAAGCCTTCGACAAAATATACAAGATGCCACTTCATAAATTTCGTCCAGAGGCTATTTTAGGTGTTGCGTCACCTTATTATTGGGCCAGGACCATGTATTTTCGAAGTACTTAAGTATAGGCTGTTTTTAGAGTCCGTATGTGTGGGGAAACAAGAGTTAGGGTTGGTTTCGGACCCCTCCACCAAGGGCCACGAAATTCCCCCTCTCTCCTCCATATATACAGCCCTTAGGGCATCGTTTAGACTTTGGGTTTTGTTTAGACTAAAAGTTCACCATAGCTGCAACTTCGCATACTTCATTTGTGTCCAACGACCAGACCAAGACGTCACAGAACCCCGCCTTGATCAATAAAGCTTTCATCTTATATTCGCAATATCCAGATTGCAATCTCAGTTTCTTGCTTGTTCTTTGGTTTCCTGCAGGAAACAGACCTTCGTGGTCAGGTTGATCGTGCTCCGGCGTGGTCAATAACCTCTCGGAGTTGGTTTAGCGATTGCTAAGGCGCGACGTCCTCGCATGTTCGTAGTCGGATCGTCAAAGTCGACTTCCTCCAAAACGATAGCCACCATCTCATCGAAAGACGGGACACCTTTGCCTCTATCAAGTGGTATCCGATTTTTAGGTTTCTCGGTGAGATTTTACAGTTTTCCATGGTTTAGATCGAGTCTGTTCTTCGTACCTACAGTCCATGAAAAAAAAGACAAAAAATTAGGGTTAGTTCATCATATCTGAACCAATCTGAGCCTTTGCATAGTCTTTTTAGAGTTTTCCTTTGTTGAATTTGCGGTTGCATCGTCGTGTCGATTTGCTGGTCTTAGTGTCTAGTCCCTTAGAGTTTCGAGTTCTGTTCACAGGTTGTTACGCCGCCGCCACACCATCGTCATGATCATTGCCATATACCACCACCCAACCATATACATCGCCGCTGCCATAAACAACCACCAATCCGAGTCCACATGTACCATCGCCATATACAGCCACCAATCCGAGTCCGCATATACCATCGCCATATACCACCACCAGTCCGAGTTCCACCAGATTCATCACCGCCAACAGTCCGAGTTCCACCAGATTTATCTCCGCTACCAGTCCTAGTCCGAGTCCAGTATTTGTTGCTTTATTTTCGAGTTCCAGATCATGCGATACTTCGAGTCGTGACAGAGTAGGTCTCCTGAGATTCCGTGCTACCCGTAGAAGAAAAATAGTTCCAAACTAAAAAAAAATTGGTTACGTGAAGCGCCGTGATTTTGTAGACTTTTTCGAAAAAACGTTTGTTGCGGAGCAAAAAAAGAGAGGAAAAAAGTGCAAAAAAAGTGAAAAAGAAAGAAAAAAAAGAAAAAACAATCAGAGAGTGCTCCTCCCTTGTTTACGTGAAGCGCCGTGATTTTGTTAGCATTCTAGGCTCGCGTCTCTAGCACGGTCTAGCCTAGGACCAGCACAGTACCGTCGTTGAGCGTTTATTCAACATTGCATCTCTGAATTGATTATTACTGACCCTTTTTGCTACCATATTATAAGCCTTCCCAGCTCCACATACATCTACGTCGTGCGTTTGACTCTCCCTGGTAATCTCTCTATCCAAGCTTTGTGAAAGTTATTTGTCCCTAGGCATCGACAACTAGACCAGTAATCACTATTGCAATTTTATATGAGGGAGAGGCATAAGCTAACATACTTTCTCTACTTGGATCATATGCACTTATGATTGGAACTCTAGCAAGCTTCCGCAACTACTAAAGATCATTAAGGTAAAACCCAACCATAGCATTAAAGCATCAAGTCCTCTTTATCCCATACGCAACAACCCCCTTACTCGGGTTTGTGTTTCAGTCACTCTCGCAACCCACTATAAGCGAATCATGAACGTATTGCAACACCCTACAATGGGGATACCTCACGCTTGCGCGACCCGGAGAGCACCATAGGACAGCACCAATAATAAAACATGCAACTCAAACCAATCTTGATCATCAAATAGCCCATAGGACAAAACGGATCTACTCAAACATCATAGGATAGCCATACATCATTGGGCGTTGAGCACCATGTTTAAGTAGAGATTACAGCGGGTAAGAAAGAGGTTACACCGCTACATAGAGGGGGGAAGATTTGGTGATGATGACGATGAAGTTGTTGGTGAAGATTGCGGTGATGATGATGGCCCCCGGTGCCACCGGAAGCGAGGGGGGAGAGCCCCCCTCCGTCTTCTTCTTCCTTGACCTCCTCCCTAGAAGGGAGAAGGGTTTACCCTCTGGTCCATGGCCTCCATGGCACGGGAGGGGAGAGAGCCCCTCCGAGATTGGATTTGTCTCTCTGTCTCTCTCTATTTCTGCGTTCTCAGATTCTACCCTTTCACCGTTTCTTATATTCCCGGAGATCCCTAGATCCGATTGGGCTGAAATTTTAACACAATCTCTATCTGGATATTAGCTTTCTTGCGGCGAAAGAAGGGCATCAACCGCCTTACGGGGTGGCCACGAGGGTCAGGGGTGCGCCTGCCCCCCTGCCTCGTGGGCCCCTTGAGCGTCGTCTCGCGTTGATTTCACTTCCCAAAATTCACATATATTCCAAAAAAAATCTCCGTCAGTTTTTATCCCATTTGGACTCCGTTTGATATGGATATTCTATGAAACAAAAAAACATGAAACAAACAGGAACTAACACTGGGCACTGGATCTATATGTTAGTCCCAAATATAGTATAAAAAGTTGCCAAAAGTATATGAAAGTTGTAGAATATTGGCATGGAACAATAAAAAATTATAGATACGACAGAGACGTATGAGCATCCCCAAGCTTAATTCCTGCTCGTCCTCGAGTAGGTAAATGATAAAAAAGATAATTTTTGATGTGGAATGCCACCTAGCATAATCTTGATCAGATATCTAATCATGGCATGAATATTAAGACACGAGTGATTCAAAGCAATAGACTATCATTTGACATAAAAGCAATAATACTTCAAGCCTACTAATAAAGCAATCATGTCTTTTCAAAATAACATGGCCAAAGAAAGTTATCCCTACAAAATCATATAGTCTGGCTATGCTCCATCTTCACCACACAAAATATTCACATCATGCACAACCCCGATGACAAGCCAAGCAATTGTTTCATACTTTTGATGTTCTCAAAACTTTTCAACTTACACGCAATACATGAGTGTCAGCAATGGACATAGCACTATAGGTGGAATAGAATATGATGGTGGAGGTTGTGTGGAGAAGACAAAAAGGGAGAAAGTCTCACATCGACGCGGCTAATCAATGGGCTATGGAGATGCCCATCAATTGATGTCAATGTGAGGAGTTGGGATTGCCATGCAACGGATGCACTAGAGCTATAAGTATATGAAAGCTCAAACTGAAACTAAGTGGGTGTGCATCCAACTTGCTTGCTCATGAAGACCTAGGGCATTTGAGGAAGCCCATCGTTGAAATATACAAGCCAAGTTCTATAATGAAAATTCCCACTAGTATATGAAAGTGATAACTCAAGAGACTCTCAATATGAAGAACATGGTGCTACTTTGAAGCACAAGTGTGGTACAAGGATAGTAGCATTGCCCCCTTTTCTTTTCTTTTCTTTTTTTCTTTTTTTTGGTGGGCTTCTTTGGCCCCCCTTTTTTAGGCTTCTTTGGCCTCTTTTTTTTGGGGGCTGATAGAGGCGAGGGTCCCGATCTTTCGATGAGATGATAACTATCGATTTGGTGGAGACGACTTTGACGACCGACTACAAACGTGCACGACGTTGCGCCTTAGCAATCGCTGAACCAATCTCCTGAGGTTACTGACGATGCCGGAAGCACGGACAGCCTGACCACGAAGGTCTATTCCTGCAAGCAATTGAAGAACGATCAAGAATATGATAAAGCAATCTAAATATTGCAAATATATATGAGGTATTGATAATGGTGGGGATCCGTAATCGGTCTTGGTCTGGTCGTTGGACACAAACGAAGTACACGAAGTTGCAATGGCTAACTTTTAACTAAACAAATCCCCAAAGTCTAAACGACGCCCTAAGGGCTGTATATATGGAGGAAGAGAGGGGAATTTCGTGGCCCTTGAGGGTGGGGTCCGAAACCAACCCTAACTCTTGTTTCCCCACACATACGGACTCTAAAAATAGCCTATACTTAAGTATTTCGAAATTACATGGGTCTGGCCCATTAATAAGGTGACGCAGCACCTAGAATAGCCTATGGACGAATATTATGAAGTGGCATCTTGTATATTTCGTCCATGGCTTCATGCACTCCTTATGGCGGCTTCAAAGTCCTGAAATCATCACTTGTAACTCCGTTCTTGATCCCCTTGCGCATGCCATCAACTTCATGAGTGTTCTTGCTCCAATGTTCATCCTTCTCCAAGCTAGGCCCTTCATTTGAAAGCAAAACAAATGTATCCAATTTAGGCAGCATCATAATCTCATGAACATTAGAATCATTAGCAAGAAACGAAAGTACCTGGTAATTTAATTGGCGTGCGCGAGCTCTAGTAATTGGTCCAGTATATGTAACAGTAGGGGCTGTGGGTGTAACAATGGTATTGATGTCCTCATCAGGGGCAATGCTCTAATAATGATGATCATCACACTTTTATTTACTTACCACTCGATATTACAACTCAATACTAGAACAAAGATATGACTCTATATGAATGCCTCCGGCAGTGTACCGGGATGTGCAATGATCTAGCGTAGCAATGACATCAAAAAATGGACAAGCCATGAAAACATCATGCTAGCTATCTTACGACCGTGCAAAGCAATATGACGATGAATGCTCAAGTCGTGTATATGATGATGATGGAAGTTGCATGGCAATATATCTCGGAATGGCTATGGAAATGCCATGATAGGTAGGTATGGTGGCTGTTTTGAGGAGAAGGTATATGGTGGGTTTATGGTACCGACGAAAGTTGCACGATACTAGAGAGGCTAGCAATGATGGAAGGGTGAGAGTGCGTATAATCCATGGACTCAACATTAGTCATAAAGAACTCACATACTTATTGCAAAAGTTTATTAGCCCTTGAAGCAAAGTACTACTACGCATGCCCCTAGGGGGGTAGATTGGTAGGAAAAGGCCATCGCTCGTCCCCGACCGCCACTCATAAGGAAAACAATATATAAATACCTCATGCTCCGACTTCGTTACATAAAGGTTCACCATACGTGCATGGTTCGGGAATCACAAACCTCAACACAAGCATTTCTACAATCCACAACTACCCACTAGCATGACTCTAATATCACCATCTTTATATCGCAAAACTATTGCAAGGAATCAAACATATCATATTCAGTGATCTACAAGTTTTATATAGGATTTTATGACTAACCATGTGAATGACCAATTCCTGTCATCTCTCTAAATAGATATAAGTGAAGCAAGAGAGTTTAATTCTGTCTTCAAAAGATATGCCCACACTCTAACAAATATAAGTGAAGCAAAAGAGCAATCTCCAAATGGCGGTTTTCTATGTAAAGAGACACAGGCAATCCAAACTTCAAATGATATAAGTGAAGCACATGAAGCATTCTATAAGCCATACTCAAAAGTTATAAGTGAAGTGCACAGGGCATTCTGTAAATCAACCAAGGACTATCTCATACCAGCATGGTGCATAAAAGAAAAATGAAAACTAAATGCAAAAGACGCTCCAAGATTGCACATATCGCATGAACGAAACGAATCCGAAAACATACCGATACTTGTTGAAGAAAGAGGGGATGTGAAAGTGCGTTATATCGACTAGAGGGGGGGTGAATAGGCAATTTTTATGAAAGTCTTCAAAACGTGGAAGTTATGAAGACAAACAGTAGAGATATGCCTATTACTATGCAGCGGAAGTTAGACTACACTAGGCAAGCCATGGTCAAGTATCAACAGAGTGAAAGCACAGTGACAAATAGCTGTAGTGTAATTAGGATCAGGTAGGAAGATACTATGAAGCCAAACAGATCATACACTCGCGTTGTGAAGACAAAAGATAGAACAGACACGCAATGACTTCACAATGAGTGATCAGTAAGTAAAAGGAAGTGAAGATGAAACCAGTGACTCGTTGAAGACAATGATGTGTTGGACAAGTTCCAGTTGCTGTGACAACTGTACGTCTGGTTGGAGCGGCTAGGTATTTAAACCTTAGGACACACAGTCCCGGACACCCAGTCCTGAACACGCAGCTTAGGACACCAAGTCCTCACCGTATTCTCCTTGAGCTAAGGTCACATAGTCCTCGCCCAATCACTCTGGTAAGTCTTCAAGGTAGACTCGCAAACCTTCACAGACTTCGTTCACTGGCAATCCACAATGTCTCTTGGATGCTCTGAACGCGACGCCTAACCGTCTAGGGATGCACAGTCCTCAAGTGTAATAAGTCTTCAGATCACACAGACAAGAAGACTTAAGTGATGCCCAATGTTCTCTGGCTCTGGGTGGTTAGGGCTTTATCCTCGCAAGGAATTCTCTCTCTCAAAGGCTTCGAGGTGGGTTGCTCTCAAACGACAAAAGCCGTGCACTGAAATCTGAGCAGCCAACCATTTATGGTTGTAGGGGGTGGGCTATTTATAGCCACTTGGCAACCCGACCTGATTTGTCCGAAATGACCTTGGGTCACCAAGGAACTGACACGTGTCTCAACGGTCAGATTTCAAACTCTCATGGCAACTTTACTTGGGCTACAAGCAAAGCTGACTTGTCCGGCTCTGGACAAGATTCGCTCTCATTGTCTTCACTCAAAGACATAGGTTTTTGGTTTAGGCATCACTTTAGTCATTCTGACTGGTTCTCCTGGACCCCACTTAACAGTACGGTGGTTCCTATGACTCAACACAAGAGAAAAAGAACTACGAAATATCTAAGTCTTCGAGATCCATAGGCTTCATAACGTGTCTTCTTTTGTCATACTCTTCAATGTGAATATCTTCATATATCACCTTTGACTTCAATGTCTTCATACATTTTTAGGGGTCATCTCTGGTAGTAAAACCGAATCAATGAGGGACTTCTACCTGTGTTATCCTACAATTCTCACAAACACATTAGTCCCTCAACTAGGTTTGTCGTCAATACTCCAAAACCAACTAGGGGTGGCACTAGATGCACTTACAATCTCCCCCTTTTTGGTGATTGATGACAAACTAGTTGAAGTTTTCAACGGGGAATATAGTCTGTGAACTTGTAAAGGATAACGAATTGTCTTCATAAGTTGCAAGGGCTCCCCCTGAAGATGTGCATATAAGTTAATTTGCTTTTGGAATGCAAATGCACATGGCAGGTTGTACTTGTGGAGATCCACTTCAGCTTATGATGACAATCCACTATGCATGTTAAAGTATATGAAGATAATGACATGCATAATGGAAAATGGACGTCTGCAGAATGAGATAGGTGCGGAATTTATCGTCGCATAACAGGGTGGCAAACAAGTAGCAGACGACCATCTGGTTTAAGTGTTACAACTCATAAGAACCAAATGTAGCAAAAAAACGAGAGTTGTAAGCATGAAGCAAAATATAAGGCACCCGCCCATATGAACCCGCTTGAAGACTATCAATCTCATATGCTTCTCCCCCTTTTGTCAGTAATGACCAAAAAGGTTTGAAGACATAGAGCCTCTACTCGTTCCCATGAGGAGTAGATGAAGTAGCAGGGTTGTTGGCGTTGTTTGGCAGTGCAGAAGAGCTTGGAGGTGCTGAAGCAGGTGGCGGTGAGGTAGCATCGTCTTCTTCATCAATGATTCTGGCAGTGACTGTGGCAGCAGAGGAAGAAAACTCAGAGTCTTCAAGAGATGGAGTCCCCAGCAGCACAGCTCTTCGAGGAGGTGTGGAGTCAAACTTGAATCTCTCAGTGAAGCCATCCTCTTGAAGATCAGCTTCAGAAAGCATCATCGTTAGCCCTTTCCATGTGCGGTGACAGGTTTCATGGGCAACGAAAGCGTTCTTGGTGGCAAGATTGCGGATGTGATTTACATCCACCAAGAGGCTCTTCATTTGTCTCTTCAACCAGTCATGATGCCTATCCTGCTTTTGATGAAGGGCCACAAGAAGCTCTCGGTCGTTGAGAACACGAGTGCGCTTCTTGGGTCTTGAAGCAGTGGCACTGTCAGTGGCTTCAGTTGAAGCAGGGTGTGGTGCACGTGTAGTGCCAGCCAAAGGATACACCCTGGAGATGGCTTCAACACCTTCAACGTTCTGAGTGAAGCTCTGGTGTTCTGCATTCTGAAGACTCAAAGGTTGCTTGGCAGGCTCAGGATATATAGCTTCAGCAGAGGTATCCACATCTGGCAAGAAGATCCGATGGTTGCGGGCTGAGGGCTGATATGAGATCACAGAGTGAAGCTTGATCAGTCTCATTACCCAAGGAGCATAGAACTTCAAACCAAGTAAATCTGAGCCTGATGCAGCAAGTTGGCGTATGAAGAAGTCCTGTGCATTGAAGCATTTGCCATGAAGGATACAAAATATCAGAGTCTTCATTGCACCCTCGATCTTGGCATTTGGAGAGTGCCCTTTGATAGGCCAGAGAGTCCGCCGGATAATGTGATAGATGGTTCTGGGCAGGTACTCAAAGTCTTCAACGAAGAACTCTGTTGGATAAGGAGCATCGTGGGGCAATGGCTTCATCATGGAGAGCATCTGACTCATATTCGGTTCAGGCCTCTGGAATATGCTCTCAAGAGCTTCAGTGTGTAGTGGACAGCCTTCCTCGAAGAATTCTCCAGGAGTGGGCAGGCCGGTGAGCTCAATGATGTCAAATGCATTGGCTTCGTGATGGACATTGCCGGTCATCCACTCCAGGGCCCAAGTCTTCGGATCTCTGTTGTATCCTTTGATGTGGAGGGTGGCATAAAATTGCAGCAGAAGCTCTTCATTCCAGTGCTCTTCATCAGTTACAAACTGCAGCAGACCCACTTGCTTGAAGCAATCCAACGCTTCCTCTAAACAGGGCAGACCAGCAATGGCTTCAACATCAAGGCGCTTGTGCGGGAAGATGCGACCTTGGTTGTATAGGATGCATGAATAGTAGCTGAGCTGAGGATAGCTTCAGAACCTATCTGATGAAATCCTTTCCCTTGAATAGGGGTTCTTGGAGCTGTTGAAGAACGTATTATCTGCCTTGAAGCTATTGATGTTAAAGGAGCCAGGTGCTGATGCAGGACCTGGGAACCTCGGCAGCCTTGGGACTGGCTTCTGGACATGAGGCCTGTGCTCAACATGGTAATCAAATTGAGGACCTGCAGCAGACTCAGGAACAGAAGTGTTTGGATCAGTAGCTTCGCTGTCTTCTGAAGCTTTTGGTGGGGAGGGCTCCACATTGGCTTCTGTGTTGGTTGTGGCAGCCTCAATATTTTCAGCCTCCGCTTAACTAGCTGGAGGGTCGGTCACAAGCACGTTCTCCTGGAGAACTACTTCTTGGTGGAGCATAGGAGTGGGCTCTTGTGGTGCTTCTTCTGCGGCTGATGCAGCCGGAATGTCTTCAGCATAGACTTGAGGCCTTGGACCTTTGCGAAGCCTGCGGAATGCAGACGACGCCTGTGGGGTTGGAGTGGGCTGGGCCTCATTGTCTTCTTCCTCTTGAGGGCGATCCGCCCATGAAGCATCCTGTGCAATTGGCGTCAGTGGACGACCAATGCTGATGAGTTCCCTGTGTTCTAATTGAGGAAGGGCTGCATCATCTTCTACATTGTCACGATCACCAATGTCTTCAGCAGCGATGGGATCAGCTGCTGGAATGTCTTCAGGAACAGGAGCCTCTGTGGAAGCAGGCTCATGCACCGTCAGTTGACGTTCTGCGTCAGGGTGAACCATAGAAATAGCTTCAACTATCAAGGGCTCTGTGGGAGCAGCCCGAGATTTCTTGGTCTTTCTCTTTTTCTTGCTGGGGGCAGTAGGAGAGGCTTCAGAGCTTTTCCTCTTCCTGGCTTCAGCCTCAGCAGTTCTTGTCTTCTTGAGCTCTGAAGCTGTTGACCAGCTCTTTGGCTTCGAGCCAGTCGTTGCAGTTGGGAAGACAAGCGGAACTACTTCCTGCCTTGGTGCCTCTTGTTCAGCTGGAACAGTCTTCTTCTTTTTCTTTGCGGCCATCTTAGGGTCGATGCCAGGATGCCCAAGTGCCTTGCGCTTCTCAGCCTCATTGTAGGCTTGCACACATCTGTCCGCTAGAGACTTCATCCGCTCACGTGAACCTTGAGCTTCTGCACGCTTCTTCAGAAAGTTTTCCTTTAGCTCATTCAACATGATCTTTAAGCTCTTCACTTCTTGCACGCTGAGCTTGGCCATATTCTTCTTGAACTGAGCCTTTTCATAATCAATTTTCTGCTTCAGTTCAACAATGCGCTGGGCAATTGCAAGTTCTGAAGCAATAGCGCCTTGGAAGGCGACGCTAAGGCCAACGGGCAGCTGCAGATCTTCGAAGCTGATGTTTGGTGTGGCAAACCATTCATCGATGAAGTTGTGGATGATGGCGACATCAAAGAGAGGCAAATTGTTGAAGATTTCAGCTTCTTCTTTGCTCTTGATGAGCTGCTCGAGAGCGTCATCTCCAAGATCTTCATCACTTGACAGATCAATGGCTTCGCCGCGCAGAATGGCAGCAGCTGTGAGCTCTTTGCCGGAGTGTGGCTGAGGCATCTTGGCGTTCTGGGGCTTGGAGACGTGGGATATGTCTTCAGAGTGCACACTGTCTTCAGGAGGTGCAGTTGCCAATGGCTTCGCCCTTGAGATTTTTGGTGAAGGGGCCGGCTTTGAAGCTTTTGGTTTCTTCGACTGCTTTGGCTTCGGTACAGCAGGAGCTTCATCAGACTCAGAGCCAGCTGGAGGGTCATTCACGACAGTCCCTTGGACTAAGATGCGGGTGATGAGGCCCTCAAGGTTGGCATACGGACCGATGATATTTGGTTCTGCGTCGCGTGTGCCATCTGCCCTTGGAGCTGAGGGACCAGGGTTGAAGTCTAACCCAAATTTCTTCTTGTTCTGCTTCGCTGATTGTTGGGAAAACTGGAAGTTGCGCTTGAACAGATTGTCGTCACTGTGACGACGGATGTGCATCATCAGGCTGTGGCCCACGAACCATGCATGGATAGAAGCTTTGGGCAATAGCTTCATCTCTGGACCTGGGTACAAGGTTCTTGTATAAGATGTCTCCCCACGGTCTTTTGATGGCACTTTTTTCAGCATACTCTTGGGTTGTGAAGCGGTATTTGAACCACTGTTTTGCCCAATAGCGTCGAATCCATTGGATTCGGGTCTTGCGCTGCCCATAATTCTCTTCAGGATCTGTTTTATACATTTCTGCCAGTTCATCAGGCAGATCTTTGGATGTTCCTCCACGTCGCTGTCTGCCCCCCTTCCTTGCTGTTGTTTCTGAAGCCATAAATCTTAACTTGGAAGGCTTCAAGACGTTCAAAGGCTTCAAAGGCTTTCTTTTGCTGGACCAACAGGAACTGGCTTCAGGAGAATTTATGTGATGCTGTAGGAATTCTGCAAATGAATGCAGACTATGAGAACCAAAGGATTCTCCCACGGACATGTACCTGTGATAGCATTAAGGTGCGAGGGAAGGGGAAGAGGTCATATGCATTCTCAGAAGATTTTGAAGATAAATCAGTTTAGAAGACATTGACCTCATCGTGCGAAGACATTCACTCATAGATAAGAAGTTGGTTCCAGATTTGTACGAATCCACAGATCAGTACAAGTGAGGAATCTAACTACTTTTTGAAGCACAAGTGAATATTCTAGGCATGTTATGAGATGCAGTTTGAGAGAGATCTAGTTTGTGTGAGCAGAAACTGCTTGTGGTAGAAAGTGACAGATCAATAGGATCAACTGTGCTGTAAAAAGGCACTTTTATTTACCACACTGAGAACTGCTAGATGGAGCGAGAGATGAGGCCGAGCAGTTCACTCGTCCGTGCCCTAACTTGGCGACGGAGGAGACCTACGGTGACGGCGGAGAGGACGATGTCCGCGGTCGGCGTGAAGACGGCGTCGAAGAGGTTGTGGCAACGAAGCGCTTCGTCGCCGGCGTCGTCGAGAGCTAGCGGTGGCACTAGGGTTCGTGCGAGGGTGGAAGAAGAGATAGTTACCGTTGTGAGTGTGTATTTATGGGCACAAGGGCGGCACTGTGCTATTACACAGGTGCCCCTGGCGATTCACATCTGAGGAACGCGTGGCCATTTTGCGGAAGTTTGGGGTTTGTTCCACGTCCCACGCACGCCTGAATTGTCGGGTGGTCGTTCCTGCTTCTCCGGATTTTATGTGGAGGAATGAGCATTGAAAATGGACTTTATGGTTGTCTCTATATCTTCTACTGACAAGGACGCAGTGAAGACATTCGACAGTTTCAATAGAATGCATATGACTTGGAGAGATAGAGTTTGAGATAGAAAGCATAGAGAAGTTTGGGGTCCGATCACATTCACTTAGTTCAAAAGATTCAACACGAAGACATAGCTATAAGTGAATGTTGTAGAGGACAGAACACTAGCATATATATATATATATATATATATATATATATATATCTATAGTCAACACAGTGAAGATAATCATGGAAATATGTTCGAAGCCAAACCAAATGTGAAGACATTGCAAGGTAACGCCATGAGAGAAACACTTCAAAATAGAACATTTGGTGGTGGCGTTACCCACCGTATAGGAAGTATTAGACCCAGACACGGCGCACAATTATCATGGCGCTCCGAAGTCAATTTCCACATTAATGTATTCACACTTAGAATGTATGTCTTCACTAATTGAAGATATACTTTACTTTGTGTGTTGCACATCTAAGTCATCATATGCATAAGTGTTAGGATGTGTGCCTGATCATAGGACATTTGAGGATTCCAGGATATTTAGCTCACACCGTAACTTGCAAAACCTCTTCTCATCCAAGGGCTTGGTGAAGATATCTGCCAATTGCTCTTCAGTGTTGACGTGTATGATATCAATGTCTTCCTTAACAACATGATCTCTGAGAAAGTGATGATGAATTTCAATGTGCTTTGTCTTCGAGTGCTGAACTGGGTTGTTGGCAATCTTGATGGCGCTTTCGTTGTCACAGTAAAGTGGCACTTGCTTCAGATGAATGCCATAATCCTTGAGTGTTTGCTTCATCCACAGAAGCTGAGCGCAGCAAGATCCAGCAGCAATGTATTCAGATTCAGCAGTGGAGAGAGATACACAGTTCTGCTTCTTTGAAGACCAACATACAAGTGATCGTCCCAGAAAGTGACATGTGCCTGATGTAGACTTGAGATCAACTTTGTCACCAGCATAATCAGCATCCGAGAATCCAACCAAATCAAACTCTGAGCCCTTTGGATACCATAATCCTAGAGTTGGGGTGTGAGCCAAATATCGAAGAATTCGCTTCACAGCTAAGTGATGCGACTCCTTTGGTGCCGCTTGAAATCGAGCACACATGCAAACACTAAGCATAATATCTGGCCTAGATGCACATAAATAAAGTAAAGAACCAATCATGGAGCGGTATACCTTTTGATCGAACTCTTTACCATTGTCGTCAGGACCCAGATGATGTTTGGCTAGCATTGGTGTTGTGAAGCCTTTGCAGTCTTGCATACCGAACTTCTTCAGGCAATCTTTGAGATACTTCTCTTGAGATATGAAGATGCCATTGCGTTGTAGTCGTATTTGAAGACCAAGGAAGAACTTCAGCTCCCCCATCATGGACATCTGATATTGCTCTTGCATCATATATCCAAACTCTTCACTATACTTCTGATTTGTGCAGCCGAAGATAATGTCATCCACATATATTTGGCACACAAACAGTTCACCATCATATGTCTTCATGAAAAGAGTGGGATCTAAGGAACCAGGTATGAAGCCTTTGCTCTTCAGGAAGTATTTGAGTGTGTCATACCAGGCCCTAGGGGCTTGTTTGAGGCCATACAACGCCTTGTTGAGCTTGTATACCATGTTAGGATGTTTTGGATTTTCAAAGCCAGGCGGTTGTGCAACATACACTTCTTCTTCAATCTTGCCATTGAGAAAGGCACTCTTCACATCCATTTGATATAGAAGAATGCTATGATGATTTGCATAGGCCAGCAGTATGCGTATGGCTTCAAGCCTAGCCACAGGAGCAAATGTTTCATCGAAGTCAATGCCTTCCACTTGAGTATATCCTTGAGCAACGAGACGAGCTTTGTTTCTGACAACTTGACCATGTTCATCTTGCTTGTTGCGGTATATCCATTTGGTGCCTATTATATTGTGCTTCCGTGGATCAGGACGCTTAACCAGCTCCCATACATTATTCAGCTCAAACTGTTGAAGCTCTTCTTGCATAGCTTGAATCCATTCAGGTTCCATGAAGGCTTCTTCAACTTTCTTGGGTTCTGAAATTGAGACGAATGCGAAGTGCCCATAGAAATTTGCTAGCTGAGTTGCCCTTGAACGAGTGAGTGGACCAGGTGCATTGATGCTGTCAATTATTCTGTCAATCTGCACTTCATTGGCAACACGAGGATGTACAGGGCGAAGACTTTGCTCTTGCTGATCTGTGTTGTTGTTGGGAGGAATGTCTTCAGGCTGAGCATTGTCTTCATGTTGATCAGGTGCTGAGATGATAAGTTCTTCTTCAGGATGTGCTTCAGAAGGTATAATCTCTCCAGTTCCCATTAGCTTGATTGATTCACTAGCTGGAATTTCATCTAGCACATTTGGAAGTTGCTCTCTTTGTAAACCATTTGTCTCATCAAACCGCACATCCACTGTTTCAACCACTTTGTAATGAAAGATATTGAAGACTCTGTAGGAGTGCGAATCCTTTCCATATCCAAGCATAAAACCCTCATGTGCTTTTGGTGCAAACTTTGAGGTGTGGTGTGGGTCCTTGATCCAGCACCTTGCGCCAAATACTCTGAAGTAACTGACATTTGGCTTCTTGCCAGTTAGGAGTTCATAAGATGTCTTGTTCAGAAGCTTGTGAAGATAAACACGATTGATTGTATGGCATGCAGTGTCAATGGCTTCAGTCCAGAATTTTCTTGGAGTCTTGTATTCATCTAGCATCGTTCTGGCCATCTCAATGAGTGTTTTGTTCTTGCGTTCGACGACGCCATTCTGCTGTGGCGTGTACGGAGCCGATAATTCATGTGTGATGCCCAAGGTATCAAGATATGTATCAAGGCCAGTGTTCTTGAATTCAGTGCCATTGTCACTTCTGATGTGCTTTATCTTGGCGCCGTAATTGTTCATGGCTCGATTGGCGAAGCGTCTGAAGGCATCCTGCACTTCAGTCTTGTAAAGGATTATGTGCACCCAAGTATATCTAGAGTAATCATCAACAATGACAAAGCCATAGAGGCAAGCAGTAGTAGTAAAAGTTGAGTAGTGAGTGGGACCAAAAATATCCATGTGAAGCAGTTCGAAGGGTCGAGTAGTGGTCATGATTGTCTTCGAGGGATGTTTTGCCCTCGTCATCTTCCCTGCTTCACAGGCACCGCATAAGTGATCTTTCTTGAACTTGACGCCCTCGATGCCTATGACATGTTTCTTCTTCGCAAGGGTGTGGAGGTTCCTCATGCCAGCATGCCCAAGCCTCCGATGCCAAAGCCAGCATTCTGAAGCTTTTGCAAGAAGACATACTGCAAGTTGTGGCCCTGCTGAGAAATCTACCACATACAAATCATCTTTCCGATACCCTTCAAACACTAGAGACTTGTCAGATTCCATTAGTACCAGGCAACGATATTTTCCAAATATTACGACCATGTTCAAATCGCAAAGCATTGAGACAGACATTAAGTTGAAACCAAGGGATTCAACAAGCATGACTTTATCCATGTGTTGATCCTTTGATATTGCAACTCTACCTAGACCCAATACCTTACTTTTACCAGTGTCAGCAAATGTGATGTGGCTCTTGTCGGATGGACGTAAGGTTGAGTCCATAAGAAGGCTTCTTTTGCCAGTCATGTGATTTGTACACCCACTGTCAATAATCCATTCTGAAGACTTTGAAGACGCTGGTGTCGTACCCTACAGTGCAGTTAGGGGGATAGGCTTCACGAAGAGAATTGTGAAGCAAAAACATTTGACGAACCAGTGGGTTATGAAAACTTAGATCCAGATTAGGTCTAATAGGGAGAGTAGCATGCGATTCAGGAACGAAGTACATAATGATGCCATTCGGGCATTTTATCTTGCGCCCTACAAGATTTTTAAGGTCCCCAGCAATAGAGTCAGAAGATTTTGGTTTTCTGCTGGAGACCTTTCCCTGCAAAAGAGAGTTAAGCCTTCTTAACCACCCACATCTTCAAGGGTGGCTTAGAAGCAATAAGTCTAAGTGCAGCATCTGAGAATTTTGGCTTTGAAGCCTTAGCAAACAGTCTTGCAGGTGGACAATAGTACTCATAAGAATAAGCAGAATAATTTTTGGTCATATGAACATGACGGTTTGATGAACCGCTCTCATATTCATATGCCTGAGTGTGGTTTCCCTGCAAAACATTTGCGTTAGTGTGACTCAGGCGAGTCCTCTGTTTGTATGAAGCCTTTGGACCGTATGAAGCCTTTGGTCTGAGGTTTGTCTTCTTCAAGTGAGGTGTCATGAAGACATTCACAGGAAGATTTTCCAGACACTTTTTCGGAACCCAGATCTTCTTCATAGGCGGTCCATTCCTGCAGTTAGTACCAATGTACCTGGCAAACACTACACCATTCTGATTTTTAAACAGCACATAGTTTGCATCAAAGGATTCATCAATGATAATGGGGTTAGCACAGGTGAAGCCAGATAAATTGGATGGATCTGCTGAAGGTTCCTTTGCAGCAACCCACTTGGTTTTGGGGTACTGCTCAGGTTTCCAGTAAGAGCCATCTGCATTTATTTTCCTTACGAACCCTACACCCTCTTTCCTAGGGTTTCGGTTCAGAATCTGCTTTTTTAGGACATCACATAGCGTCTGATGCCCTTTAAGGCTTTTGTACATCCCTGTTTCAAGCAATGTCTTCAACCTAGCATTCTCATCAGCAATAGCAGTGGTATCCTCAGCAGAGGGGTTAGTTACCACATCACCAGTTGAAGATATTGCAACAGCAGTAGCAGTGGAACATTCAGCAACAGAAGTAGCATTATCACGCTCAATGCATTTAAGACATGGTGGTTCAAATCCTTCCTGAGCGGAACTGATCTGTTCGGCGCTAAGTGACTCGTTTTCCTTTTGAAGATCTTCATGAGCCACTCTCAATTTCTCAAGTTCTTGCTTCCTTTGAAGATAATCATATGAAATCTTTTCATGAGTTGTTGAGAGAGTATCATGACGATCTTCAAGTTCCTGATACTTAACGTGAAGATTTTTTTATGTCTTCAATTAAGGATTCAGATCGAGTCATTTTAGCACCCAACAGATCATCGCTCCTGTCTAACAGTTTTTGAATATGTTCCATGGCTTTCTGTTGCTCAGTTGCAATTTTAGCAAGTGTTTTGTAACTGGGTTTTGAATCACAATCAGAGTCATCGTCACTAGATGTTTGATAGTGAGTAGTGCGTTTGTTTACCTTGGCACCGCGTGCCATGAAGCAGTAGGTAGGAGTGAAGTAGTCCTTGTTATTTGCATCGGTGTCGGTGATGAAGTCATTGTCTTTAGTGTTGAAGATGGACTTGGCGACGTATGCTGTAGCCAGACTTGCAATGCCAGAATCAGACTCCTCCTCAGACTCCACCTCTGCCTCCTCAGAAGCAAACTCCTCCTCTGAATCCATTTCCTTGCCAACGAACGCACGAGCCTTGCCAGATGAGCCCTTCTTGTGTGATGAAGACTTTGAGGAAGACTTGGAAGAAGACTTTGTGTATTTCTTCTTCTTCTTGTCGTCTGAGTCATATTCCTTGCTCTTCTTCTTCTTTCTGTTCTCATTGTCCCACTGTGGACACTCAGAGATGAAGTGTCCAGTTTTCTTGCACTTGTGGCATGTTTTCTTCTTGTAGTCATGAGCAGAAGCTTCATCATTCCTTGAGCTTGATCGTGAAGACTTTCTGAAGCCTTTCTTCTTGGTGAATTTTTGGAACTTCTTTACTAGCATTGCAAGTTCCCTTCCAATGTCTTTAGGATCATCAGAACTGCTGTCAGATTCTTCTTCAGATGAGGAAACAGCTTTTGCCTTCAAGGCACGAGTTCGCCCATAGTTTGGACCATAGATATCTCTTTTCTCAGAAAGCTGAAACTCATGTGTGTTGAGCCTCTCAAGTATGTCAGATGGATCGAGTGTCTTGAAATCAGGACGTTCTTGAATCATCAGGGCTAGGATGTCAAACGAACTATCAAGTGATCTCAGCAGCGTCTTGATGACTTCATGTTTGGTGATCTCAGTAGCGCCGAGGGCTTGAAGCTCATTTGTGATGTCAGTGCGTCTGTCAAATGTGTGCTGGACATTCTCATTGTCATTTTGCTTGAAGCGGTTGAAGAGATTGCGAAGGACACTGATTCTTTGATCTCTCTGGGTTGAGATGCCTTCATTGACCTTGGAGAGCCAGTCCCAGACCAGCTTGGATGTCTTCAAAGCACTCACACGGCCATACTGTCCTTTGGTCAGATGACCACAGATGATGTTCTTGGCAGTAGAGTCCAGTTGAACGAATTTCTTGACATCAGCAGCAGTGACACCTTCTCCAGCCTTGGGAACGCCGTTCTCGACGACATACCATAGGTCGACGTCGACGTCAATGGCTTCAAGATGCATACGCATCTTATTCTTCCAGTAGGGATATTCAGTTCCATCGAAGACGGGGCACGCAGCGGAGACTTTGATTATCCCTGTAGTCGACATAGCTAAAACTCCAGGTGGTTAAACCGAATCACACAGAACAAGGGAGCACCTTGCTCTGATACCAATTGAAAGTGCGTTATATCGACTAGAGGGGGGGTGAATAGGTGATTTTTATGAAAGTCTTCAAAATGTGGGAGTTATGAAGAAAAACAGTAGAGATATGCCTATTACTATGCAGTGGAAGTTAGACTACACTAGGCAAGCCATGGTCAAGTATCAACAGAGTGAAAGCACAGTGACAAATAGCTGCAGTGTAATTAGGATCAGGTAGGAAGATACTATGAAGCCAAACAGATCATACACTCGCGTTGTGAAGGCAAAAGATAGAACAGACACGCAATGACTTCACAATGAGTGATCAGTAAGTAAAAGGAAGTGAAGATGAAACCAGTGACTCGTTGAAGACAATGATGTGTTGGACCAGTTCCAGTTGCTGTGACAACTGTACATCTGGTTGGAGCGGCTAGGTATTTAAACCTTAGGACACACAGTCCCGGACACCCAGTCCTGAACACGCAGCTCAGGACACCAAGTCCTCACCGTATTCTCCTTGAGCTAAGGTCACATAGTCCTCGCCCAATCACTCTGGTAAGTCTTCAAGGTAGACTCCCAAACCTTCACAGACTTCGTTCACTTGCAATCCACAATGTCTCTTGGATGCTCTGAACGCGACGCCTAACCGTCTGGGGATGCACAGTCCTCAAGTGTAATAAGTCTTCAGATCACACAGACAAGAAGACTTAAGTGATGCCCGATGTTCTCTGGCTCTGGGTGGTTAGGGATTTATCCTCGCAAGGAATTCTCTCTCTCAAAGGCTTCGAGGTGGGTTGCTCTCAAACGACAAAAGCCGTGCACTGAAATCTGAGCAGCCAACCGTTTATGGTTGTAGGGGGTGGGCTATTTATAGCCACTTGGCAACCCGACCTGATTTGTCCGAAATGACCCTGGGTCACTAAGGAACTGACATGTGTCTCAACGGTCATATTTCAAACTCTCATGGCAACTTTACTTGGGCTACAAGCAAAGCTGACTTGTCCGGCTCTGGACAAGATTCGCTCTCATTGTCTTCACTCAAAGACATAGGTTTTTGGTTTAGGCATCACTTCAGTCATTCTGACTGGTTCTCCTGGACCCCACTTAACAGTACGGTGGTTCCTATGACTCAACACAAGAGAAAAAGAACTACGAAAGATCTAAGTCTTCGAGCTCCATAGGCTTCATAACGTGTCTTCTTTTGTCATAGTCTTCAATGTGAATATCTTCATATACCACCTTTGACTTCAATGTCTTCATACATTTTTAGGGGTCATCTCTGGTAGTAAAACCGAATCAAAGAGGGACTTCTACCTGTGTTATCCTGCAATTCTCACAAACACATTAGTCCCTCAACTAGGTTTGTCGTCAATACTCCAAAACCAACTAGGGGTGGCACTAGATGCACTTACAGGATGCCTTCCGGGGCATCCCCAAGCTTAGACGCTTGAGTCTCCTTGAATATTTACTTGGGGTGCCTCGAGCATCCCCAAGCTTGAGCTCTTGCCTCTCTTCCTTCTTCTCACATCGAGACCTTCTCGATCATCGAACACTTCATCCACACAAAACTTCAACAGAAAACTCGGTAAGATCCGTTAGTATAATAAAGCAAATCACTACTCTATGTACTGTTGCAAACCAATTCATAATTTTTTTGGCATTGTGTCTACAGTAGTATAACTTTTCCATGGCTTAATCCACTGATATAAATTGATAGTTTCATCAAAACAAGCAAACTATGCATCAAAAATAGAATCTGTCTAGAACAGAACAGTCTGTAATAATCTGAACATTCACCATACTAATGGTACATGAAAAATTCTACCAAAATTAGGAAACATAAACAATTTGTGTAGAAAGACAGTGCAGAAAGAATCAGAACCATTTGGCATTCCAACTAAAAATGTAAAATCGCGCACTACAGCCAAAGTTTCTGTCCTGCACCGTACAAACCATCAAGCAAATGTAAACATCCTAAAGGCAAACCTTGGCACATTATTTTTTGTAATACAATGGAATTGTACAAGGGGATAATTATTTTTATTGAAAAGTTTTTGTAATCAAGATTCACAAAGTTTCCCTGAGCATGAACAAAGTTCAAGGAGCTCTCCCACTTTAACAATGCTTGTCTTTCTCACTTTCCTTTTTGAAAAAGTTTTGGGTTCCCCTCTTTATTTTTGTTTTTTAACTATATGAAAGCACTCAACAGAAATAAATGACTCTCTAAAACTTCCGGGTTGTCTCCCTGGCAGCGCTTTCTTTAAATCCATTAAGCTAGGCATATAGTGCTCAAGTAATGGATCCACCCGGATCCCAAGGTATATCAAAGCCAATTTTGATTAACAATGATTTGCAATTTAGTAGTGAGCAGAAAGTAACATATATCATGCAATGACGAAGTCTAACTCTCTTCATATGGATCGGCATGTCATAAAAGAACAGTCCATGCACACATAGTAAAGGCCAATGCATAGTATAAACAATTTCTCGCAATTTTATCATGTTGGAGAGATAGAGAGGTGGAGATATAGTTCCTCTCTCATAATAATTGCAACTAGGAGCAGAAAGCACATACATATTATATTCATCAAAATCATCATGTGTAATAGTAAAAGGCAACCCATCAATATAATCCTTAATAAGAGCAAACTTCTCCCGTATAGTATAATCGGGAGAATTCAAAAAGATAATAGGACTATCATGCGTGGGTGCAATAGCAACAATTTCATGCTTAACATAAGGAACTATAGCAAGTTCATCTCCATAAGCATAATTAATATTGGCATCTTGGCCACAAGCATAGCAAGCATCATCAAAAAGGGATATTTCAAAAGAATCAACGGGATCATAACAATCATCATAGCAATCATCCTTCGGTAAGCACTAAGGGAAATTAAACAATGTATGAGTCAAAGAGTTACTCTCATTAGAAGGTGGGAACGGGTAGCTAATCCGCTCTTCCTCCTTTTGCTCTTCGCTCTCCTCCTCATCTTTTTCATCCAATGAGCTCACAGTTTCATCAATTTCTTCTTCCATAGACTCCTGGAAAATATTAGTCTCTTCTTGGACAGCGGGGTAGTCCTCAATATATGGTTCAACATAGGCATTAGAATTATAATTATCATAGCAATATTTATGTATGTCAAAATTTTCAGATTTGTAAAGAGTGGCATCATACATTTCAATCAAAGAAGCAATTTCATAAGCACCCTTAAAAGTAACAAATTCTTCAGTTTGTTGAACATCATAGTAACTATAAACACCCTTAGCATACGAAGACATGATTCCATTATCACTAAACTCACATTGACAGGGAAGGTGTTTCTTAGGGTTTTCAGAACAACAGGTAAAATCATATATTTCGCATAAATTCCAAGCATAGCATTGCAAACGATGAATTTGACCCAGTAAATTTTTCCCTTTTTCAGATATTCAGTGTTGCACATAACAAACATGCTCATCTAAGGATTTTCCCTCAACTAAGCTAGTTGGGGTTTCAACACGAGCACATAGGGATCGAAGATGATCCAAGTAATAAGCTTCAGCAGTGTGATAGATTTTGAGTGGTTCTTCAATCATTGGTTTAGTAGGTACAACTAATTTTTTTGGTATTTTGCGTTTCCTACCCATAACTAAAGATAGAAATCAACTAAGAACAGCAAATAAAAATTACTTAGTGATAAAGCAAACAAGCACACACGAGAATATTCACCCCACACTATTGCTCCCCGGCAACGGCGCCAGAAAAAAGGTCTTGATAACCCACAAGTATAGGGGATCGCAACAGTTTTCGATAAGTAAGAGTGTCGAACCCAACGAGGAGCTAAAGGTAGAACAAGTATTCCCTTAAGTTTTATCGACCACCGATACAACTCTACGCACGCTTGACGTTCGCTTTACCTAGAACAAGTATGAAACTAGAAGTACTTTGTAGGTGTTGTAGGATAGGTTTTCTAGAATATAAAGAGCACGTAAATAAAAGGTAGGGGCTGTTTAGATAAAGACACAACTAAATTAGTTTTAGTAGATAGCTTGTTGTTACGAGAAAGTTATTTGTCCCTAGGCAATTTATAACTAGACCGGTAAACATTATTGCAATTTTATATGAGGGAGAGGCATAAGCTAACATACTTTCTCTACTTGGATCATATGCACTTTGATTGGAACTCTAGCAAGCATCCGCAACTACTAAAGATCATTAAGGTAAAACCCAACCATAGCATTAAAGCATTAAGTCCTCTTTATCCCATACGCAACAACCCCCTTACTCGGGTTTGTGTTTCAGTCACTCACGCAACCCACTATAAGCAAATCATGAATGTATTGCAACACCCTACAGCGGGGATCCCTCACGCTTGCGCGACACGGAGAGCACCATAGGACAGCACCAATAATAAAACATGCAACTCAAACCAATCTTGATCATCAAATAGCCCATAGGACAAAATAGATCTACTCAAACATCATAGGATAGCCATACATCATTGGGAAATAATATATAGCATTGAGAACCATGTTTAAGTAGAGATTATAGCGGGTAAGAGATAGGTTACACCGCTGCATAGAGGGGGGAAGAGTTGGTGATGATGACAATGAAGTTGTTGGTGAAGATTGCGGTGATGATGATGGCCCCTGGTGGCACTCCGGTGCCACCGGAAGCGAGGGGGGGAGAGCCCCCTCCTTCTTCTTCTTCCTTGACCTCCTCCCTAGATGGGAGAAGGGTTTCCACTCTAGTCCATGGCCTCCATGGCCCGGGAGGGGCGAGAGCCCCTCCAAGATTGGATCTGTCTCTCTGTCTCTCTCTGTTTCTGCCTTCTCAGATTCTACCCTTTAACCGTTTCTTATATCCTCGGAGATCCGTAACTCCGATTGGGCTGAAAGTTTAACACGATCTCTATCCGAATATTAGCTTTCTTGCAGCGAAAGAAGGGCATCAACCGCCTTACGGGGTGGCCATGAGGGTCAGGGGCGCGTCCCCTGCCTCGTGGGCCCCTCGAGCATCGTCTCGCGTTGATTTCACTTCCCAAAATTCACATATGTTCCAAAACAAATCTCCGTCAGTTTTTATCCCGTTTGTACTCCATTTGATATGGATATTCTACGAAACAAAAAAGCATGCAACAAACAGGAACTGGCACTGGGCACTGGATCAATATGTTAGTCCCAAAAATAGTATAAAAAGTTGCCAAAAGTATATGAAAGTTGTAGAATATTGGCATGGAACAATAAAAAATTATAGATACGACAGAGACGTATCAACCTCATGCTCAAAGGATGCACACATCAAATACAACAAAAATGACAAATCACCATGATCTGATAAGTACCAGCAGTTAACATTTTATAGCACTCTTGCAATAATGAAAATGGCATCATAATGTACAATAACATGTATGCAAATGCTACTAACATGAATATCTCAATGAGGCGAACAATTCGACATATCATATGCATGATTCGGAGCACCGAGCACGGAGATACAACATGACGAAGGAGGCATAAAAATATCAGGGAAAAAGGACTTAGAAATATTTCAACCTCAGAGAATCGGGATGGAGCGAGGCAGGATGGAGAGATCCGGATGGCGACGCGGCGTTTGGTTCGATGGATGGGTGGATCTGGTCCACCTTTTCCAGATCCACCGGAGAGGAGACTCCGGCGAGCTTGGGGACGGACGCCGGCGAGCTTCCGGACGAGGGGCATGGGACGACGGAGGAGGTCGGGGCGATGAGGGGCGAGGGCGGCCGGCGAGATTCGGCGCGTGCGGCGGCGAGGTGATGCGGTGGCCGGCGCTGGGCGCGGTCCGGCGGGCGGCGCGCGGCGGGAGACTGGCGGCGAGGTGGCGCGGGTGAGCAGCGACGGCGGTGGCCAGTTGCAGTGGTGCGCGTGCCGGCATGCGGCGAAGGGCGGCGGCGGCGATGGCGGCAGGGATGCGGGGCTCTGGTGGCTGGAGGCGAAGGCGGCGGCGGCGGGATTGGGATCGGGCGGCGGAGAAGCGGGGCTCCGTCAGGCCCGGTTCGGCCCGGTGCGGACCGGATCTGGGCATGGCGGGCCCGTGCGGTGGTGGGCATTGACTAGCGGCACGGTCGGTGACGTGGCGCCCGCAGAGTGGAGGAGGGAGGCGGCGGAGGCGACATGGCGCGACCCGATTGGTCGGAGTGACGTGTCCAGCGGACATGTCCGGCGGTGCGAGGATGAAGATGACTAGGGTTAGACCAAGAATTTTCGGGGAGGGGCACATATTTATAGGTAGATGGAGATATGAGTGTCCAAATGAGGTGCGGTTTTCGCCCACATGATCGTGATCCGACGGCGGAGAACATGGAGATGGTTTGGATGGGTTATTGGGCCGTTTTGGAGGGGTGTTGGGCTGCAACACAAAAGAGGCTTTTGCGGTCACCCGGTTAACTGTTGGAGCATCTAACGGCCTCCAAATGGAACGAAATTTGGCAGGCGGTCTACCGGTGGTGTACCAAGGCCACTTGACAAATCTCGACCCATTCCGGGAACGTTTAACTCCCGCTCACGAAAAGAGACAAGAGAGGTGCGCCGGGTGCATGTGGGAGTGTCGGATTGCGAAACGGACAACGGGGAAAATGCTCGGATGCATGAGACGAACACGTATGCCAATGCGATACACATGCTAACATGATATGAAATGCATGACATGAACAAAACACAAAACGAAAGACAAAACCCAACCACGAAGGAAAATCATATCGCCTCTCTGGAAAAAGGCAAGAGTCGGAATTACAAATATGGAAAGTTGTATTCGGGGTGTTACATTATTTCTGGGGGTTTCTATATATATAGGATTTTTCAGCATTGGAATCACGTGAAGATGGGCCACGAGGATCCCACAAGGTACCAGGGCGAGCCAGTCCCACCTGGCGCGCCCTGGTGCCTTGTGGGGCCCTCATGGCTCTTTTGGCCCTCCCATGAAGCTTCTAGTGCCTCTTTTCTTCCAAAAAATCATCAAAAGGTTTCGCTGCTTTTAGAGAACTTTGCTTTCTGCACAAAAAAACAACACCTGGTAGTTCTGCTGAAAACAACTTTAGTCCAGATTAGTTCCATTTAAATCATATAAAATTGCACCCAAACCATATAAAATTGTTGTAAGGTGGCATGAAAACTTCATAAATTATAGATACGTTGGAGACGTATCAGCATCCCCAAGCTTAATTTCTTCAAATCCTCGAGTAGGTAAATGATAAAAGAAATAATTTATGAAGTGTGAATGCTAGCATAGTGCATACATTTGATCAATGATAATTTAAATCACTTTTCCTAGCATCATAATAACAAATCTTTCTCATAAAACTCATCATGATAAAGTAGCAACTGATAATGGAATTTTTGTTGTGGAATGCTACCTATCATATTCATCATATACTCTTTCTTTGTGGCATGGATATTTGGACTTGAATGATTCAAAGCAATAGTCTATAATTTGACATGAAGACATCAATACTCAAGCATACTAACAAGAAACCATGTCTTTCAAAATATCAACACTGAAGAAAGCTATCCCTAGCCAATTATGCTCAATCATTGATCCATTCATGAAACACACTCAAATATTAGCTACATCCAATGCACAAGTATGGCAATAGTGTTCCCTAGTTGGTGCTTTGTAAGAGAAGATGGATAATCGAAATATAAATAAAAATTGCATAAAAGTAAATAGATAGGCCCTTCGTAGAGGGAAGCAGAGATTTGTAGAGGTGCCAGAGCTCAAAGCTTAAATTGAGCGATAAAATAATCTGAGAGGCATGCTTTTCCTATGAATGAAAACGACTGAGAATTCCCAATACACTCCATGCTAGATACATCATAGGCGGTTCCCAAACATAAAATAAAGTTTATTCCCTTTTCCACCATTCTTTCACAATCCATGGCTAGTGTTGTCGCTTGAACTAGGTCGGTATTTCCCCAAAGAGGAAGGGATGATGCAGCACAGCTACAGTAGGTATTTCCCTCAGTTATGAAACCAAGGTATCAGTCCAGTAGGAGAACCCAGCAACACTATGTAAATGGCACCTGCACACAAAGAGCAAATACTTGCAACCCGACGCGTAAGATGGGTTGTCAATCCCTCCATGGTAAAAAGATAGATATGTTTGTGAAAGATTGGATAAATAGATCTCGATAAAACGCGAAATAAAATAAGTAAGAAAAAATGCAGCACGATATTTTTTTGGTTTTTTGAATAATAGATCTGAAAATAAAAGTGGAAAATAATAGATCATAAAGCAAATATGATAAAAAGTAGACCCGGGGGCCGTAGATTTCACTAGTGGCTTCTCTCAAGAAATAGCACACGGTGGGTAGATAAATTACTATTGGGCAATTGATAAAACCTCAAATAATTATGACGATATCCAGACAATGATCAATATATAGGCATCACGTCCAACATTAGTAGATCGACTCCTGCCTGCATCGACTATTATTACACCACACATCGACCGCCATCCAGCATGCATCTAGTGTATTAAGTTCATGGAGAACGGAGTAATGCAATAAGAACGATGACATGATGTAGACGAGATCTATTCATGTAGGAATAGCCCCCATCTTGTTATCCTTAATAGCAATGATACATACGTGTCTTGCTGCCCCTTCTGTCACTGGGAAAGAACACCACACGATTGAACCCATCACAAAGAACCTCTTCCCATGGCAAGAAAAACCGATCTAGTTGGCCTAACTAAACCAAAGATTTGAAGAAGAAGTACGAGGCTATAAATAATCATGCATATAAGAGATCAAAAGAAGACTCAAATAACTTTCATGGATATATAGGTATGATCATAAACTCAAAATTCATCATATGCCAGCAAACACACCGCAAAAAAGAGTTACATCAAATAGATCTCCAAGAGACCATTGTATTGAGAATCAAAAGAGAGAGAAGAAAAAATCTAGCTACTACCTACGGACCCGTAGGTCTATGATGAACTACTCACACATCATCAAAGAGGCACCAATAAGGATGATGAACCCCTCTGTGATGGTGTTTAGATTGAATCTCATGGTTCTGGAACTTGCGGCGGCTGGAATTGTGTTTCCTCGACTCTCCTAGGGTTTTTAGAATATTTGGGGATTTATACGGCGAAGAGGCGGTGCGGGAAGCCACCGAGGTGGGCACAACCCACCTGGGCGCGCCCTGGTGGGTTGTGCTCCCCTCGGAGCCCCACTCTGGTACTTCTTTGGCCCATCAGGTGTCCTTTGGCCTAGAAAAATCTCCAAAAAGTTATCGCTGCGTTTGGACTCCGTTTGGTATTGATTTTCTACGGAGTAAAGAAAAGCAAAAAATAGCAACTGGCACTGGGCACTATGTCAATATGTTAGTCCCAAAAAATGATCGAAAGTTTCTATAAAATGATTGTAACACATCCAAGAATGATAATATAACATCATGGAACAATCAATAATTATAGATACATTGGGCACGTATCAGCAACCCCAAGCTTAATTCCTGCTCGTCCTCCAGTAGGTCAGTGATAAAAATAGAATTTTTGATGTGGAATGCTGCCTAACATGGTCATCACATATTCTTTTATTTTCTAGCATGGACACTAGGACTATTATATGATTCAAAGCAATAGTCTAGTTTTGATAAGAAGATTTAAATACTCAAGCATATCAACAAGCAATCATGTCTTTCAAAATATCAGCACTAAAGCAAGTTATCCCTAGCCCATCATGCTCAATCATTGATCCATTCATGAAACACACTCGCATATTAGCTACATCCAATGCTCAAGTATGATCATAGTGCCCCTTAGTTGATGCTTTATAAGAGAAGATGGAGACTCAAATAAAAATAAAAATTGCATAAAGTAAATAGAAAGGCCCTTCGCAGAGGAAAGTAGGGATTTGTAGAGGTGCGAGAGCTCAAAGCTTAAATTGAGACATAAAACAAATTTGAGAGGCATACTTTTCCCGTCAATGGAAACGACTAAGTAATTCCCAACACTTTCCATGCTAGATATATCATAGGCAGTTTCCAAATAGAAAATAAAGTTTATTCCTTTTCCACCATACTTTGACATTCCGCGACTAGCCGTATCCACGGGTGTCATCCATACCAACACTTTCCAAGGAATTTATTATTTGACAACATAAAGTAAATTTATTTATTTCATTTCGGCACTGGACATCCCTATTACCGATGTACTCTTGTGCAATGACAAGTGAATAAACAGTCATCTTGAGAATAACCCATCTAGCATGGAAAATATTGGCCACCCCCTGCCGCTTCATGAGCGGTATGAGCACACAAAAAGGAAAATTTATTTTGAAACTTTTAGAGATGGCACATACAAATTTGCTTAGAACGGCACGGGAATACCGCATATAGGTAGGTATTGTTGACTCTTATGGAGAAACTGGGTTTAAGGAATTTGGATGCACAAGTAGTATTTCTACTTATTACAAGTGGAGGCTAGCAAATAGATTGAGAAGCAACCAACCAAGAAACGAAAAATCACATAAGAGAGCATTAAGCATAACTAACACCGAATAATGCACCACAAGTAGGATGTAATTTCAATGCATAACTATTGACTTTCGTGCTTGCATAGGGAATCACAAACCTTAACACTAATATTCTTACTAAAGCATAATTACTCACCAACATGACTCACATATCACTACCATCATATCTCAAAACTATTACAAAGAATCAAGTTTATTTTCTCCAATGATCTTCATGATTTTTTTATTATATCCCCCTTGAATATCTATCACTTTGGGACTAATTTCATATGTTGCTTTTTGATAAGCTCAAACAAATCTAAGTGAAGAACACGAGCATACACATTTTCTTCTGTCAAAATAATATAAGTGAAGCCTGAGAGGATTTCTTCAAAAAATTACTAACTCTCAAATAAATCTAAGTGAAGCATGAGAGCATTTCTTCAAAAATATTAAAGCACACCGTGCTCAAAAAAATATAAGTGAAGCACTAGAGCAATTCCATAACTCAAAAAATATTTAAGTGAAGCATAGAGAGCAATTTTAACAAATCATAGCATAATTTTGGCTCTCTCAAATAGGTGCGTCCAACAAGGATATATGACACAAACTAAAAAGCAAAACAATCAAAGACTCATATAATACAAGATGCTCCAAGCAAAACTCATGATATGAGATGAATAAAAATATAGCTCCAAGTAAAATACCGATGGTCGTTAGAAGAAAGAGGGGATGCCTTCCGGGGCATCTCCAATCTTAGTTGCTTGTTTCTCTTTGGATAATAACTTGGGTGACATGGGGAATCCCCAAGCTTAGGATCTTCTTATTGCTAATTCCTCCATCCATATGTCACCCAAAAATTGAAAACTTCAATCACACAAAACTCAACAAAACCTTCGTGAGATCCGTTAGTATAAGAAAGCAAATCACCACTCTAAGTACTGTTGCAAACCCATTCATATTTTATTTTTGCATTATATATAATGTACTCCAACTTTACCATGGCTCATACCCCCTAACACAAACCATATATTCATCAAAATAAGCACACAATGCAAAGAAAACAGAATATGTCAAAAACAGAACAGTCTGTATCAATTTGAAAACTTCGTATGCTTATGTAACTCCAAAAATTCTAACAAATTAGGATAACGTAGAAAATTTTATATCAATCTTGTGTAGAAAAATCAGGATTTTATCACGCTTCTGTGATTTTAAACAATTCTGTTACTGGTGCACAAAGTTTCTGTTTTTCAACAAGATCAAATCAAGTATCACCAAACATTATCCCAAAGGCTTTACTTGGCACAAACACTAATTAAAACATAAAAAAACACAATCACAATTGTGTAAACACTCAAGAACATAAAGAAAAAAGAAAAAACAAAATTTATTTATTGGGTTGCCTCCCAACAAACGCTATCGTTTTATGCCCCTAGCTAGGCATAATGTATAGATTCAAGTATTATCATCTTTGGTTCTAGATCCATAGGATGCCTTCATGATTGGTTCATATGATGGCCTAATTCTTGTTCTAGTGAAGTGTTCCATTTCCTTCCTTAGTGGAAATTGAAGTTTAATATTTCCTTCTTTCATATCAATCACAACACCTATAGTGCGTAAAAACGGTCTTGCAAGAATAATTGGACAAGACAGATTGCAATAAATATCAAGAACAATAAAATATATGGGCACATAATTCCTATTTGCAAGAATAAGAACATAATTAATTATTCCAATAGTCTTTTAATAGTAGAATCTGCCAAGTGCAAATTAAGAGAACATTCTTCAATATCGGTAAGACCAAGTACATCACATAGAGATTTCGGAATTGTGGAAACACTAGCACCCAAATCACACAAGGAAAAACACTCATAATTTTTAATCTTGACTTTGGTAGTAGGTTCCCATTCATCATGTAATTTTTTAGGAATTGAGATCTCTAATTCCAACTTTTCTTCTAAAGCTTTCATCATGGCATCTACGATATGTTTAGTAAAAGCTTTAGTTTGTTCATAGGCATGAGGTGAATTTATCATTGATGGCAACAAAGAAATACAATCAATAAAAAGTAATTATCATAATTGAAGTCTTTGTAATCCAAAAGAGTGGGCACATCACTAGTTAAAGTTTTGTCCTCTCTAAACCCACCTTTATCAATTTTCTCATCAAGATTTTCACCCTCCGAATTATCCGGACGCCTTTTGCTAAAGTTGACTCTTCTTCAGTTCCTTTATCATCAATTTTAATTTTATAAACAAGGAATGAATAGAAGAAGCACCAATAATTTTAAGATCTTCATCATTTTTATCTTCCAAAGAAATTGGTTTAGCGACCATTTGATTTACTAGGGCAGCTTGTGCATCAGATATTTTCCCAGCAAATTTTTTGGCAAAAGCATAAATAGATTAGAGATTGCAAACTTCTCTACTAATATCATCAAATTGTTTTGTTATAGCATCTAACACAGTAGAGTGTTCTTTAAGTTCCTTGGTAAAATACTTATTGTGCCCAAATTCTGTAGTCATATATTCATTAGTACTTTTTTTCAATTTCAAGAAAAATATTAAGGTAAGGAACATCATACTATTTCTTTTGAGACATCGTAACTATGCAAACAAGAACACAAACAAAAACAGATCTGACGAGAAAACAGCGAACGAGAAAGAGGGCGAATAAAACAGCAAATTTTTGTGAAGTGAGGGAGATGAAAACGAGAGGCAAATGGCAAATAATGTAAATTACAAGGAGATGAGACTTGTGATTCGGAACCTGATAGATGGTGATGTTGTCTCCTTGGCAACGTCATCAGAAATTTCTTTTGATGTCGCTTGAACTACATCGGTATTTCCCCATAGAGGAAGGGATGATACATCACAACCACGGTAGGTATTTCCCTCAATTATGAAACCAAGGTATCAAGCCAGTAGGAGAACCAAGCAGCACTATGTAAAAGGTACCTGCAGACAAAGAACAAATACTTGCAACCCGACGCGTAAGAGGGGTTGTCAATCCCTCCACGGTAAAAAGATAGATAAGTTTCTGAAAGATTGGATAAATAGATCTCGATAAAACTTGAAATAAAATAAGTAACAAAAAATTGCAGAAAGGTATTTTTGGGTTTTTGGAATAATAGATCTGAAAATAAAAGTGGCAAATAATAGATCACAAAGTAAATATGATAAAGAGTAGACCTGAGGGCCATAGATTTCACTAGTGGCTTCTCTCAAGAAATAGCACACGGTGGGTAGACAAATTACTGTTGGGAAATTGATAAAACCTCAAATAATTATGGTGATATCCAGGCAATGATCAATATATAGGCATCACATCCAAGATTAGTAGACCGACTCTTGCCTGCATCTACTACTATTACTCCACACATCGACTGCTATCTAGCATGCATCTAGTGTACTAAATTCATGGAGAAACACAGTAATGCAATAAGAACAATGGCATGTTCTAGACGAGATCTATGCATGTAGGAATAGCCCCCATCTTGTTATCCATAATAGCAATGATACATACATGTCTTGCTGCCCCTTCTATCACTGGGAAAGAACACTGCACGATCGAACCCATCACAAAGCACCTCTGATGAGGACATCAATACCATTGTTACACCCACAGCCCCTGCTGCTATACATACTGGACCAATTACTAGAGCTCGCGCACACCAATTGAATTATCATGTACTTTCATTTCTTGGTAACGATTCTAATATTCATGAGAATATGATGCTGCCTAAATTGGATACATTTGTTTTGCTTACAAATGAAGGGCCTAGCTTGGACAAGAAAGATGAACCTTGGAGCAAGTTCAAGCATGGAGATGATGGCATGCGCAAGGGGATCAAGAACGGAGTTACAAGTGATGATTTCAGGACTTTGAAGCCACCATAAGGAGTACATGAAGCCTTGGACAAAATATACAAGATGCCACTTCCTAAATTTCGTCTAGAGGCTATTTTAGGTGATGCATCACCTTATTATTGGGCCAGGCCCATGTATTTTCGAAATAACTAAGTATAGGTTGTTTGTAGAGTCCGTATGTGTGCGGAAACAAGAGTTAGGGTTGGTTTCGGACCCCTCCTCCAAGGGCCACGAAATCCCACCTCTTCCTCCATATATACAGCCCTTAGGGCGTCATTTAGACTTTGGGTTTTGTTTAGATTAAAGTTCGCCATAGCTGCAACTTCGCGTACTTCGTTTGTGTTCAACGACCAAACAAAGGCGTCACAGAACCCCACCTTGATCAATAAAGATTTCATCTTATATTCGCAATATCCAGATTGCAATCTTAGTTTCTTGCTTGTTATTCATTTGCTCGCTGGAAACAGACCCTCGTGGTCAAGTTGATTGTGCTCCGGCGTGGTCAATAACCCTCGGAAGTTAGTTTAGCGATTGCTAAGGCGCGACGTCTCGCACGTTCGTAGTCGGATCGTCAAGGTCGACACCCACAAAAAATGATAGCCACCATCTCATCGAAACATCAGGACACCTTCGCCTCTATCAAGTGGTATCAGATTTCCAGGTTCCTCGGTGAGTTTTACAGTTTTTCGTAGTTTAGGTTGAGTCTGTTCTTCATACCTATAGTCCACGAAAAAGCCCAAAAAATTAAGGTTAGGTCATCATATCCGAACCAATCTGAGCCTTTGCATAGTCTTTTTAGAGTTTTGCTTTGTTGAATTTGCGGTTGCATCGTCGTGTCGAGTTGCTGGTCTTAGCGTCTAGTCCCTTAGAATTTCGAGTTCTGTTCATAGGTTTTCACGCCGCCGCCGCACCATCGTCATCATCATTACCATATACCACCACCCCACCATATACATCGCCGCTGCCATATACAACCACCAATCCGAGTCCAGATATACCATCACCATATACCACCACCAATCCGAGTCCAGATATACCATCGCCATCTACCACCACCAATCCGAGTCCAGATATACCACCATAGTCCGTGTTCCACCAAATTCATCTCCGCCACCAGTCCTAGTCCGAGTCTAGTATTTTTGCTTTATTTTTGAGTTCCAGATCACGCCATACTCCGAGTCGTGACAGAGTAGGACTCCCGAGATTACGTGCTACCCGCAGAAGAAAAATAGTTCTAAACTCAAAAAAAACAAACTCTGGAAAATTCTGGCTAGTCAGTTTTTAGACCATTTGTAGACTTTTTCGACAAAAAATTGTTGCGGAGCAAAAAAAAGAGGAAAAAAAGTGAAAAAAGGGAAAAAATTTCAGAGCGTGCTCCTCCATTGTTTACGTGCAACGCCGTGATTTTGTTAGTGTTCTAGGCTCGCGTCCCTAGCACGTCCTTCCCCACTCACGGGATTTCTTTCCAAAAGAAAACAACTCACTGGGCATCCTTCCAAAAATGTCTACCGACCTGTTTTTTTCCTTTCAATCAAACGTTCCTTCGATCCCACTGCAAATCAGCCCCAACAAAATATCGATCCTTTTATTCTTGGCCGAATCTAGGCTTTCCAAATTAGTACTTTTCTTTTAAACGTGCCAAAGTACACAACGGCCTGTATTTGTTTTAATCTTTGGTGGATCCAAACTTTCCAAACCGAAGACACGATTGCCTCTTTTGCATTTTTCTCCTTCCTCGTGTACCACACCAAAAATTGGGGATTTATAGAACGAATCACTACTTGCCTTTTCTAGTGTGGAAGATCCCTTCTTTCCTACTGTCTATTTATTTGATCTCTATTTTTTTAAACGAAACCTGCCCAACAAAATCAGCCACAAATGAAACCAATCGGCACTACTCGCCCCTTTTTTAGCCGATCAGAACTTGCCTTTTAGACTCCCCAAATGAAACTTGCCAACTTGAATACGAGTACACGCAGATATGAGCAATTGAAACTCAAAGAGAATTAGATCTGATCGTCTTTTTAACTTCTCCTTCTGTATGCAACTCTCTCCTTCTCTTATATTTTCTCTTCAAGATGAATCACGATGGCGACGAACGACCACAACGGATGGATGGCGGTGATGGCGGAGGTGACGATGAAGAAAATAAGTGGTAATAAAAAATGACAATGAAGTGGATGATGGTGTGAGCGGACGTGACGTGAACAAAACGTGACTAGAACTCGATACTCTAAAAGACTAGACACTAAAACCAGCAACTCGACACACGATGCAACCAAAAATTCAACAAAACAAAAACTAAGTGGCAATGGCGAAAAGGCTCAGACTATCTAGGATATGATGAACTTGTCTAACTTTTTTTTGTGGCTTTTTCTTGGACTATAGGTATGAAGAACTTATGCAATCTAACTATGCAAAACTGGAAAATCTCACCGAACAACCTAAAAACTGATACCACTTGATACAGGCAGGGGTGTCCCGATCTTTTGATGAGATGATAACTATTGATTTGGTGGAGATGACTTTGACGACCCGACAACAAACGTGCACGACGTTGCGCCTTAGCAATCACTAAACCAGCTCCGAAAGGTTATTGACCATGTTGGAGCACGATCAACCTGACCACGAAGGTCTACTCCTGCAAGCAATCGAAGAACAAGCAAGAATATGAGTAAGCAATCTAAATATTGCGAATATGGATGAAGTATTGATAAAAGTGGGGTTTCATAAGCAGTCTTGGTCTGGTCGTTGGACACAAACGAAGTACACGAAGCTGCAGTGATGGCTAACTTTTAACTAAATAAAACCCAAATCTAAACGATGCCTTAAGGGCTATATTTATAGGGAAAAGAGAGGGGATTTTGTCCACCATTGGCAAGGTGGGACTAAAACACCTCCTAAGTCGTTTCCCCTACAATATGGACTCTAAAAATATATTACATGGGCCTGGCCCAAAAAAAGGTGTCACAACACCAATAATAAGCTATGTACCAAATTTATGAAAGGCCATCTTGTATATTTCGTCCATCTTCTTGTATGTCATCATGGTGGCTTCAAAGTCCAGAAATCTCCACTTGAACCTCCGTTCTTGTTCTCTTCGCACGCACCTTCATCTCCGTGCTTGACCATGCTCCAATGTTCATCCTTCTTGTCCGTGCTAGGCCCTTCAATTGCAAGTAACACAAATGTATCTAAGTTAGGCAGCATCATATTCTCATGAACACTAGAAACATTACCAAGAAACGAAAGTACCTGATAATTTAATTGGCGTATTTGAGCTCTAGCAACTGTTCCAAGAGGTAAAACAATAGGGGATATGGGTGTAACTGTGGTAGCCATGTCCTCATCAACTGCCCTAGATACTTGACGGATAAGAAGGATGGCAAAGTGAACAAAGGTATATTTGATATACATGTTATTGATGTGTACTTTACTAGTGTTTATAGGAACCCCTCAGTATTTGATTCTGGTTCAGTTGCTAAGAGTAGTAACTCAAAACAAGAGTTGCAAACTAAATAGAGACTAGTTAAGGGCGAGGTGATGATGTGAGTTGGAAGTCATTCCAAGATTGATAAGATCACCATCGCACACTCCCTTTACCTTCGGGATTAGTGTTGAACCTAAAATAAATGTTATTTGGTGTTTGCGTTGAGCATAAAAATGATTGGGTCATGTTTATTACAATACGGTTATTCATTTAAGTCAAAGAATAATTGTTGTTCTATTTACATGAATAAAACCTTCTATGGTCATACACTCAATATAAATGGTTTATTGAATCTCGATCGTAGTGATACACATATTCATAATATTGAAGCCAAAAAATGCAAAGTTAATAATGATAGTGCAACTTATATGTGGCACCGCCATTTAGGTCATATTGGTGTAAAGCGCATGAAGAAACTCCATGCTGATGGACTTTTGGAATCACTTGATGCTTGCGAACCATGCCTCATGGGCAAGATAACTAAGACTCCATTCTTTGGAACAATGGAGTGAGCAATAGACTTGTTGGAAATAATACATACTGATGTGTGCGGTCCAATGAATGTTGAGGCTCGCAGCAGGTATCGTTATTTTATGACCTTCACAGATGATTTGAGCAGATATGGGTATATCTACTTGATGAAACATAAGTATGAAACATTTGAAAAGTTCAAAGAATTTCAGAGTGAAGTGGAAAATCATCTGATGCGGAGCATCCCAAGATCATCCCCATGGACGCACCTACACCTCCAACGACACCACTTGGACCAATGACACGAGCCCGAGCCAAGGCTATCGAAGATAAGGTGAACTCACTCCTCTCCGAACTTCCACTTTCTATGCATGAGACATGGCTACTACCTAAGTCCGAGGTGTTGTGCATGATTAGGCACCAAGAGGACCCGCCCGAAGATGCGCAAAAGATGTACAAGTCACCAAGTCCACGGATGAGGAGAACCAATGGAAGGAGCCAAGAACATCTCCCAGGCCCCAGATATCCGGCCAGGACCCCGGACATCCGGCCCCTGGAGCGTCATCCACTACAGCAGCTCAGCCGCCAGAAGCTACATGCCCCGGACATCCGGCCCCGACAGCCCGACCATCCGGCCTCTCCCGAGCCCCCGGACATCCGGCCACCAACCTGGAAATCCGGCCCCTCCGAACCAGAGAGCAACAAAGGCCACCACTCCAGCCCGGACATCCGGCCTCCCCAGCCCGGACATCCGACCAGACCAGCCCAGACATCCGGCCTCCCCTGTCTGCGCATAGTGAAGGGCCGAGGCCCGTGTATCCCTTCTTCCCCCTAGACTGTATATACTCCACCTCGCCCAACTGTCTAGGGTTAGCAAAGGTTTAGCTCATGTTTGTGTGAGAGCTTTGCTCATCCACTTGGTTACCTTCTCCATGGAGATTCGATCCTCCACCGGAGAAGATCCCCCAAGCGGATTCAAGACCCCTCTTTAGGGAAGAACATCAGGACCTCCTCACGAAGAAGACCGGCTACCCTTGTATCATCCTTTGTTGTCCGTGGATCGTGTATCTTTCCTTATGTACTCGAGGATCTAGCACATGTGTAACTTATTCGTGTTGGTTTAGTGTTTCCTCTTGTGTTTTCCCTCTTTTTCCCCTCGTGTTCCTCGTGTTCTTCGTGGGATCCGCTCCTTTCGTGAAAGATCGGCCAATTAGGGTTCCACCCTACATCATCTTGGTATCAGAGCCACGTTGATCATGATTTCGGAGCCTCCCCGTTGTGTTTCTAGCCTTGTTTTGTTGTTTTTCGTCCTAATTCGAAAATTCCCCACCAAAAATAGCCCCAACTTTTTTTTGTGATTTGTTGGTGTGTTGAGATTTTGTTGGTTTGGATCCGTGGATTTGCTTTGTTTTGAGTGGATCTAGCTTCCCATCCATTTTCCCCCAATTTCCATCCACAAATTCCTCAGAATTTCGCCCGGATTTGACCTCTCCATGCGGTGTTCATCCCGTTCGTCCCCGGATCCAGAGCCCGGACATCCGGCCCGTCAAGCCCAGACATCCGGCACTCGGACATCCGACCCCTGGCAGCAACATCTCCATCCACCGCCCAGTTTTCCATCCATTTTTCACCAAATTTTGTTCCGGTGCCCATCATATACCACATATACTTCCGCATACCTCCACCACATTCGCATAACCCAACCATTTTGGACCGTTTCGCTCTCCAACACATTTGCTACTTCGAGGTTTGAGAATTTAAGTTGCGGTACCGTATCATTTTGTGTTTCGGCTATCTAGGTACGGTTCGACATCGACATCACCACCGCTCATCTTCGTCACGGACGCGTCCTACATCATCACCGCCGTCCTACATCATCATCAACAATGACCACCTCGACTAAACCTTGGTATTCGTGCCACCATTTTGACACCATACCGGAAGTAAGACCGGTAACCTCATCTTGGTATTGGACATATCACTCTTGCCATTACATTGATAGCCATTATAGCCTTACTCCTTTGCGATGCTTACCCATCGAGACTAGCCATTGAGTATTGCCGGCAACGATACTTGTGCACATTAGTGATCATACTTCTCATATCATCCATATATCATTGTTGCATATATTGGTATCATCTCTTGTGTCACAAAGTTGGCATCGCACACTCACTTGCTATATCGGTTCTTCAAGCATTGCATGAGAAAAGAGCTCAAACATCAAAGAGCCAAACAAGCTTTTAAGCAAAGAGGAAAGATAAGCAAAGAGCTTTTAAGCAAGAACCATAGCATCATACAACATTAAGATTGTCATACTCGATCATCTTGGATCATATCATAGCAACACCTTGCATAGAGCATACTTGGGATAGAAGTCGTTGCATTTTTGCTAAGTAGGTTGTGCACAAGTTCTTGTATCCGCCTATTGTGCAATCGTGCTAGCGTCTCTCTAGTGTTGTGCAACAAGAGCATTTTGTGGATTCCACATTTTGGCTCACCCTTGGTTGCACGACCCCACTTATCTTTTTGCATGTGTGTCTCTGTGTACCTTATATGCTTGGTCTACTTGTTACATTGCATCTTGCGAATCTTTTCCAACATTATTGAAGCTCACTTACAATTTCATAAAATTTTGTGCCACCATCCTAACCAAGCTCCACCCAAAGCTTTTACTTGTGTAGGTCTGAGAAACCAACAAGAGCTAGTACCAATTGTGCTATTTCCTTGCCTACATTGGAGTGATCCTCGATCCACTTTCAACTTCGGTCAAGGTACATTTGGTACTCATTCTTGTCTTTCTACCACTCACATTTGTCTTGGAATGATGGATAGGCCAAGTACTTCTACCAACCCACTCTTCATGGCGCAAGACGATGACATGAACTCCTTCATCACCAAGAGTCACCTCTTTGGTGCACAACGTGCTTTGCATCGAGAGCAACAAGCTATGAGTGAACGCATCGACAACCTTGCCGCCGACTTGCGACTTTCCGAGCAACGTACAAGGGACTACTTCGACCACAAGCTCGACGATCACAAGCAAGAGAATGACGCAAGAATGGACGAGATTCGCGCTTTGTTACTCAACCGCTCTTCTTTCACTTCAAGAAGGAGCCGTTCAAGCCGCTACTCCAACTTCACCCTCTCCGGCTCAAGTACACCGACATCGAACAATCTTCGCCGAGCCGCACGCAACGGTCGTTAAGCAAGCCTGAATCGCCTACGCGACACCGACTCTTAAGAGCGCCGACAACGTCAAACTCAAGAGGCCTTTGCAATAGCACGAGAACGACAACGACAACGACAACATGAAGAGGAAGAGCGAGCACGTCTACACCAAAATGCTCAAGATGCAGAGGCACAATGTCAAGAAGAACAACTCCGTGACACTCAAGCACTTGAGGCACAACAAGCTCTACGCGATTCAAGTCGAGCCATAGCCGACCGAAGCCGACAAGCTCGTGAACATGCCGAAGCACTTCGCGAAGAAGTCTGCGAGAGGATTTATCAAGCTCGCGTGCACCATCAAGTACCTCCTCGAGCTCGAAAAGCTCCTCCACAAGCACGTCAATAAAAACAACTTCATCAAGATCATGAAGACAATGGAGATCCTCCACGACAAGATCCACATGAGGTTGACCACCCTCCACGCCAAGAGCACCATGAGTTGAACAATCATCAACAACATGGGCGTCATCATCCCCGACCCCAACACAATGAAGAGCAATGCTATGGCAAGCTCAAGTTCACCATGCCCAAGTTCAACGGAAGCAACGATCCCGAAGAGTACCTTTCATGGGCATTGAACGTTGGCAAGATCTTCCGTTTGCACAATTATGAAGAAGAGAAGAAGATCGCGATGGCATCCCTTGAGTTCCAAGACTATGTGCTCATTTGGTGGGAACAAATCATAGAGCGTCGAGTGGCAAGAGGTGAACCACCCATCACTACTTGGGCGCAAATGAAGGATGTCATGAGAGCACGCTTCGTACCTACCTACTACAACTGCAACCTCTTCAAGAAACTCCAACAACTCAAGCAAGGAACAAAGAGCGTTGAAGAGTACTACAAGGAGATGGAGATTGCAATGATAAGAGCCAATGTCACGGAAGATGATGAGCAAACTATGGCACGTTTCTTGAATGGACTCAATCATCCCATCAAGAAGATCGCTGACTTCCAACCATACTCAAATCTCATCGAGCTAGTGCACCAAGCTACCAAAGTGGAACGCCAAGTTCAAGATGATTTCAAGTATGCCAAGTTCTCATCCAAGTCCTACGGCTTCTCCAACTACCAAGCTTCCATGACTCCAACACCGACTACAAAGCCTTCTACTACCAACATCGACAAGTCGAGTTCCA